>NC_071089.1:103804054-104121554 GCF_027358695.1 Spea bombifrons
GTTATTTGAGGGCACTTTAGCTGACTACTCATTGCCTGCCAAAGAGTTTCTTATTTAGTACTCTGTGCTCTGTTGCTGCTTTTTGTGTCTCTTTGGTTTTTGACCTCGGTCCGTTCCCGTTTACCCTGCCCGCTCCAACCCTTGGCCTTGCCTACGTTTTTTACGTCTCTGCCTGTGTCTGTGTTGCCTATCCGGTTCGTGCCCAGGCTCTGCATTGTGGATCCCTAGCTTCTGATCCTGACCATTCTCTGCTGGTTAAATTCAGTGGATATAAAAAGTCTACACACCCCTGTTAAAATTCCAGGTTCTTGTGATGTTAAAGAATGAGACAAAGATAAATCATGTCAGAACTTTTTCCACCTTTAATGTGACCTATAACGTGAATAATTCAATTGCAAAACAAGCTGAAATCTTTGAGGGGGATAATAATTAAAAAAAAACTCACAATAACCTGGTTGCAGTGTGCACTGAAAGTGAGTAGACTTACATATGAAGGTCACACAGACTAAACACATTTATTTCTATTACATGTCATTTAACATTGATACATACTTTTTGAACATGTTTTCTGTACATTTTTGGTCACTGTTTCTTTTCTTGAGCATTGAAGCTTGTTTCTGTTGGAGGAGGTGTAGGGAGCCTTATGGCCCCTCCCTTCATCCAAAAAAGGGGTCATTCCCTTGCGGGATTGACCCGAAGTCTAAAGGAGTCTCACCCTCTAGGGTGAGACTTGAAGATCCGGCCCTCCCATGGGGGAGGGAAGGAAGGGAGGGAAGGAATTCTGCTTCCGCTGCTCCCTAGCACAGAACGCTGCACCCAGAAGCACGCACCTTGGGCTCCAAAAAAAATACCCAAATTGATACATACTTTCATCAATAAAGTATAAAGAATACAGTATGCAATTCCTGATGTTTTGTATATGACTTTTCATGGAAATAAAATATATTTTCTTTTTAATGTCCTTGGGTTTCATTGTGTAAAACAAAATAGATATCATTTATTATTACTATTGTTTAAAATGTGTTTAAATAATAATCACGGTTTTGCTGCACCAATAGGAGACATTTTGGAACAGTGTTATAAAATGGTTTAGAATACAGTAAGCTGCAGTACTGAAATGGACTGTTTTTACCACCCTATATGTCATTAACGGTTACTCAACTCTTCGGAATTCAGAGGATAAAAGCATCTCTGGAGTCATAACTGAAACTTGATAAAAAGCAAATGTTACTTAGGAAGTCCTTAAGCAGGCCGCCAGAATAGACTCTTAAAAACTTTCTTTCATCAACAATACTTATTATTGTTTATTTATTAATCCTTAAAGGGACAGTTGGGTTGGGGGCAGCAAGAGGGTTTTTTTTATTTTGTAGCTAGTAATGTATTATTTTCTATAACTATAGCTGTTATATAATACTATAGATCGTATTTATGTTATACCTAGTAATAGGTACACAACATTTTTGTATATCTTTTATACTTTTAATTTATTTACTTATTTTAATTTGTATTACTTTTAATTTTGTATTTATTTATTTGGAAGGGAGATTTATTTGTTCCCCCTTCTCAATTTAATTTTGGTGTAGCTGACCATGTGGCAGTCAATATAGACCCCAGGAGGGTCTGTACCACGAGGACCAATTCCTTTTCCTGCGATGTCCATCCTGCCAGCAGTGACATCACTAGAAATGGAATGGCGCCAAAAATTATGGATGTCCTATAACGTCTTAGTGGTTTTATTGACCACTTTTCTTCACTATGTTATAGAATATCCATAGAGTCAACCAGTAAAATAATGGAAATAATGGTTCTTTGTGCGTGCTGAAGAATCCTCTATGAGTGTTGCTACTGATAGGAACTGAAACTCGCTCTTTGCAAACACTAGTACACTGATTCTACTACCAACGCAGGAAGACATTCCTGGTTACTGGTTCGCTTCTGTAAACTTCTTTATTTCCACCGGCAGAGTGTCATGGCTTTTCTTTCACTTTTACTATAAATGCTTTTTAAAGAAAATGAAGAAACTGAAAAAGCATAAGAATCAGTACATAGGTAGAGCTGAAGAACATCCCCTAATATTACCTGTTCTTATTTGCCTGACATTTTTATCTCAATTAGTAAGTTACAAGAACATTTCAGGAACCCCATAGTCTTCTCCTATACTTCAAAGTGGTTAAGATTTCTAAAATTGTGTTACATATTGTAATAATTAATGTAAGAATATCACAGACAGCATTTCCTTAAAAATAGTTTCGCAGGACAGATTACAATGAAAAACTTTTCAATAGTACATCTTGTGCTAAGATTTAGTAACAGTTTAGGAAGCATGTTCTTTGTCCATATTTCTTTGGGCACCTGTACTTCAGATGTAGTGAGTATCCTAAACAAGTATGTTTCACCTCCTTCTGTTCCTTATCCATCATCTTTTAATTCAATTAATTTGCGTTCAGACCCTTTCTAAATGAATGTGTGATTTCTCATTGAAGGGACAATCTAATCTAATCTAATTTAAGGGACCATACACTTATCAGGGCCGGCCTTAGGGGTGTGCGACCTGTGCAGCCGCACAGGGCGCCATGACAACAGGGGTGTCTGCCCGGGACTTAAAATATCGTTTTTTTTGTTTTGTTTTTCACTTTATTTAACTTCCTCCTTGTTAAATAAAGTTTTTTAACCTTATTTAACATGGAGGATGTTAAAGTTAAAACAAAAAAAACCCCAATGTTTTAATTTAAGTCCCGGACACGGGCGCCGAGTGGTGCACCGCGGCAGAGCGGGAAGACAGACGCCTCCCGCTCCCACTGCAGGACTCAACAAGGTAAGTAAGGATAATGAGAAGTAGGTGGGGGGCAGTGAGAAGGGGCAGGGGGGCAGTGAGAAGTGGGGGCAGTGAGAAGGGGCAGAGGTGGTAGATAGTGAGAAGGGGCAGAGGTGGGAAAGGCAGTGAGAAGGGGCAGAGGTGGTAGATAGTGAGAAGGGGCAGAGGGGGGGAAGGCAGTGAGAAGGGGCAGAGGTGGTAGATAGTGATAAAGGGGGAGAGGGGATAGATAGTGAGAAAGGGGACAAGATTTTTTTCCTTTCTTTTTATGGAATGGGGGGCACCAGAGGAGTAGTCCGCACAGTGTGCCAGAACACCTAAGGCTGACTCTGACACTTATCGTATGCGTTAATACGATACGACGCGTGCATACGATGGCTGGAGTGACCCTTTAATCAAGTGTTTCTAAATCAATATAGCTCCTTCACCCAGTTGTATGCTCCATACTCACTATAATCCAACACACAATTAAATGTTGCCTTTACAAAACAAGCAGCTCTGCTTAAAGAGTTCAGACTGCGTAGTTTTTTTTAAATTTCCAAGATTAATACTCCAGTACAGATATCTGTGGATAATAAAAGATGATGGTGTTGTCCTCATAAAACCCCTGTTTCTTATTTTATATTGCCTGTAGACCTTTCCAGCATGGTTGGATTACTTGCCTGGTACATGGAAGCACAAAGAATGCTAACAATCCCTAGGCAAGGAACTTGCTTTAAATGGGTGGAATATGAGTAGAAGGGAGAACTGATTGCACCAAAGGTTTTTTTTATGAAGGGGAGTGCATTAGCCTACTATGAATGTACACATACAGCTTCTATAGGGGGCCCTGAAGATATGGTGCTCTGGACAAGGTGTCTCTTCATATTACTTACGCAGAGACTGGTCCTGTTCCACAGTTGATGTTATTTCAGGCACTGTTTCAGGACGGCTTAATTTTTGGATGTTCTTTTTACAATAATTAATTAACAATGTCAAAAGCAGAAATTCATGATTTATGTTATGCATTACTATATTCTCTGTAATTTGGAAAATCAAATATAATTTATTTTACTTGGCTAAGCTGAAGTTCTAACAGGTTCATGTTCCATTATACAGCAAGATCTGCTGGGCATTATATTAACATGATTGGACATTCTCCATCATTCCTAATGATATTGTTATTTAAATGGATACTCCTGTCATCAGATGCACTTTAATGCACATAATGGCTAAGAGGCCCCTCTACATTTTCATGGTGACTCCTTTGCAAATAAATGTAGGGACGAATCCCCCATATACATCCGCACATTTCCCCATACCCCAACTACTTACCGTGCAGGAGATATATTTGGCCAGTACTAGCTGTCCCGTTCTTCAAAAAGGTAGCAGGTTGAGATTTCCTAACATGTGGAATAGCCTCCCAGACTCCCATAACCTAAAATCCCTGAAAATCCCTATATTAATAACTGTATACCCTGTATGTAAAACCATTTCTGGTTTACCAGGACATACTTGAAAATGAAAGAAATCTCAATGTATTCTTCCTAGTAAAATACTTTCTTAGTAAATAAATAAAAATACTAAATGTGATGAACCTGTGTAATGTGAAGAACGCGTGAAGTCAGCAGAGGCTCCCTCAGTCAGCTGGAAGCTCTTGGGAACAAACACGGCAAATTGTCATCTTCCAACCTGTAGAACTGTACAACCCAGCCCAATCACGCTAATAAGTATTAGTATATACCGCCTAGGATACATTGTGGTAACATTTTCTCAAAAAAGGCATCAGTTGAAAATGGTTGGCGGGTGTATTAACTAATATCGCCACCTTGTGAGATTAATAGAGTAGTGGGTAGAATTCTGTACAGATCCTTATAAACACATATGAGACACAGAAAAATCAACATTCATAAGTTTTTACTTACTTAAACTCATACAGTACTTTAACATGCGTTCTTCTTTACAGGGACCATTAACTGTCCCTTTAAAGCCTGTGTTCCATCCCAATGTTATGTATGCCAACCTCCCCCCTTGGTAGATACACATTAACACTTTATAATTATAACCATCAATGATTATGATGTTTTGTAAATAAGATTGTAACATGACAAATGAGGACACAAATGGGTAACCAGAAGGAGCCTCCGCAACACCAATTACTGTGTTGCACCTTCTGGTGTAAATGGTCATAGATCAGATTAAAGGGGTAACTTTTAACATTGTGTTAACATGTCAGCCATAAGCAAAGGGAAGGTAAGGGTTAATCAAAGGCTGGGAAAGGAGCACAGAAGATAGACAGGGAATTGAGAGAAGAAAGGTGAGTGAAAGAAAAAAGTACATCTCTCCACATCTCCATGAACAAAGCATAGCTCCTCCATGGCCTGTAGGCCCTCCACCTTCTGGAAATATTGTGGGAAAGTGCAGTGTTGGCTTTTTCCCTATGGTGGAAAACTATCAGGCTGTTTTGTAAAATATTTGTAGTCATTTTGTTGTGTCTTTGCTAGTACTTAAGAATGCAGTGCCAGTCCACACAAACGCAGTATGCGTATGCACACACCCCGTATGATAAAAAAAAGACTTCAAACAAGACTAAAGGGTATTAGGCATTTATGATCTTGCAGTTGAGCACAAACTATTCAATCCTTGGGTATGTAGAAGTAAAGCGACACCTTGTGGTGAGTGATGTCAATTACAGTTCTTGCCAATGTGTCTTTACCTGTGAATCTTTTGGCGGCATTTCTTATTGCATGTGTCGGTTAGCATGCAGTAAAGTACTGTCATAGTGATAAATAGGTTGGTTCTACTATTCACTTTTTAAAACATCCCCTGATCACTATCTCTATCACCATACACTAAAATTAGAGGGCCAGAGGCTTAGATCTAATGCATAAAAGTACATCTTCACCAGAGACTTTATCTTAGGTCAAGCCTAGGGCCACCACCCCCTGGACTCACCTCCGTCATTGCTGTCCTTTCTGCAGAGCTCCAGGATTTGATGTCATCTCTCTAATAAGACAAACTTGGGTAACTAGGTGAGTAACACAGTATGCCGCCATCACATTGGTTTCAAATTGAAGAGCTCAGCCTATGGTCAGAAGTGGCATGTGGGAGTTTCTTGGTTGTGGGTCCCCATCTATATGCCTTACCACAGAGAGTGACAGGAAGGGGGAATAAATGATCATCCAACCACTGTGTCTGTGGTATCGCAGGCTTTATTATCTAGTATCATAGAACACACATTGAGGTACAGTATGGATGTGTCAGCTTGGATGAGACTGGGTAGTGCAGATTTGGTATGTTTTTTTATTACCGGGTCTGGTTGGACCCACACGGGTTGAATGTTGCCAGCCCACCCATTCCCAGAGCTGACAACCTTATTATTTACCCAACTGTAACATTTAACATTTAAATACCAAAAGGGATTTAAGATGGGACCAAGAACTGATTAAAGTCTGATTAAAGAATAAAACTTATTAGAGTAGCTACATCAGGAAAATGGACAAGATTCTCCAAATGGTGGCTTAGTTTGTGGCTGGTGGTTAAGCTGAGTCAAGGCTGGTGATTTGAGTGTATTACGATACAGGAGCAGAGTTAGCATACCTCGGAACTCTCTGGGTGAAGTGTTGCTTTCCCGGGTCTCCAGGTCCTTTAACTTTTTTTTCGTGGGAGGAGAGCAGTGATTAACCATATCTACTCCCTACCAAATCTGGTAGCTAACCCCGCCGTTCTCTGCCGCTAAACACCCTCCCCATGTTTAACCACCAAATAATTAATAGTTAGCCCCACCCCATCAGAAAACTACTCCCTCAGAAGAGGTAGACATAAAAGTAGACTGCCCTGTGAAGTTCACAGGTATGATAGTTTTAAGTCACAGTTGCAACACTACAATCTTCATATTCTAGTTAAGGCAGGTACCGCAGGTGCATGTGCCCAACCCAGCAGGGTCACATAAGTGTATGTTGTTGGTATATGTGTGTTAGTAGATGGCATTAAGCATGAGTGTGTGTTCCAATGTACAGTGTCAGGGGTGAGGCTAGAGTTAGTGGCCTATGAGTGAAGGGGAGAGAAAGAGTGTGTATGAAAGTGTACGTGTACAGTACTAAAGTGAGTGTGTGTTAGCACTGGCGTAACTACAGGGGCCCGTGGTTCTAGGGGGGGCGGTGCAACCCCCTCTTTCTTGTTCCTCGCACCAGTTCAAAATTGTTTAGAAAGGCCCACCAGGATACCTGAACATTTCCTGGTGGGCTGGCTGGCTGGTCTGTGGGCCGTCCGGCAGATCAACTTTCAAGACAACCGCTGAGTGTCTGCGAGCCTCTTCCGGCCCCTTTAATTTCATTAGGCGCCGGCGTGCACGCCCAATGACTGTGCCTCAGCTCTTCATCCCACCCCTTTTAAGACATGGGACGAAGAGCTGAGGCACAGTCATTGTGCGGCATGGTGCGCCCCTTTAATTTAATGAATGCCAGCCTCCACCCGCTGCCCCCACCAGACGCCAGGGAGTCAGAAGCAGTGGTAAGTCGGGGGGGTGTTATATGGGGGGCATAAGGCTTTTCTGGAGGCAGAGTGCCCCATGATATGCCTTTCAACCCCTTTATGCCACACTGCCTCCAGAAATGCCATTTAACCCCTATATGCCACTCTGCCTCTAGAAATGCATTTTAACACCCTATATGCCACTGTGAATCCAGAAATGCCTTATACCCCCCTATATGCCACTCTGTTCCATGATATGCCTTTTAACCACTCTGGCATATAATATAGGGTATAAGGCATTTCTGGAGGCACAGTGGCATATAGGGGGTTTAAGGCATTTCTGGAGGCAGAGTGGCATATAGGGGGTTAAAAGGCATATCTTGTGGCAGAGTGGAATATAGGGGATATAAGGCATTCCTGGGGGCAGATGTGGGGGGGCAGGTTGTCAAATAAAAGGAAATAAAAACAAAAAATTCTCAATCATAGACTTTATTAAATATGAAAAAATAGTTTACATGAATTAATAAAGAAATAAAAGTTTCTTACAAGAATATCGTGAAGACTGTTTTGTTCCACTGTATAAAATGGAACTTTTTCATCTAAAAATGTTTGCAGTAGCAAATGTTTTGATTCCAAAATCAAAGGGCAGTGTACACGTATATGTGTGTATGTGTGTGTAAGGGCAGTGTATATGTGTGTGTGTAAGGGCAGTGTACAAGTATATGTGTGTGTGTGTGTAAGGGCAGTGTCCATGTATATGTGTGTGTAAGGGCAGTGTACGTGTCTATATTTTTCATTAAGGGCAGTGTACATGTATATATATATGTGTGTAAGGGCAGTGTATAAGTGTGTGTAAGGGCAATGTACGTATATATGTGTGTGTAAGGGCAGTGTACGTGTATATGTGTGTGTGTAAGGGCAGTGTACGTGAATATGCATGTGTAAGGGCAGTGTACGTGTCTATATTTTTCATTAAGGGCAGTGTACGTGTATATATGTGTGTAAGGGCAGTGTACGTGTATATGTGTGTGTGTAAGGGCAGTGTACGTGTATATGTGTGTGTGTGTAAGGGCAGTGTATGTGTATATGTGTTTTTATGGGCAGGTGTGTGTAAGGGCAGCATATGTGTATATGTGTGTGTAAAGGCAGTGTATGTGTATATGTGTGTTTATGGGTAGGTGTGTGTAAAGGCAGTGTGTAGGGGTCCTGGGAGGGAGGCTAACATTAGCCTTTTTTAATGAAAAAAATCTCTGCTGCTGTGGACTACTCTTCCAAAGACGCTCAGCCAGCATAATGGTGGACACCTGGCTGAGAATCATAAGAATTTTAGTTCACAGCTAGCATCTGCAGCTTTACCGTTGCTGCACTTCCCATGACGCTCAGCCAGCATCATGGAAGTAGTATGTCTGGCTGAGCCTTATGGGAATTCAATTCAATGTGTTGGTTATTTTTAATATGCATGACTGTGCTGACAAAAATGAAGCGTGTTTTAAGTGGCGATGCAAGCGCGACATTTTGAAGTGCAATTGCTTGTATTGGTGAGTTCCGCGAGATAAAAAAAAAAGTTTCCCTCTTTCACATTTTGAAATGCTGGGAGGTATGGTGTATTGATGTGAGCATTGATGTTTACTTGTGTGTGTGAGCAAGGATGTGTACTTTTGTGTGTGTGTGAACATGAATGTGTACTTGTGTGTGTGTGTGAGTGAGCATGGATGTGTACTTGTATGTGTGAGCATGGATGTGTACTTGTGTGTGTATGTGTGAGCATGGATGTGTACTTGTGTGTGTGTGTGTGTGAGTGAGCATGGATGTGTACTTGTATGTGTGAGCATGGATGTGTACTTGTGTGTGTGAGCATAGATGTGTACTTGTGTGTGTATGTGTGGGCATGGATGTGTACTGTCCCCCAACACACAATCTAACCACGTCTTGTGCTTCTACCCCCGCCACTGAGCAATTCAAATGGGTGCCTAGATACAGAAAAGGGTCCTGTAGTATATCATACTCGGTACACACCTGGGTGCTGCAGCACTCCCTTGATTCAGCAGCCCAGGCAGCTGCCTGGGCCACCTGGTACTAAGAAGATACCTGAAACAGAACCCTGACTGCTGAGACAATATTTGTGCAATCTATGCTTACAGCCTATATTATCCACAAGAGGGCAGTGTTGTACAAGGGCTAAATAATACAAAGCAAATGGCATTAGATTACTAAAGAAGTGCGCCATCTCCTGTGCAACTTTGTGAAACTAAACTTACCTTAAGGTCCTAGCTATGGAGATGGTTCATACCACTGCAAGTTATACATACACAAAGTAAAATGAGAATTTATGACATCTTAGCACCAGCAGCACAGTGTTTATATCAAACCATGTCAACTTAGCTGGAAAAATATTGCCGTCCATAACACAAAACTACCCCTATATAAAAGAATAAGTAATAATAAGAAAAGGCTGGAAATAGAGATGTGTACCATCAGAGGTATAGATCTCCTGCTCACTCTCACTGGCCCACCATGAATTTGATGACATTGTGCATGGGAAAGTGTGTGCACAAGGCCAAGAACCAAGTAAGGTGTGAGGTCACACTGTCTATAACGCACCAAATAGACAAAGCTATGTACAGCTGCTTTTGCTATATAAATCCAAATGTGGCTATACACTGTATATTTTATTTTTAGACTCGAGTCTAATCCATACAGTCCAACCAAAAAAATACCTGTTTTCTTATATTTTGTAACTTTTGCATATGCATATATATATATATATATATATATAAATATTGCAATATTGCAACAGAATTGCAGCAGCTTGGAACTATGCTGCTATTTCACCAGACTGGGTGAGACTATTCTGATTTTCTTTATTACATCTGCACAGGAATCTGCTGTAACAAACAACATTAGGTGAGGAATGCAAAGGACAACGGCTGCCCAATCAACGTTAAAAAAATAATTGCACAACCCAAAGTATGCTATGTTCTGTCAAAGTATGGAACTGTGTACATATAAACTTTGAAAGTTACGTAATGCTTTAGCAATGATTTCCCATTAATGCATTCCTACATTATTTGCCTCCAGCTGTCTCCCATCCTTTAGAAGATCAGTTCCTTCTTGCTTCTATTCTGTGGTATTTTGGCAGTAGGATCACTTTGTAACATAACACTCCTTATTACCCCTGATGCTGCCACTCTATACCGAGAGTGAGTCTGCTCTGGAAAGTCAACTGTAGACTACCATTTCCATCTTGTTCCAGAATAGAAGAGCCGTCTGCAAGGAGTTGCCTATCCGTGGTCACCAGTTGCCTATCCGTGGTCACCAGTTGCCCAAATCGTTCCCCCTTACTACGGACAACAAACTATTTCCCTTTTTTACATCTCGCTCGCTCCAATTCTTCCATTAAATTTGCCAAACGCCTCTCCAAATGTCATTCCGTTATATAAGCTTTCAAAGTTTTTAAATCATTGCCGTGGAAACCCTGAAATATTTTTTCTCTGTAATCCCAAATATGAGCAGTGAGGGTGGGGGGGGAGGAGGCTGTAATGGGAGAGAGGAAATTCTAAGAAAATGAAATAAGGCAGGAAAAGAAGGCATTCAAGAGCCAGATGACTAGAAAATCAGTTCCAGCTTTGTTTCGGTATGCATTACCCAGTGATTTCACTTCACTGCTGTTAAAAAATATTTTAGCTGTTTGTGGTGCAAAAGGGGCTAATAAAAAAACAGTTATATTTTCAGTTAATTATATTACATATTCCGTATTTTAAAGAGAAGCAGCAGATTCTGCAGTGCTATTACAATAGAGGAGAGTGAATATAACTATAACATTAAGACTGACAATATATAAGAATGATAATAAACATTACAATCTTTAGATGTACTGGTCCTGAAGGAGAAGATCGCCCTACAATGATGAGCCTACAGACTATTAATGGAACCCCAGAACACTTTAGTTTGCTGAAGTCCTTCATAGTGACCAAGTTACTGATTGCTCTCAATGTGGAAGTATATGGAACATCTCAAGCGTAAAAGTAGCTTGAGGATCTCTCTCTATCTCCAGGACTCGCAGAAAACCTTGCTAAAGCACTATGAAGGAGCATAGGTGCTGAGTCCAGGAGAAGATGGCATCCTCTTCTCGGCTCCTATGGTGGCAATGTCAATGCCACACTATACAATTTAGTCTTTCTGAGTCTACATTAGTCCAACAAAACTTAACTTGATCTCATACCTGATAAGTTGGTGGCCTAGGTAACCGATGTAAACTCTGGCCTACCTACATTCAGGAAGCCATGGAGATTCACATTTTGATCAAGCCACTTTTAACATTTTGGTCCTTCCTGGGTTCATCTCTCACATTATCCTTTCATTCCAATAATTTAATTCTAATAATCCTTTAATTTGTCAAATAATTTTCTTATGTTACTTCACTTTACTCCTTATGGCACTAGTTTGGTAAACAACAGAAAGGCTCACCAAGCTGGACACTGACTAAGTCTGCGAAGGAACTGTCTCCAATAGCATTGCCGCAAAGAATCAGCTCAGTGTTGTGTTTCAGAGAACGTCACCCAAAATACCACGGCTGACATTGGCAGCCTCTGGGGAATTTATTGGGACAAAATGAGATAAACAATGTGTTGGTCAATGTTGAACTACATTACTGAATTACTAGAAAATATATTTGTTTCTTGGAACTTCTCCTTTAAAACTATTCTTGTGGCAGCTTAAATATTTTGTTAATTCTTCAAAAGAAGGACACTAATAGTCCTCCATTGCTCAGACAGGTAGAAGTAAACAGTGGAAATCTTTTTTCCCCTATCCTGCTGTATAATGAACCATTTATATTCATTAAGATGTTTTGTAGAGCAGGATACCTTGTCCTTACGATTTAGGAACCACAGGTTTGTGGGCCTTAAACAATAATGCAGGATCAAGACCTGGTACATTTCTTCTGCTTTTTAAAATAATTTAATAATTTAATATTCTGGCCCCACTTATCTATTGAATGAGTCCTGGGTCCCTGGATGCCCAGCCTGTGCAGCCCCTTCTGTACATGGTGTCCAGCGGTGGAACAAGGAGTTTTCCTTTTTTTTCCCTAGTAGTAAAGACACAGTGGCTACCAGGTCCCCAAACATCTTCTGGGGCTGCACTCCCCACGGGGGCATATGCAGCCCCTTTCTTCCCACCCTAGCTAAAACTAAGGTAGGGTCGCATCTTCTAGGGCTCCTTCCGCTGAGGGGACCCACTTAATTCTCCAATGATCCCTGTTGTCACATGTGCATCCCAGAGACTCCTATGAGGTCAAATGAGGTTAACAATTCGCCCTTCGTGGTCCACCACTAGACCACCAGTGACACTGGTCCCAGGGCAGCACTCCCACAAATAAATGTCAAAAGGGATCACTGCTGGATCCATTTATTTTTAAGTTATTCCGTATTTACCACATTTCCATCTCATTGAATTAAAAGTAAAAAAAAATGTAAATCCAGTAAAAAGATAATTTTGTAATATAGCCCACCCATGAAACGTCAAGGCTATGAAAGGAATTCAACTCCATCTTAACAGTATTCCAAACAGAAACAGAATTAGATTTACAAGGCATCTCAAACATTTTTGTGATTCTACCACCAAGGCAATAAAGATCTGGAATACAGTTTGAGTGAGGGTGTGTGATCAGTCAATATCGGATGTCTGCGGTTCTGGCAAAATGTAATTTATGATATGAAACCCAATAAATTATTTTTATTGCTTCATTTATATAGAGCCCTCCTATTCCACGGCAATGTACAATAATTTGGAGTTACAGAAAAAAACATGTTGAGGGCCCTGTGTACTAGAAGGAGACAGGGGTATATACAAGAAGTGCAAATGAGGTGGGCCTACTGTCCAAGTGTATCTCAGAATAAACAATAATGAAACTAATAATATTATTGGAGATAAGTAAAGACAGGTGAGACATGAGTTCTTTTTGCACCACATCTCCACATCTTTTGAGCCGTATTTTAAACCTCCTTGTTGTGAGGACCACTCTGGCTGTGTTGGTCTGCAGCTCATTGTTCACTAAGGTTCGCATCCTTTCAGGTACATCACAGACTGGCTGAAGCAAGACAGTAAGAGACTCTTCGGGACTAGGAGTTGCACTGGGACTATACAGGGGGCATGAAGGGAGAACCAAAAGCAATGTCCTAGGAATGATGGGATAGAAATCAGAAAACAGGCAAGGGTTTACAATAAACCAGAATCAAGTTAATTCTTTACTCCTACCAGGGAGGTACCACATTGAGTGGGTACAGAGAATTGCATCAGGATTTTTTTGTATTGGGCTAGTTGTTGATAATACACCTATTTATGTAGCTATATCGCCTTCAGATCCATTCGGTTGCATCACAAAAAATGGCCTCTGACAATGATGGAACCCATGCACGCTAGTGTGAATTCTTTTGCAACAAGGATGTTCATTGTTCAGCGAGCCAACCTGAGCCAGTAGGCTGTCTGGGCACGTGAGAAAACAGAACAGGTGCTCAAGCTTGTAGCCCTGGCACTTATATTTAGGTCCTAAGCCAGGTATGTTAGCATCTCTCTACTCATTATACTAATTCATCATAACGCTTAAGTAACACTATGGCAATTTTAACAAGGGCGACATAGCATTACATTTTGCAAGACAACAACACGTTTGATGCATACCTGCTTAAAAAGCTCTTATCGATACCTGATGATCCTACTTCAAAGTTAATGCACATAAAGGGGAAAGTGTATGTTTTTTCTGCACACTTTTACTAAAATCACATTCAAATAGGGCATGGTGATTTGTTGTACAGCTCTTGAAAATAGTATTAAAAAAAATAGAATTTTACTGTAAATTCCACGGTAATTACCAACACCCAAGTCATATGCAAATGTGCGTTGATGCTGCAACTTCACTAGAACACCTTTTACTACAAAAGGATTAATATGTTTTCAAACCTGCAATTTATAGATTGTAATTAGGATACTAGGGAGAGGTTGGATTCTCAAGCATGTTAAAAGTTCACGATGAAGTCAGACATATATATCAAGTGACATAATAAGTCATACTCCAAGAGATCTCTTATTACATAAGGTGTACAGGTGAAGCCTCCTCCCAATCTTCATAACTGCTTAGATTCCAGGTTACTCTCTGGAATATACGCCCAAGCCTGTTAAAAGTTCATTGCATGCAGTCTTCTCACACCTTCGGAATGCAGATACAATGAGCAACCATCTACAAAAATGGGGCAATAAAGGCCACTGCAAGATCTCCGTGCCTGTCTTCCTATACATGATTTTCCTTCCTATAGCAAAGGCCATAAAGGTTCTATGCAAGTTAATGGGGAACTGTCCCCATAACAGCTTTTAGCACAAGTAAATGGATTTGTTAAAACTATCCGTATCTTGTTGGGTGGTCCATTGTTATGATCATGAAATGTCAGTTTGTGAAAGGTACCTCTGGTTATCTTGAGGTAAAGCACTTTGTATCTCTCAGCACTTAGGCTGCTGTGAAAATCCTTGGCTTGCCATTTAAAGTTGATACAAGTTGATACTAAAATTACTTTAATTAAACTGTACTGGCTGCACTTGCCAAAACTGGCCTAGGGCTTCCAGAATTCTTGGATGTCATATTGTAAAAAGTTGATCTGGCAATCTGAACACATAGCCATCAATTATATTGAATCAGGAGGGACGATTCCAATTAGGAATACCCATCTTCCAGAAGAAAGTACAGAATAGTGTTGCTCTGTTACGTGGCAAATGTGCAAACACTATGAATGGCACTTGCCCCTCAAAATGCCATGCTGTCCAATGTCACCAAGACATTAGAATTAGACCAAAATCAGAACTATTCTTGATCAAGGGACAACTTTGAGGGATGAGCATATTTTTGTATGCATGATGACTGAGCCTGGTATTATTTGTATTTCCCTGTGCTTGTCTAGCAAAGTTTAATAGCTAATTATGCTAATCCAACATTTATAGATGGGTTAATATTGCTGCTTTGATATTGATGATTTGGAGAACCGTGAATTTTAACAATGTACCTGGACAGGATAATAAAGAGAGCCTTGCCCTAAGGAGAAATGCCTGGACCTCAAATCAGCACCGTTTACCTCCAGAGCTGGCCAGCTGAGATCCATACTTGGTGGCTGAATAATACAGAAAACCAGGTCGCTGTGTACAGTTGGGGAATTACATGGCAAGATGAGTGATTATTTTATTATTAATGGTAATGAGAAGTGCAGAACAAAAATCTCAAGAATGTTTGCTATTATTAATCACCACTAGAACTCAGTAATAGCTGTAATAGTTTAATAGCAGCTTAGAATTAAAAGCACGTTAGGTTAAGACATTTTCTACAGGTGGAAAATAGAGGCGTTTCCATGGAAATATTTATAAAAAGCACAGTTTATAATTTATTATGTAACGCTAAAGAGGCTAAAGTCTGCACAGGAGGAATAGAACACCTCCTCTGCATCTAAATATCTCCTATATCTAAGACTGCAAAACTGCAGTCATTGGGCACCAATATAGCATATGCAGGTATGGACAAGCCAGAGTAAACCCAGCTTTGGCCATGTCACGGTAACCCCCTGAGGCTGAAGACACATGGGGTAGGTTTGGGAGGGGGCACTGATGGATTCCTAGGGAGACTCCTTGCCTGTCTGCCCAGCCCTCTCTTATGTCTAAGTCACCCTGTGCTCATTGGGTGACTGCAAAACCCTGTCTGGTCTGCCCTAACCAGACTACCATGAACTAGCCGGCTATTGGATCTGCGTCGCTATGGACACCTGTTATCCCACCACAACTCTCTTTTGGGGTTACACTATGCTCGTGGTGGGCAACGCTTGGAGGTGGTTAAAGTGAGGAAGCTCATTTGGGAACCCTGGTTTTATTACCCATCTTTAGGACCGGGGTCTACCCTGCCACGGCTATGGAGCTCTCGCCTAGCTACCGTGGGGACTATTCCCGGGGCCTTTTCCGGAGCTCTCCATTGGTATGCATTTTTTTGTTGGGTGGACATTGCTGGTCATAGAACTGTATGGAGGCGCAAGGCTGTCTGGCAGTTGATGGGATTATACTCCCAATTCTATTATGTTGTCTGTATAAATATCTGTGTTGTTCCCAATAGAGTCAGTTCCTGTTTTTCCTCAATACGAGTCCTGTCTTCTTGTTGGGGTAAGTCTCTGTGCTGTCCTGGTTAGGACAGCAAAGCACTGTATTGCTATGTTACAGTGCGACCGAGGTTCCCGACAACTTGCTCCACCTGAAGATTGGTGTTCTGTATTACTGGTGCCTAAGGGCAGAAGGAAGCAGAAGGTCTGGCGGGTGTACCTAATCGAAGTATGGGTCATTCCCGTGACAGTCCAGCTTGTCAAGTGAGGAGTTGAAACCAGCTTGGCTTAAAGAAAGACCCCTTGAACACATCAGGAACGTGTACATTAGTGCTGGCCTATGCCATGCCAGTCTGGCTAACTAGGTTTCATTGGGCTAGGGGTGAAAACATTATTGTAATGTGAGTTATTTCAGAAAGGGAGTGCATGAAACATACCACCAGTAACTGCAGGCGACAGCTCCTGGTCCAGCACCTCTTAGTTTATGTAATGACAACAGGTTGTTCCTTAACTTTTTCTGTAAAACTGGTACCATGTGTTTATTGGTTCCATAATATTGCTCCGCGTAATCCACAAGTGAGCACTGAATTCGCTTTTGTGCATGCTTCCCACAGTCCAGATGTTGCTTCTCTATCCCGCTGTCCCCCCAAGCTCTACCTCTGTCCCACAATCAAATGGTTGCAATTTCATCCCAGACACTGGAGAATGTATACACCATGTGAATGTATACAGCATTAGGTGGCACTCAGCCGATTTGCCGGGGGAAGAAGTTGGGAGCTAAGCTTGTGGACCGATATGTTCTGAAACACAGATGTTTAGTTTCAAAAGAAGATACAGTAATGGACAGTGCAAAGAAACAACATACGAGTGCTGAAAACCTGCCTTAGAGAAGCCCAGGGAAGCCTTCAACATATAAACATGGCAGACCTCATATTGTCATCAACTTAATTTGGGAGGGGGAAGTTGGAGGCAACATTTGTGTTATGCCCCCGCCAGAGAAGAGAGAGTGATGCTTATTGTCAAGATGTTTTTTATGTTTGGTGAAAGGTAAGATAACAGGAAATTAATGGAAAATGCATGTGCTGTTTATTTATCATGACAGAGGGAAGCAATTTCCCTTAACATTATTTACTTCCTGAGCAGCTTTAGAGCGTTACACAACAGGAAGTGATGGGTGCATTGATAAATTACGCTCCCGGTCCCAGAAGACACATACTACATGCAGGCAATAACTTTGTATAAAGGGGGTCTCATCCTCACTGCTAACAGTGAGGATGAGATAACTCACCTACCATATCTCTAATGCACTGTTTATGCTGGAGCGCAGCATATCTGGGAACTCCTCGGGTTTTGCCCTGAGACTCTGAATGAAGCACCGCTTCTCCGGGTCTCCACCATACGCCCCACTTGCCACCCACTTCCCTTCCAGCCACACCAATTTCCCTCTGTGTGCGGCGTGTAGAACTGTCGGTATTTGCCGGTGTGCCAATTGGCCAGTCTAGGCCTGCTGATCACCAAAGAAGGCAATTCCTTCCTAGTTTTGTGGCCTAAACCATTACGTCTGTAGCTAGCAGCATACATTCATCGCCATAACAATGTACTCTCCTAGACAGGCTGAGTTATAAATGTCAGAAAGGAGCGGAGGCTTAGTAGCCACACAGAGTGTTTCTCACACAGACGCTCTGCAAGGAACAGAGACACTAGTGAAATTGTGTTTTTAAAAGTAACATAGCTTGAAAGTTCTTCTAATTCATTCTCAATAAGATGAGTAAGTTACAATGCTGCCTACTGACTGGGAACTGCTTACCTTGGGAAGTATGATATCGTTAATAAGTATGGAGGTCTTACCCAAAAAATATCTGCACCATTAAACATAAGGTGCTTTTTTAATCTTTTGTTGCAAAATTAAGTTGACTGTGCTTGTGACTAAGTGTGCGCTCCGTATCCCGCACAGAGCCGAAATTAGGTCAACTGCCAGTTAAGACATAGTTGAGATGCTCAGAAGATGAATTCCTGGCATTCCGCCTATTTATTTTTAGGCATCTGGAAAAACTTCTGCTTTAGTTTCCATGTGATTTGGGATTATTATTTACTTGAAGCAATCATACCGTTCGGGTTAGCAATGTTCTAGTGAGCACAACACGCACAGAGGACATGTTCAACATGCTGGAACACTGCACACACCACACTTCTATATGGATTTTTGGCTTTACTGTGACATTACCTGGTATTTCAGGTTGTGCATATTAATGGAAGCCTGTTAATCATTCTGGGGGCCCAGTCAGGAATGTTGATCAGGACCTCAAAGATTTTTCTGGTGTTTAATGGATCAGATTTGATACCCTTCTCTGTGCACGATAAGGGAGACCACAAATATAGCGCTACCCCCTATACTCTTACAGGCGCTTAGTAGCCAGCTTTACGGTTACCATTTGTTTAGCAGAACAAAGGGGGGGCATAAAAAAAACCCTGAAAACCTGCAGGCATGAAAATATTATGACATTTCCTTGGATCTTTACCACTTGAAGAATATAATCATCGTTTAACATTTGGTTAGTAAATCACCAATAAGTGCCATTTTTTGTGAGTGTTTTTTTCTGGCTGATTTTATTTGCAGCATAAGGTAATGCAATTTTTACACGCAAAATTAAAAATATCTGTCATGTAAATCTCTTTGGAGTGCCGGCAGCATATTGTGATTAGATTTTTCAAATAGAAAAGCATAGTTTCCATAAGTATCCCATGGCCAGGGCAGCACCGCCAGCTGCCCCTCTGTGCTTCCCTACTGCTGAGCACCAGCCTATGACATCATATGTCGGCGCGCCACCTTTTGAGGACGTGCATCGCCCGGGAGGAGTGAACTATGCTGGATCTGTGACAGTTATAATTCTATTGACTAAGCCAAATATCTTTCAAGGCACTTATTGTAAAAAAAAATACAAGAACAGGAATTATTGTTATTATTTATTGTTTTATAAAAACAGCATCATATTTCGTAGCGCAGTACAATGGGTTGACAGGACATAACAAGTAGTATATAACATAACAATTTGAGTTACAGAAACAACAGCTGAGGAGGGCCCTGCTCAAATGAGCTTACAATCTAGAGGGCAGTCACCCTATATTATTAGAAATAAAACATATTACCTCCATAAAAATAACTGGCAGACACAAAAGACATCATTCTCAGAAAAGTCTATCTTGTCCTATGAGAATTAGTGGCATATTCTGTCCCAATTAGGCAATCAGGCTCCCTTGGGCACCACTGCTCAATCTACCGGTTAAATGGGAAGTCACTCCTCTCCCCAACTGGCTCCTTACCACTATGGAAGACAGTGCCAGGTTGGCAGAGCATGGCATATGACTTATTATAGGAAAGATCAGGGCCGGCCGAAGACTTAACGCCTACTGGGACGAAGTTTAAAATGCCGCCCCCCCCGGCGGCGGCGGGGGCGGCATTTTAAACTTCGCAGACGCCATAATCTAGCCCCCCGACCCCCCCCCGGTACTTACCTTTAAACAGTCCTGCGGCGAGTCTCCCAGCTCTGCCACGGTGCCGGCTTGTAATGCTGAGCGCCGGAAATTGACGTCACTTCTGGCGCTCTGCATTACAAGCCGGCACCGGGACTGAACAGGGAGACTCGCTGCAGAGGAGAGAGAGAGAGGGGCGCCGAGCGGGTAAGCGAAAACCACTCGGTGCCCCTCTCTCTCTCTCTCTCTCTCTCTCCTCCGCTTCAAAAAAAAAAATAAAAAAAACAAAAGCGCTTGGGGCGGCAATTGCCCCAGTCTGCCCCATTATAGGGCCGGCCCTGGGAAAGATGGCAGTGTGTAGGGCGGATGATGGTGCTGCTTCTAGAACTGCACAGATGATTGTGGCACTGATTGTAATCTGTTTAATGGCTCCCTTAGTATCATAACAGACTAAATGGAAAATAATAGATTCATGAAAGCTTCAAGAAGCCGTAGGTATTTTTTCAGCTGCAACTGAAATTTTGAGAAAAGTGCCTTCTGGGTGACAGAGACCATTCACACACCATGGTGTAGCCAGCAGTTACTCTGCCTTGAGTTTATCGATCTCACCATCCACCAACAGAAGGTACATCTAGCATCTATGGCAGCAACAAAAAATATGGGTTTTTTATTGAATGGTTCTTTACAATAGGAAACAAATGGGATTCAGTCAATACTAGGTATTGCTACGAAACATGCTAAAATAATGTTTTACAAAAAAGCCCCTTCCCAGTATGTTATTTTCAAGAATATTCAATCATTACAACCTAAAATCTAAATTCACAAAATAATTCTTAGAGCAGTATATGTATATGCAATAAAAATAAGGAGAAGATAGAATTTTCTCATTGATGAATTATTATTTTTTTTAATAATAGCTTAATCTACTCTATTAAGTATACTATTTCTATGCACAAATATGTTTTCTAGATAGTTTACCTCTAATTCACACTTTGATAACCCCAATCAGGTGACCGATAAAAACATCAATATCGTAAGTTTTATTACCAGCTATGAGCGCACCTTTATGGACTTGATACTTGCCTTTCTGTATAATTTGAAGTTGAAACTATTTTGGCACTCTTGGGTAAATGTTAATCTTCAGACAATACCGTTATTCTGCATTTTAACATATTACATAATCAGGTGAGTCAAATTTTCCCTGAGAATGTAGGGCAGTCTCGCCGTACAATACTAGTCACGGTGAAATCACTTATTTAGAATGTTGCTGGGGTTAAAAGGTGCAGAGCAGGAACATCCCATGAAATAATGAGTCACGTCACCAATGTCTGCTGATCTCTCGGCAATCTGGTTGGAGTAAATCTAAAAATATTCAATAAAATACCGGTACTATGAATGTTTTCAGTGAACCAGGAAGTATATAGAATGCATGCATATGTAATCGAGAGCTTACAATGAAATGATTGTGTGATCGATTTAAAGGTGTAATGTAACCCCAAAATAATGCCCCAGTAAGTTACAACTAAAAACCAACCAATGGCCGTTAGCCCAGACCTCTGATGAAGCTCTGAGGAGCGAAACATGTCAGGGGGGCTATTTGTTTGAGTTTTTAATGAGCCCGTGTCACTGGTCATAATTCTATTATTCTTGTTGTTAGGACTGCAGCCATCAACAGTATATATGATTTGATACTATTAGTGTTATACGGCTGTGGGCATATACCCTCATGTCACAGTGACGTATAGCTTTTACGGTAGGACTGGTGACACTGGTTTTTTTAAACATCTTTTTTGGTTATACCTTTTAATAAACACGTTAATAAAAGTGATGTTTTAGGGTGGGGTAATAATAAGGGTATTTTTGATCCCGGGAACGGGATTGGTTGGTTTAAAGGTGTAATGTAACATGCCAGCAGGGTGCAGATATTCACTTTGCATACCCAAGGACAGGGCTGCGTAATCCAACGAGCCAAGTGCCCATGTATCTCAACATTCTACTGCTGAATCTTAACTTTTTTGTACTAATTTCTTTTGACCTCATTAAAACAGCTTGCTTTTAGAATATCCAGCGTCTACATAGCAGGTGGCTAAGCCAGTCCTATAATCAGAGCAATGGACACGCTATAAATATATATACGATTGGACCAAGAAGTGGTCTACATACCTGGTACCTGAGGCTACCACTATCTGTGTATAACTATAGCATGATTCATTATAAAACTGAAGAAACTTACAATTCTTGTGCTCAGACACATACTGGCATTTATGCATTCATGTGAGTATTATAAATTGATACAGATGTGCTTGCAGAAATGCAGAACGCCTGTAAGTATCCTACTAAAAAAAAGAGAAAGGCTTCCAAATATAGCCGAAATGAAAAGAATAAAATTTAAGGTTAAGCCAAGAAAACACAGCACTTTCTAAACCAGCTACCACATTCTGTCCACAAAAAAATGTAAAAAATCTTTCAACTCCAGCATTAAAAACCAAAACTTCATCAGCTTTCTGAACCAATGTATAGGTCCTCTGCCTATTGCAATTATTACTGGGCTTTTATCGCATTAACTTTGACAATATTTGCTTACTTTTTGGCAACATATACCTTTCTTTTAGTAATATCAGTTATTGTCTTGACTCCATTTCTAAAAGGATGATTTCCCGATTCCTAATACTAAACTTCTGAGCTTCACACCCTCCAACTCCAGCATTCCATTAACAATCTGCCTTGATGTTAAGAGTGTAAGCATCAACCATACCCAAAAAGTGTGCTGCCGTGACATTACTATTGGCTTCCAACTCATAATAACCCCTCACATTCGGTCTATCTCCAAACACAGCCTCCTTTATCTTCAAAACATTACTCACAACCACTCCTTCCTAATAGTCAATGCAACTAAAGCTTGTGCACTCACAGCTCCTCTCTTGACTACTGCAACACAGTCTTAGTTGTTCTCCTTCATACCTACCTGGCACCCTTATGGGTTCCATTACAGTACAGAACGCAGCTGCCAGACTTATCTAATTTACTTATGGCTCTACTAACACCTCTCCCATATGTCAATCGTTCACTGGCTGCTTGTGTGCTTCAGGGTTTTTTTGAAACTGACTCTTACCTACAAAGTTCTCCATATCAATGCTCCGAACTACACCTATCTCCGAGTCCACATCTGCTCAGTCCATCTGCTCATATGATGATCTTTGACTAGCATATGCTATAAGCTATACCTTCCATGCACAAACACAAGACGTTTCAAGGGCTGCCCCTATCCTTTGGAATATGTTAGCCTTGTTAATGTACTCTCCACTAGACTGCCTCACCTTTCTTAGTTTCATCGAAGTCTCTCACCTTACTTACTATTCCTATAATTTAGTTAAATGATATATACACTGGGATGCAGTTGTGTGACGGGTCCATTTCAAACATTTGCATTTTCTTTTGTTACCCTTATCTCCTTTTAGATTGTAAGCTCATCTGAACAGGGCCCACCACACTGCTTTTTTTTGTCCTATTTGCCCATTATATAGTACTGCAGAATATAATAGTGATATAGAAGTAAATTAATAATGATATTACTGACAAACAGTTTAAGCGGACTCTGGACACGCAGTTAAGTCTTCTGCTTCACAATAACTTAACAAACAGACTATATAATTACTTAAACTTAATAAATGTAGGGTTTTTCTTATATTAAAGGGACTTGCACCATGTTATCATTGATTAGGGTCATCAACCGTGTTAGCGTTGCTGTATTGGACTAATGTTGTAGGTGCAACCACTGAGCGTAGGCAGTCAAGCTAGGCCACCAGTCCTACCATGCTGTAAATATGATTAAAAAAACTAAGCATGGATGACAACCAGTTCCCTGTCTTTTCATCTCTGCAGCAGGATGAGTAATATTTGATCTGTTGAGTACCCACCACATTGAAGGTTCAGGAGACAAACCCTATTCCCAGGCACCTCCCTTACAAAAAAATTACTGCAGTTTTTCTGAAGTAATGCTGCTATTTTTTGGACATGAAAAAACTGCAATACTGCACTTTTACTGCAGTATTACTGCACATTTACTGCAGTTTTACTGCATTTGTACTTCACTGTACTGCAGTTTTACTGCAGTTATTTTTGTACGGAAACACAAATGCAATAAAGCTACAGTACATTGAAGTACAATGCAGTATAATTGCAGTAAAAAAAAGGGCAGTAAATGTGCAGTAATAATGCAGTACAGTGAAGTACAAATGCAGTAAAAGTGCAGTATTGCAGTTTTTTCATGTCCAAAAAACTTCAGTATAACTTCAGAAAAACTGCAGTAGTTTTTTTGTAAGGGCTGTAAGCTCAGCAGAGAATGTTGGAACTTCGAGTATTCATCCTAGGAGAGAAGATACCAAAGGCAAGAGCAGCACCATCTCCCCTGCCAAAAAGGTAGGTTTTTCACCCAAGGCCTGAACCTACCTTGATATGTCTTGTACAATCACACCTCCATATAATGGATTGAATTGGAAAATATGTCAGAATTAACGCATGCTTAAATCAATAAGAGCGCAGTGTAGTTGCAGCTCAGCACACACTATGATATTTCACATGGCCACAAAGGAACATTTTTGTTTTAAGGGAAGTGGTTAAAGGCATTGCTAGGGGTATGACATTGCTAAGACTTAATAATAAGGTATGTAAAAGCTGTATAGCATACCGTATTGGCTCGAATATAGGCCGCACTTTTTTCCCCCACTTTAAGTCTTTAAAGTGGGGGTGCGGCCTATATTCGGGGTCTAGCGCCCGACGCCCGGGACATGCAGTCCCGGGCGCCGGGCAGGCAGCGGGGTTAGGATACAGATCCCCCGCAGCGGTGCAGGGGACCTGCATCCTACTCCCCGAACCGCTCAGACAGCCTCCCCTGCTAGCACTTCCCACGGGGGGGGGGCCGGCACGGGAGGTTGTCTAAGCGCATCGTGCGGACCGGGGAAATATACGCAATACGCGTATACAACTTCCGGTGCCGGCACATCCGGCACCGGAAGTTGTATTGCGTAGATGTCCCCCGCGGGCCCCGCAAGACACCCGGGAGTCTGCTCCGGTAAGTCGGGGGGGGACAGTGGTAGCGTATCTCGGGGAGGAAGGACAGTGGTAGCGTATCTCGGGGAGGGAGGACAGTGGTAGCATATCTCGGGGCGGGGGCAGAGTGGCAGCATGTTTTTTGGTGCTTTTTTAAAGAAAAAAACTTTTTCTTTAAAAAAGCACCAAACTTTTAGGGTGCGGCCTATATACGGGGGCGGCCTATATCCGAGCCAATACGGTATTTTATTCAATATAATGTATAAACATGCTCTGTTGTTTGTGTACACAATATCATAACGTTTAATGTTGTAAAATACGGTGATACTCATACCTGCCAAATGTCCTGAGCTCCTACAAAAGAGGAGGAAAGAGGGAGAGAGAGATTTGAGAAGAGGGACACCGAGTGACAGAAGTATGAAGACTGCGTCACACTGAGTACCAACAGGCTTCCCATTTGCACTCAGTGCGATCACCATCACCGAGGTTGCAATCACCAATACTGGAAACATTTAGCGCTCGAATGCAAGCAGAAACATTCTCCCCTTAGTGCATGAGAATCCAGAATGTGTGTAGGAGCATTAACACTTATTATCATAGCGGTAGAATAACAGATAAGAGTAAGGTTACTTGATATTGCTTCTCCTGGTCAGTAAATTTCAAGGTCAGAGAGGTTATGGGAAAGAACAGAGAAGATTCTACCAGAGAAACTACAGGGAATATTTGGCCTTTCTTGAATTCTAGGAAGAAGGAAGAAAAAAAAGAGCCACAACTATTTGAAGTATGTCAGGGGAAGAGGGAACTGTTTACTGTTTATATGCAAAGAATCCTGAGCTGGCAAGAGAAGAGGAAGAAGGAATGATCTGATTGTGACACCAGAGAGGAACATTCAGAAACATGTTTTTCTCAGAGCATACAGTATAAACTGTATATATACTCATGAACAGACACTAATACCCATAAACCGTATGGTGTATAATCCCCCCCCCCCCACACACACACACACAAAGGTCAATGAGTAACATGAAATGTGTACCTAGGGGTCTTATCCTGAAGGTCATATAGATTTGTATTTAACATACAATGTTTAGCCAGTTGGTCTTATTTTGAAGGACATATACAGCACCATAGATAATCAGTCCATAGATAATGTCATTTTAGGGATGACATCACAGCTTCAGTATCGCATCGTTGGATGTGTGCTGCTTCCCTGCGCTACTCTGCTTAGCACTGCATTGCGCAGTTCCTGCCTAAGTTAATGTAGACCCATGCAGCTTCACCGCAAACTTTTAGTTACCCAAAAAACAATAGAGCGATAGTGTTTGTTGAAATTGATTACAGCAGTTTAACCCCCATGGGGAAGAGATGCAAAGAGAAAAGCGTCAGATGCTTGTTAGCAGCACCACTGAGGACACAGTTTGTGTTCTTTTTCATTTCGTTCAAAATAGCAAATATAAGGGGGTATATTGTTTTCAATGGAAATGCATGAAGTAAACACTTAATGGCACAGTGTATTACATACAGTCATACATGAGTGGAGTACAGATCGCTATCTTAACTTGTTCACTGGAGAAAAAATAGACAAGGCTAAACATGGGTCATGTGATTATTCATAATAATAAATAAATACTTTATCAGTAAGAAGAATCTATATTTAGAGAGGTTACTTAAAATGCAGACGAGTAATAAACAGTAACTACTAAGTCTAAACACTACTGCTCAGAAGGTCTTGTAACTGGTGAGTAAGGAGCAGGTACAGAGAGAGAGGACAGGATTGCTACTCCCAGCTCAGGGTTACCAGGTCGGCCATTTAAAAGCTGAATATATATATATTAGATGCTTAGTCTCTTATAAGTGCAGCCCAGCAGAATGTAAAATACAAGAATGTACCACAAGCCCAGTAAACACAAGGCATTTCCCCAGCTTTGTACATTGTAGCCCACCAGAACAGACTGCGTATCAAACCTTTACTGCAATGTAAGCAAGGGTCCAGTCATGGAGGTAATGGTGTCTAAAGCATGCTTCACCTCCCTTGTGGCACGATGTGGAATTGCAAGTTACAATTTCCGCTACTCAGGGAACCAATAATATTAATGCATTGCAAACTAGCGGCCATTTGTTCTCCAGTCGTGGTACCTTTTAATTGTTAACTGGATAGATTCTCTCTAATCTTTCCAATAGGACTTAATAAAATTGACAGCGTTCGGCTGAGAGATACCCAAACTGTCAGACAACTGTGAGCATATTACCTCTGATAAATATTTCATTTATCTGCAAGAGTTCTGCACTCCCTGTATCGCCTCCCTGTACTATTATAGCTGAATAGCTTTTACCAACACGGAATTTACACTTGGACTTGCATTCATCCTCCCCTGAGCCTACCCTGATATATGGGTCTGGGGATATCTTTAGGATAAGGACACAGAGGCAAATAAATCTAGCACCATATCTGTTTGAGGCATGAGGATTCAGGAGGAATTTCAGGCTGATAGACAGAACTCCAGAGAATGCTGGAGCCAGACTACTAGTCTGGGCAGGAGGAACATAGATTAACCCCTTCTTTGCCAGACCAACCATGGATGCATATTTTTTTTTTTTTAAACAAAACACGTAAGCACTCCTGGTATCCAAGGGGTTAAACTACCCTCTACTACACCCAATAGAAGGGTTAACGCCTTCCTACAAAAAAAATATTTCGGTTAAACCCATCACATGTGCCGTTCATAGTTATTAAAGTGGCAAAAACTATTAAGTGTATCACAGAATACAATGCATGGTCAGTTAGAAATGCCAGCCATGCCAAAAGCAGGCCCAGTTCTGAAGATGCTTATCAAAGCTGAGAAGTATTTAAAGAGGGACGTTCAGTGTCTCTAGACAATGTGAAGAAGCAAATGGGGGAGGAGAAGAATTATTCATGGAATTCAGTGCTTAATGAATCACTTTGTTGGGAATCACATGGCCCACAATAACTCAATGTGAGACGGTTTCTCTCCTCTTCCTTTCTCACACCTCCCTCCATTTACTCTCCTTTTCTTAGAATTCTTAGAATTTCTGCTTTTTTCCCCTTTTCAATATTTCATTTCGCTCAATCAATCCCTCACTATTCTTTACATTTACCTGCTCATTGTATATGTAAAGATGTATTTATCTCAGCTGTAGTGCTATACAAGCTATACATGCACAATAATGAGTACAACAATATATTCATGTTCACTCAATTAAGAGGCTAAATTATACCAAAAACAATAAGAATGTGGCTAAAATCGAACGTTTATTATGATTACATAAAATCTGAGTTAAACACTGCCAAACTTCCAAAATCCTGTGGCTTCACAATCTATTACTAACAAATTCTTTCCTGTAGTGTAACGCAGAGCTGAACGTTAACTAAAGCAATGCTCCCTAAGAGTGATACTAGTTGCTCTGAGTGTGGCCCCTATTAGATCCTAGTTCCTATCAGGAGCTTTAAATGCTCCTCCAAACCAATAATAAAATGAATCTCTAGCAGCATTGAGTCTGTGCAGATAACAGTAGCCACGTTCAGGCTATATTATGACCGCCATGTTGCTTGGCCGTTCTTCAGTAGGTTGGCTTAGCTTCTGGGATGCTCGATGATGTCCTATTCACATTGAAGTTGGAAACAGTCTGATCAGCACTCATAAGAACATCTATTTTACAGAAAGAAACAGTGATGTCCTTCATTTGCAATCCATGCCAAGTTGTCCTTTAAAGGTAGAGGGTTTCCAAGTCAGAGTGACCCTGCAGAAACCGTGTCCTCCATGAGCATCGGTGAGACTATGGTCCAGAGTAGCTAGGTTGTCTACAGTGCTCTCCTTTATAAAACCATTAATCAGACAAAACCAGATGCAAAGTTGTGATGTTCTTCGCTATAGTTTCCCACTTTGATGATGAAATGATACTGCTGAGGTCCAGAGAACTTTTATTATTTTTCTATGTAGGTTAAATAAAAGGTATCAAGCGTGACTAAAGACTCAATTTTCCCTTGGGCTAATTCGGCAATATCAGCTTTACGTATATACTGTCTTACACATCCTAACCTTTTATATTATGCAATAATGTCAACTTGTTTGTCATTATAAATACTAATATCAGCTTCTGCTAGCTCCTTCTTCCTATCTTGTGACCTTCTACTTTAATCATTACCTTCTGGTGGAATTCGCATGAACAACAGGCAGAGTTTGCTTTGTGATTAAGACCATAAAAAAACTGCTTGTTCCCAACTATTGCACTGATAAGACTGTAATGAAAGAGAATTACCCTGAAGGTAAGAGTGGAAAAATGTAACTCTAGCATTAACCAAAAATGTGGCTGGCCCACATGACAAATTCCGTATCTTATCAGCTTCTCATTGGTGGTTGTTAAAGGGAACCAGTCATCAAAATGAGTTATACTCACGCTTGTTTTAAAGCAGAATATTTAATTTTTCACTTCGCAAAGGGATCAGATTGCAAATTATATTAGACTTACCTTCATTTTGTGGTTGAATGCAAAATATTTATCTTGGCAAACCTTGTGTGTAATATCCTATGCAGGTTTTGCACAGATACGAGTAAAAATATGTGTATTCTGTAGAACAAAAAAAATGTGTGAAAGGTATATATATATATATATATATATATAAATATATATATATAACAGAGAGAGAGAGAGAGAGTGTTTCAGTGGCATAACAGAGGGGCAGCTGGTGATGATAAGGCAGGCCCGGCACTTTAAGGCCAGCGTCTGCCTGATGATGTAGGTGTGACCGACGGCTTGATATGCGCAGCCGCTCGCTACGTTTTTATGCTTGCCGCCCAGCAGACATTTCCTTTCTACGAAATGCTCACTGGTGGCAGGACAAGGGGAAAAAAGCAAATTCTTCCAAAATATATGCTTCCTGTGTTTACCTAAAAAATTAAATATTTATAGGTGTAAAATTTCGGAATTCAGCAGTGAGCCAGATGTGACTCCTTCACTGTGTAATTCCAATTACTACACCGTGGCCCCTAGAGAGTCGATAAACCTGTAAGGCCCAATTAAGGTAACCGGACCTGTTTGGATAGAAGATGTGTTGAGCGATAAGTTCAGCAATGGACAGAGGAGAGAATTAAATAAATATTAGTATTATGTTTAATATGTTAACAAAAGGGTTGTAGCCAATGTGCCCTCCAGCCTATAAAGAGTTAAAGTGTAAAAAAAAAAAGCATTCAAGACAGAAATGTCCGGCGTTCCCTGTAAAGTATGCGGTCTGTATATATTTAACAAAATATGCATTCTGTGCATATTTGTATGGATAATGTCTATAAAGTCTTTAAATACAATGTAACCTCTTTTCTTGTCAGATTCCTTTTAAAATTCTTGGTATTCCTTGGCCTTGTTTTATATTCGAGATAGCCTTACGCCTGCCGCATTCATGATTAAAGGGGAAACTGCCCCAGATTTTAGCAACTAAAATTGTTTATTGAAACTAACCATAGAATGTAATTGTTGTGTGTAAATCAGTGTTTTTAATTTAAAACTTTCAGGATGGACCTTTTTTTCCCTAACTAAAGACCGGTGGGGTTTTTTTTGTCATTGTTTTGCCATTTTTTGTATTTGATATACCCAGACAAATTAGACAGCGTTTAGTTCAGGTAGAGCCTTCTTAAAAAAGCATATAAAATACATAAAACATAATAAGTATTAGTGCTAATATGGAAAAAAAAAGCTATAGTAGATTGTAAACTCGTTTGGGCTTGGCCCTCCTCACCTGTTGTTTCTGTAAGTCAAGTTATTATGTTATTATGTTATATTCTGTCCTGTCTAAGGAACTACAGAATATGCTAGAGATATATAAAGCAATATATAATAATAATAATAGTTAAATATAAAAAAAACTATTTTTTTGTAATTTCGCTTAACAATTCTCTTACACAGTAGGTGCCCCTGTAGACCAATGACCCAATTTAGATTCAGCAAAATTCCCTGATTACAGTACTACCACAAATGCATAATTTTATGTCCTAGAGGCCCTTATCCATACTTTGTATACTACCCTATACTGCATTTATTTTACTACTTTCTTACAGTGTTACAGGGTATATAAAAAAATTATGATATTTTTTTTTTTACTAGTAATGGTTGGGCTGAAGGGTATTGGGGCACTTTTTATATTAAAAAAAAAATCAATATATATATGTATATATATATTTATTTTTTTATTATTATTATTTTTTATTTAATAAATTATTTATTGCACTGGATGTGCCATGATGTAATTGTTCAATTCAAATAGTACCAGCTCTGGTGCATTCAGCATTTTTAAATTGGAGGGGTGTTAAGGGATTACGCATTAAAAACTCCTGACTCTTTTTTATTGGTTCAGACTGCCTTTATAAGGATGAGTGAGGAGAAGGGGGGTCATTTCAGGACAAGAAATGCGTAGTGAGCTGTATAGTGCAAATATGGAAAAGATGAAGTATAATAGATTGCAAGCTTTTGTGACTAGGTTGATAATCTCATTGGATGAACCACCCATATTAACCAAATAATATGTTTCGTACAGATCTAGAATTAATGATTGTGTCTGAAGACACTTACCGTGAGACCAGAGGCTGGTAGAAAAACCCAGAGCTTCAATGTTAATACCTGATACCATTATATATATATATCTATATATATATAGATATATAGATATATAGATGTACTAATAATGTTAAGTACTCCCAAGTATTTTGTCAGCTTTGCTCACAAGCTGGCAGTCAGTATGAAGTTAATAAGCCATTATACATTTAATACATATGTGATTACTCTCTTTCATGTCATTAACAATCTTGTACATTTGTAACATAGATTGCCGCCTTCAAGTGCTGCAGTAAAACTTTTATGTGTGTGTCTTTACTTATGCTGCTGCCTGATCAGTGTGAAGGAGGATAAGATCCCTGGAATGTTTAGTCAGTTCTGGGCTTGGTATTTTAATTACGTTAGCTGTGGAATGCAGACAAACAAGGTGAATAAATACCTGGCGGGTTATACAGATAAAGCCTTCCTTCTCTAAACACCTGCAGCTTACACTCAAAACGGTATGATTCCTGCATACTGGGGGACAGAACAGCTCCAGCCGACATTGTAACCTCTGGCGTTACTTGAATTATTAACGAGTATACAGTAAATCATGATTATAATGAGCGGATTATTCTACTGATGACCTATGTGTGCGCAAAGAGCCTACCTATCATAAAAATGAGCCAACATATCATACCTGGGAATCTCCCAGGGTAGGCTAACTGGAGCTCTTCCTCATCTGAGGGAGGAGTTTTGTAAGGGGGTGGGGCTAACAAAGTGCAGAGGTGGGGCTAGCCATGCATGGGGCAAGGCTAGTGGTGTATAGGGGTGGAGCTATGAAGTAGGTGGCAAGTAGGAGGGGAAGTGAACAGGGAGTGGGCATTGTCAAACCTGGAACCTTCCCAGTTATACATGCCATAACCATAATAAAATACCAATAAACCAGTCCTGATTATAAAACAACCCAGATTTCTTTGCGACTGACGGCAATTCATATTTTGGACCTATTTTTTTTTCACTTTTCCTGTCATTCCCTAGTAGGCCTATGGCCAGCCCTGCCAGAGAAAGACAGGATATCACAGAAGTATGACACCGAACATTAGAAGAGGCTGATGTTATGCGATCTACAGAGAAAGTCCTGAGCAGAAGTTACATCATGTCTTGTCTAGATACGTGAAATTCTTTAAGTCTAGCACTTGTTCTGACAAGAGGGTCATTTCTTTATTAGCGCGATATATCAGTCATCATCATTATCATGGGGTAACTGGCAAGATATGTTTTTTTCTTAAAAAATGTTTATTTTTTATATTCAAATTATTGCCTTAAATTATAAAGTGCAATAAGCCTAATGTTCTATAGGAAATGTATGTATTTCTGATGTATTTCTATGGGGTGCTACACAATGTTTAGAGCACGCAAAAGCTATGTTGTGCCTAGTTCCCCCTTTTCCTTTACATTACACCGAAATATCTCCATCGTCATCTACAGAGTGATGTAGAATAACTTCATCATAAGCCTTGGCTAGAGTAGGCCGGGAATCCACCCTCCGTGTATAGAACATAATCTGGATCAGGATCGGCAGATAATCTTTCTTGGCACTTAAAGGCCAGTAGCCCGATAAATCACAAGCATGCTGACGGATATACTTTGTGTAGGTTAAAGGAGATCCTCTAATCGTTTCTGAGCCCGCAGGTGGGTCACCTCATTTCTGTCCTGTAGACACAACGTGTAATAGGTTTATAATTAAAAATGTGATGTTCTTGAGAAAATATTGCGGGGATGCCCATACCAACCATAGCCAAGTTATTCTTCTCCCATGTGAGCTAAAGGAAAAATTGGAGGTACACAACTATCCAGTCAGTGTTTTAATTTATCCAGCACTAAAAGAATGATAAGGTTATGTGTGATTTATGGGAAGTAACTCCAGGTAACCACGGTTGCCACAGGTAACTACAGTTAGCTCTGTTTACATTCTGTCCTGCGTCACAAAATCTCGCTCCTTTCACAGTGATTCATCTGCATTTTTATAAAATCGAAGGAGAGATGGATGTCCTAGGTAAGTTCAGTAGGTGTAATTAAAAATAGAACCAGACAGAAGCATCCAGCTGTAGTTTCACAAACAGAATGCGCTTCTTGCGTGCTTCAAAGGCTATTTATGGTGCGCATTCCTAGGGTAACGCACTACTTCAGTATGAAGAGGGCCTTGGAACGTGGAGTCATTCATGCAGCACATACAGATAATTCCTCCTTAAATTAATCTTTGGTGACAGCTGCTACTGTCAGATCTGCCCATTGCCTTTAAAAAAAAAACCCCTGAGCTAATTTTTCTACCATCTAAGAAGTTAGGTATTCCCCCTAAATAGGCCACAAACACTAAAATTGAGGACCAGGTGGCCCAATATCTGATGTGGACTGGGTAACTTTTGCTTAAATTGCACAAATGCATTCTCCAAACTGGAATAACTCTCAGGCTTTTATAGACTATAATCCCCAGCTGGCTTTTTATTTGCATGAAGTTTATGTATAGGTCTTCAAGAATTTATTATTATTTATCACAAATATTTAGGAACAGTTGACTATTTTACATGTATCCTTGGATGGAAACACTGACATTGGCATAAGATATAAGATCCCTGCTAGAAACTTTCGGGGAAACTATCTTCCAATGCAAACCCCACCAAAGTGACAAACTTTGGTAAAGGCAGATACTGGCATTACATTCCCAGGCCATTGGCTAGACTTCACTGAATTCTGCTGGCCCTTCCATGATTGTTCGGCTGGTGAATATTAAGGTCACTAATAAGACTTTTCCCAGGACTGTGGTATATAGTATATGGCTAATGAACAATGCACCAGAAGGATGTGGCCTAGCAAAGGGTAGGACAATTCAGGACTGGTCATGGGCTTCCATGTCCACATGTGACAGAAGAACAGGCAGGCTTGTAGCAATGGTGGAAATAGTAGAACTCTTGATCCAGTCTTGATCAAGAAAAGGAGATCATATAATGGACTACCATTGTATGATTGTCACATAGCCAAACATGTTCTTTGAATTCAGACATAAACATGGAGAGTGCAACCATTGCCCTCACCTACGTGGTTCAACAAGATGAAGTTGGTTGACTCCTGTCACAAACTTTTAGCCATGTTCCTGACAACATAACACCGGTTTTCTTACCATCACTTGCCCTATAACCTATGAGTGCATTATGGTATTATGCAACCCCCTTTTTTCATGGTTATTCCTTTGGCCATGTCCCTCACTTTTTAGATAACACAACAGGTGCTTATCCCAGTGAGCTGCTGTTCTAATAACATATTAACAGTAAAGTCTATTATTAACTAATCCCTGCTCCGTGTGTGGTTATAATTCACGAACATCACGTTTGGTCTAATTAAAGCGAGCGTTTTCTAGGGTTTGGAGGGTGGTGAGGATTCCCTTGATGAATGTTAAATTAATTTGAGAATGGATACACAGAGATAGCTGTAAAAGCAAACGCCTACCACTGAAGAATTAGGCCAGAAATAGAGCAAGAACAAGAATAAAAAGGAAGAGAGACAGACGAGTGAAATAAAGATTTGGCAGACAGGGAAGGGCACTCAGTGGAATGAGTAAACACATCTCTGCATATTTGTTCACTAATAGCTCTTTTGATTATGAAAGGCTGGAATTTTTTTTTTTGTTTTTCATCTATTTTTCAGCTGCTTATACAGAGGAGGGGGTTTGTGAGTTAAGAGCGTCTCTAAAACCACATATCTTTACTTCTTTTTTTTTTTTTTATCTACAATAAATCCTTTGAGCCAAATAAAATGAATAATTTATTACATTAACAATAAAGATTATGCTTGGATCCTAAGCAGTCCTTAACCTCAGTGCAAGCTAAAAGCAAATGTATAAAACCATTTCTGTAAATTAGAACGGATGCGGTATACTTAGACATGATCATTAATTTGGATATTCCATTTGTATATACTATAAAAGAATTTTGTAAATGCACTGTACTTGACAACAGAGGACATCTTGGCGCAGGGTCGGCCCTACCATGGAGCTGAGTGGGGCAATTGCCCCAAGCGCCTTTTTTTTTTTTTTAAGCGGAGGAGAGAGAGGGGCGCCCGCTCTGCGCCCCTCTCCTCTAGCTCGGTGTCGGTGCCCCAGGCGGCTTTATATAGTAAAAATATTTATTTGTAGGACTTGAAATTTTTTTTTTTTTTATCATAAAATAGTGAGATTTACATTCAGGTATTTTGATTGCACATCTTCCTTGTGGATATCATAGTATCTGGGTACATATAGAGTGGGGAAATGTTACATTTATATTAAATGTGCATGTATTGTAATTATAGCTCTGCTATTTAGGACAGCTATCTTATGTGAAAATACTTAGAATTTTTGATAATCAAATATAACATCCACCTAAGCTTTTAATCCTTGTATTGTATGTGCAATTCTTCTCTAATAACCCAGTTTCTCCGCCATTATTTCATAGACTGCGGTCCAACGTAACAAGTCTTGACACCATTGATAAGAAAATCAATTTCAACCCGAAATAATGCAAGTCTTGTATGTATGCCCGCAAGTAATATTGTTTAATACAAATGGGAATACAGAGGGTCATATTTAGTGTTTGATGAAGATTATACATATATATATATATATATATATATATTGGCTAACTTGAATGCATTAAAGTGCAGGTTTTCAAGGCTTCTTGAATCTTCAGGAGTTGCTATTTGACATCACAGCGGATCCAGCCAACTTTGTTTAAGCAACTATATAATAGTTTGGATGTTTACTGATCCAGCCTGAACAAAAATGTAAAAAAAGATAGTGGGAGAATGTAATGGACTGTCTGGTTGAATGTGTAGCGTTTATTCATGTGAAACCCTACAAGGAGGTCATATGGTATTAAACATCACAATCCAACCCATAAATGTAGTAAAGACGATCATCACTCAAATATATTTTTATCTCAAATTTATTTTTGTATTTAAAATAACAACAGTCTGGACTGCAACAGCAGGACCAGGTGGCATCCAGGCAGCATATAATATAGCAGAATAATATTAATAAAAACAGCCACGCTTACATTTTTTAAATACTTTCGATAACTTAAATTCACTCACAAAAAAAAAAAAAAATCAGATTCATACATCTTTGGAATACAACTCAGACTTTCACAGCGCAGAGATGTAGAAATAAAAATACCAAAAATATATATTATATTTGTAACCCTTTCATTTGTCAGAGGGAAGACACCACAAACCCCTCTGTCATGATTAGGATTAGGGAAACAAGGAACGTTTTTTCTTGTTTTTTTTTTAAAAAAAAAAAGTTTTTTGTATTAACGTAATGCAATATTTAGTTGATTTAAATTTTGTAAACAACGTACAAGTATCCATTTGAAGATGTAACCGCCGTTGACCTGCAACAGCAGCTAAATAAGAGCGTGAAGAGCAAAAAGGAGAGAATATAAAATAAATACAAAATAACAATGTTTGGGTGGGAGTTGCAATCGAATATTCGGTTCTTTTTTTTTTTTTTTTTTTTTTCCTTTTTCTACTGATATGGCTCTCAGGAAATACCGAACTTTCACTAAGACATGAAAAACTCTAAGAGCTTAATACACGAGGCAGCCAAAGGGCCTGTAATGTACAAATGCCCTTGTGAGACTTAACCATTATCGACAGGAAAGTCTGGATATATCTCAGCTACATAAATACGGAGACACAGAATTATAAAAATGAACACAGAAATATTTACAAGAAAAATACTTGGGACATGCATCTGGTAACTTTTAACCTCTTCCACACGTTTTTCTTTGCAGTTTTTATTTAGCAGCAAAAGGAAGGGGCGTCTGACGTTCCAAATCAAATATTAAAGTACTTCCTGCTTCCATATCGGTTATGGGTAGACCTGAATAAAAGGCGAGCTGAATTTGGGTATCAGCTGTCCCATGTGCTTGATGGTCTTAAACAAGAGCTTCTCAGTCAAAGTCCAGGCCGGTGGACAATACTATTTCAGCCCCTCGATGCCGCAAATCGCAGCTCCGAATGTCTATCTCCAGCTCAAAAACACATTGCTGCATAAGGACTGGATTCTTTGCTTGTAGCCATTATTTCAACCACAGCTATGTCAAATTCGCCAGTTGAGCAAAAAAAAAAAATCAAAACCTTCTGCTTTGGACAATAATCCAGTGAGTGGAAACTTAGATAAGAATCTCTACCATTTCCGAAATGTTGGAATTTATGCTTGATGTTTCTGTAAGAGATAAAATAAATTGAGATTATTAGAAAAGTTATCACGAAAGCAGGATATATACAAAACAAAATGCCTATGTTGTAAGCCAGTTGTTTTTTTTTTCTTAAAGTTAATAAAAATTTAAATATATTTAGTCATTTTATTCCTTAAAACCTGAAGTTAATATCAGACATACCATTTGTATGAACTTTACATGACAGGGTAGGTATAAAATCCACCACATTCCCATTTCACATGTAAGCTATACATTCTTTAATATCCGAGATGCCAACATAGAAAAAAAGTAATATTCATTCGCATTCACTGAATATTCTGCATAAATTGGCTGCATCACTGGAAAAGGCACCGAAATTCACACAATAGCTGCATCACAGCTGATTCACTCTCGATCCAGCTTATGATTAAGTATGTAAGTGATGAGGAAGCCAAGGTGATCAATGGCAAAGATTCTCACTACAAAGTGGAAGCCATAATAAGCATGGACATGGGATATTTTTATTGTGGGCTGGCAAAAATGTCTGGGATGAATAGAATGCTAAAACAAACACACAACAAAACCAAGATCGAATGCGTAAAGTGGGAAGGAAAATGGGCAGACAAGATGGGACATCGGGTTCTATAGTTCTGTGAAGAATAGTTTGTGTCACCAACACAATGTGACACATCCTGGGCAGTTGTGTGCTCTTTTGGGCTGTAGGGTCAGAATATTTTAAACGATGGGTCACGCTGGCCTATTTTGATCGCCTGCCTCAATGCATGAGGGGGTGTAAGTTTTAAAGGGAGGGCATTCCATACATGCCTGTGGCTTTGGATGGCCAGCAGATACATAGCGTCTTAGCAGAGCAAAACAAGTGGTGAGGTTACAACTCCGAGGCTGAGTTAGCAGAGCGCACAAGGTGTGATGCACAGAGCCGGGGGGACAGTATCACATGTACCATCACACCGACACGGGGATTACTGGGCTATTCACAGAAACCAGAAGGCTTTTGATATATGTAACAAAATGACTACTCTTGCGTTGTTGTAGTGATAACTGGGATTCTTTAGTATTGCTGGAAAGAATCCTTACAGCACAAGCCGCTGGAAATCTGGGCTCTGTGGAGGCTGATTCTAGATGGGGTTTTTCAGGCATTTTTCCCCCCTATCAAACATCAGCTTCACTCCCCCCCTCCTCCAGTCTTTTGGCCTCACACCTGCATTCTGTTCCCAGCTGCATAGCTGACATTCATTGGGATTAGTCATCACCAAGGGAGGCCAAGCCTTGGCAGGGATTGTGAGAGGAGAAAGCTTTCAGCTATGCAGGGCTCGGCCAGGGCTCAGTCTGGGGGAGGGGAGTGCAGCTTCTACAGAAATTGTCCCCGGTTAGATATTAGACCCAAGAAAAAGCTCTTCTAATAAAATACTACCATTCATTAGACAGAACAGCCGAAAAAGATCAGTGGTCAGACTTGTGATGATGGTCTTTGCAGATACATACTCAATGCAAAGTAAAGAATTGTCTAGTCTTTTCATCACTTAGGGGGGGCCACATCTCTGTTATAAATGTATTAATCAATGGGACTCACCGATTGAAGGTGCTGTGTTTCTTTCACCAAGGTTTTCGGGTAACGTTGTTTGCTGTGCTCCGCACTCTGTTTGGGTGCACCCATCTTTACTCCCGTGTTTGGAGTGAACAGGCACAAGGGCCACGCAGGATAACTGTTCATTTGATTTAAAGGCTACAAAAAAAGAAGACCCTATGTAAGAATGGATTGTGTTCAACGTTCCTTGTAGAAATGAAAATCATTATGGCTCAGAGACAGATTATCTAATATCTGGAGCACTTACTAGTTGTACCAGCGGTGGTGGTGGTGTTGGTTGCTTGTTCAGTTGAGGCTGGATTTTGGCTTATCGTGGAAAGCGTGAAAATAGAAGGAACAGATTTGGCAGGTCGGAGAGGGCCTTGGTGAGGTTTCCTTTGCTGTAGAACCTTGATCACTGCATCTTTCTCCAATATTTGAGCATGGAGAGCTTTGATTCTAGAAAAGAAAATAAGTACATGAAAAGATCAATCAGCTAATGGACTTGAGAAGCCAGAGCAAACAAACCACTATATGGATAAGTATAATGCAGATGCGTGGACATGGGGGGGGGGGGTCTAAAACATCAAACGCAACAGCTTCTATATAATGCTTTACTATAACTAGACAAGCCTACCATTTGGAATTTATACAAATAAACAGACATCAAAGGAGTTAATTTCTGAATATTTTGGTGCTCTGAACAAGCAGAAGGAGATCTGCCAAGATCTCATTTCTCATCCCTTGGGAATATTATTTTTGTGTCAATCAAACAATGAGCAAAGCCGTCGTTCTGTCTCAACATGTACACGAGCATGAGAAAAAGTTACTGGAGATGTAACCTGTTAAACATTGTTATTTTTTTTTATTTTTAACTATTGTGGTTATACTACTTATTTTTATTTGCTATAAATCACACATGTTGGAAAACTCATAAAAGATCTTGGGTAAAAACCAGAAAAAATAAGTCTTCCTTTACAATTTGCTAAAAAATGATAAACAGTACAATGGAGAACCTGAACAATGTAGTAGCTGATGGTCTTGAAGACATCTAATGTAGAAGCACTTACAGGATACAAATATTGTTGGATATAAGCAGTCTGATCCTTACCTATTTTCCATCTCTTGGTGCCTGTGGCTGACCATCAGTAAGTCCTCATTGAAACTATTGTTTGGTGAGTGACGAGGTGAGTGGTTGATGATCGTTGTGTCACGTTGGGCAGCAGCAGTAGCGGCTGCATCCATTGCGAACTGGCGCATAGTGCGTTCCTCAAGATACTTCTGTTCCCACTTGGTCATGTCGGCCTCAAGAGCCAGTATCCGCTCTTCCTTCTCCCGCAGCTGTTCAGAGAGTACGGAGACAGAGAGTTCTGGGGAAAGGTTTCCACTCTGTGCCATTGGTTGCCTCTGTTTTGAAAAAACAAGATTGATGTAAAACCTGTTCCTCTGCATTGCTTAATCAGTCCGTGATCAACATAATAGTCCTCTCAAATGTCCCTTACCTGCTGAGACCTTAATATCTTCAGTTCCTGCTCCAGTCGTGTTCGTAGACGGAGCTCAAGTTGCTCCCTCTTCTCACAGGCAGCCTGGAGTTGACTTAAAGCTTGTTGTAACCTCTCCACCTTTTCCACATATGCCCGTTTCTTCCTTAGCTCATCTTCGTTGCGCGCTGCTCTTGCCTGTGCGTTGCTCAGAGCTTGTTCGAGCAGCTCTGCTCTTCGACGCTGGTCCTCATTGGCACTGCGCAGAAGGCTGACCTCTCTTTCTAGTTTCTCCCTCTGCTGTTGTTGTTCACGACCTGTATTGAAAAAAATCAAAGCATTTAATTTAGAGAATTGTGATGAAACTAGGCTTGATTGTTGGAGTACATTCTACTTCTGTAATTCTATGTTGATCACTAAACCATAAAACTACTATACTGGGTCTTCTGCCAAGGCTTTGGTAGTGGCCTTGAATTCAGAAGTCCCAGATGGTTGTGTTCAGTAGGTAGATGGAAAACACTGAATCAATTACGAGTAAACCAGATCAGTAACCATGGAAATGCAGGGCTGTATGAAGGGGATGGTAATTTGTTTGAACAGAACAAAGGGAATACTTCAGAGTCAGACTATCAGGTAAACTTGACAGTTTCTGCAACGTTCCATGAGAAGGCTAAGCAAACACATAGGTTCTCAGGCTTGGAACTGTCTGATGGCAGAGAGATGACAGCTACAGGATGTATGTCCTAGATAGACCAGTTCTTGATCATAGCATTCTCAACCTCAAGGTTAAAGTGCATATGATGGCTGGAGTGTCCCTTTGAAATAATATTTATTTTGCAAGTCTAAAGGAATACCCTGCACTCTTTTATAAGGGCAGTTAAAGTTAGTACCCATCTATCTCACACTTCACAGCCTTTTGATTTAACTGATTACATCAATTAGACGGCACTGTAAACAGTATTAAAATGCATGCTTAAATTTGCGTTTCTTGGGTAGCTGTTGGAAAGCACATTCTTATTCCCAAGCCACATCCTGTTAACCCATTAAACACAGGATGGCTGGGTGATTTTACATGTTTGCAGAGTAGGGGGTGGGGAAAGATCAGCCACTGGAATTCCAAGAATTCAGATCACATTGAAGTTTGTTTGCCCGAGCAACTCAATGTTTTTCTTAAGGAAGAAGCAAAAACGTTTAACAAACTCCGATTCTGTATACTTTAAAGGTGGGTTTGCAATTCTAATGCAGCCAGACATACTTTAACCAAAAATTCCTTAACGGAATAACAAGTTTGAAGCGGAAGCTCACATGGCAAATTGGCCATATAAAAAAAAAAAAAAAAAAAAAGACACGTTGTTTTGGGTTGGGAAATTTCTATTGCATTCTTCTTTTAACGGCAGGTAGGCTTCCAAACACACAAAAAAATACAACAATGCCATTTCGGCAAAGACATGAACTCTGTGTTTGTACAACTGAATGTTACAAGATACCCCATGCTGCAAATGTATTTATATGTACATCAAAGCCTATTCTAATATAGAGCTCACTGCTCAGTATGTTCCCTTTGAGCAGGGGTGTCTGTACCTGTGGCTTTTGTGCTTCAGCAAGTTTCATTAGCATTTATTTAAAGACACCATTTGAAATAATACATTGAAGTTTTTGGATTTTTTCTGGCAGGCAGTAAACTGGCCAAGTTTAATATGCACACAAAGTGATGGAAGAACTTACATTGAGCGATCAGCTTAGATACGGCTCCTTGGCTGTCTTCTCTTTGCTCTAAACTCTTAAGCGCCAACTGTTTGTTAGCCGACTCTAACCGCTCTATAGAAAGAAATAATGGAAAACCAGTAAGTCAAAAGGGAAACAACAAAACAATTTGGCACTAAATGTGACATCACTATTTAGAGTTAAAACTAGCCCTTAATGTCAAAAGTGAACACCAATGTTTATAGAGATTTAAGCAAAAACACATAGACTAGACATAAAGGCTAATCAGCTTTGTAAGGACTTCTAAGAGGTTCTTTGTCTCTCCTTTAGTACTATTGTTAGCCTTTCTTTGTATGTGGCTCTTTAAGGTCTTGATGCTTTGTCTAGTCGGTAAAGCCTAATATCCATTGTAGGGAGCTAATGGTGATTGACAGGTTACACACTGCAGTACCATGTCGAAATTCCTTTTTTTGTTAGTTCCCTTACCTCTTAGATCCCGGTTGAAGTCCTGCATTCTTCTCATCTCTCCTTCCATTTTGGTCCTCATGGCGCTCTCAAGGGACTCGCGCTTGCACGATGCCTTCATGAGACTTTCATAGGCTTCAGAGATGCGTTGGATTTCTGTTTCCAACTAAAAATAAGTAGACACGTCAATAACCAATATCCAAATTAAACTAAAAGGTAATAAGTTAAAGAACATAAAATCTTTTGTGTCGTATTGAAGAAGCAAGGATTTACTATTTATAACTATAAAATACTGAGTCTGGAATATATTTTTATAAGAAGCCTCATGTAACAACTAACACATTTTGGCTTCAGAAATAACCACATTCCTAGACGCAAAAGAATGCCAATGACCAATTTTAAAAAAAAATTATGTAAAAAAAACCCAGTAATTATTCTTGTCGATTTTATGCCACCTGCCTGTCTGGATTACACATTTGCTAAGGGGCTGGACCCCCCCTTCCTTTCTCTTTACAGCTGAAGCCTTCCAAACACAGGCACCTTTTCATCCACACACAATGGCTCATTTATGCCTCATCAGGTCAGCTCAAGCAGAACATAAAATTCAAGCAACTGTCAGCAGCCCTCAACTCTACGTGTGCCTCGAACAAATGGCTCATGGCTGCCCCATTGTGCAGGGATCTCTTGCAGCTGTTAAAGGGGAGAAGATACAGAAGGGGGCGGTGGGCTGAAGAAAGTGAAAGGGTTTTGGATGACAAAACAAAACAAAGGGGTAGACACCCTAAGTCTCCCCCTACCCTCCACGGCCAGCTGGGTAGACGGCCACAAAGACCTGTTTGTTGTTGAGTCCATGGAAGTAGGGTAATGGCTTTAGGGGCTGTTCTACACAGAAACAGCAGCTGAAGGGCAATTCACACTGTTTGATACGGATACATTTTAACATTGTTGTTGCCAAACAGACAAGAATGCCTTCCTCAGCTAATTGGACAATATTAGGCTATATCATTATAAATCATACCTTCTGGATTTTGACAGCTTTCTCGCTGTAACTCTCAAGCTCCCTTCGTAACTTTTCGTTTTCTCGCAGAAGAGCATCCATCTGAGCCATATGTGTTTCAGCTCTATTATACGATGTCATGGGACCATAGTTGAGGTTCTGATCCTGCATTGGCCTGTAGGAATTATAAATACAGATATATGGTAAATAAGCTTTCCTAAAACAGAGCTAGCATTTATCAAAAAGTTACATTTATTTCCTAAACATATATTCCGTTCTGCCTGCGTGTAACAAATAACTTTAAAATCAATTATCAAGCGAATATATCCATACATTATGTGTATATACTAGTTCATTTTGAAAAGGTCTGCAATGACGTATTTGTGGGGATATAATATGCAGAGTTATGGTTGATCACACCCATTCACTACCTTTGGAAGGTTCAGCCAGAACTCGAAAAACCAAATCTCCAGCTTTAGGACTGACTTGCACAGTCTTGTACAAACTACGTTATGGCACAATTCCCACAGAAATCCCCTCTCCCAAAAATGACACTTCTTTCTAAAATGGCTCAGTCAATATCGTTTACCAACCGCATTCTATACGTATACATTTAGGCAATGTCCATAATGGAAAGCGTAACTCAACACTTTTAGCTTCTTCTGTTACTTGAAGATATAAAACACCATAAATAGATGACGAGATTGAAAGTACAAAAGGTTCAGATAAAGAATATTTAGACCGGAGCTGTAAAGACTGTTTTGAAAATACCATTGCAATGTCGAATCTATATACGAATGCCTGGAAGGAAGGGTGAGGGCTGTAAAAATGTAATGTTTCAGACTAAAGTCTGAATAATAGATCTTCCTTTCTTTGGCCAATAGTTGGAACTCTAGGAATTCAAAATGGCCGTTACAATGGACTTGGTATTTCCGCTGGTCGTCCTAAAACCTTTTGCTGCCAAAAGGACTTTAGAATTTAACAAGAGGGCAAATTCTTTCATTGTGAGGCCGGGCCTGGTCCATAGCTATTATCTGCTATCCTTCCAAATGCAGCAACTTCCTGTCTCCTTTTATCTCTTCCTGTCTGAACAATAAAGAATAGTAGAGACCCCACCAGCCCAGTGTTTATTGTGCTAGAAATCCTACATGCCAGAGACGACGGCGTTAAAGGGATTGTTTCTTTATTTGATGACGCAATTAATATTGTTTTACTACGTGAATATAACACATATATTCTCTATTCTCCATGCACCGATGCTAGGCTGCAGTCAACAATGCTAATGATGTCTTCCTGCCTGTTTTAAATGTCAGAGCTGCCCCCCCAGTTCCTGCCTGTTTTTATATCAGAGCGAGGAGAGTTTATAAAACCAACAATAAATGTTTAAGAGAATAAAAATTGTTTAAGAAACAAAAACATAGCACATAATATGAAGTATTCCTACCAGTAAAGGCCTGAAAGCAAAGCCCACCATCCCAAATACACAACGCAAAGCTACTAAACCAGTGGAACATTCCAACCAATATGCATCTCCAAATTAAACTCACCGGATGTCGGACTGGTGGTACAGAGGAAGATTCTCAGAATAGTGCCTTTGTTCTGGAACGTACCCATTAACATTCTGTTCAGGATGGCTGTAGTTTGGGTACTCAGGAGGAGCTGATCTATAGTTAACGCCATCATATTGGCCATGCGCTACTGATAGCTGGTAGTGCCTCGAGAGCTGAGGGAAGCTATGAGAGGAGCTCATGAGGTTTTGCGGCTTGGCACCATTACGTTCCAGAGACATCTGCAGCAGACGCTCACTCAAAGACCTAACGTGACCATGCTTAAGCTCCTTGAGTGACTGGTCCTGTCGGTGAGCACCATGCTCCAACTGCTGGCTGTTCTGAGCTGCATAGTACTGAGAAAGAGCAGCCTTGGCTTCTTCATAAGTTGGAAGCTCCTCGCCCTTATGTTGAAGTTCATGCGCTTTGTACATGGGGTTTTCCAAGTAGAAATGGTCAGTGTGATGTTCCTGACCTTGTGGTTCTTGCCTTGCTGAAGGAGCCATTTGCATTTCCTCTTGTTCAAGGCTCTCAATAGATGACCTGGGACTACCATTGCCACCTCCACCTCGCAAAGCCTGTTGCTGGATGGCTAATAATGTGCGGTTCTCGCTGAGATTGCCATATCTGAGCTGCTCCTGAATCAGGCGATGCAGAACTGTTCCAGACGAGTCCTCTGCTGTCCTCATCCTTGCTCACACCAAGAAAATCCCACCACAAAAAAATTAAGACTGATAAAATGTTTTCCTTAAAAAAAAAAAAACAACGTATAATCCGTTCCCCAAAAGTTATCTTGACCTACGGAACTGTTGCCAAAGCCTGCAGAAAAGAAAGAAAATGTTTGAAATATATTCAAAGTGACAGTATTAGTGTACATATATATATATATATATTCTGTATACTAAATATGGCAATGTTCTTCTAGAAAAAAAATCTCCCTGAAAAAACTCAAAACATTCCATTCAAATGCATATAGTAGGAGTCTTCTCAGAAAAGATAAAAAGCCAGGTTAAAGCACACAAAAGTACATTTGTTGTAACATACATGTCAATAGATAACATCAGAGACTTCCTAGGACATTGCTGGAGGCCGGAATGCAGAACCCAGCGGGATTCTAATTGTCTCTGATGATTTTGACCTGCATACCAAAAGGACTGACCTTAGTGTTAAATTCTTGTGGTTCTTCAAAAAAAACCAAAAACCCAAAAAACACTTTTATTAAAAAAAGTATATTAGCAACTTGTTCAATAACGCCAACCTTCTCCGTCCTGTTATGTGGAATGTTTCGAAATGCTGAAGCTATCACTCAGATTTGGACTCTGAGACCAGAGGCTGGAGAGAGAGAAGGGTAGAAGAAAGGAATTCTCCCTCTCTTTCTTATTCGGCTAAAGCCCAGTATCTCTGGTATGCCCCCCTGCTGGCTTCGCTCCCTTCATTTCTTGGCATTCCTCTCGAATTCCAGATCTCCTCTAGTTTAAGGTGAACAGTCAAAGCCAGCGCAGTGTGTTCAGGTCTGCTAAACAGCGAAAAGACCCCCCCAAAGTACGGGACTATTTATACGAGGACATTGTCGGCTCGGGGGTTTGCGGGCTGAGTGCCCACTTGGCATCATGATGGCTAGACCCACTTCTATGTCCTACCTACATGCTGGAGCGTATCGCGCTTTACGTCTACATACATGGAACATGGGAAATAAACGAGTCTTTCCTACCCTCGTAAACCACATAACCTTATACATAGCTAAGAAGTGACATCACTGGAGCTTTTGTGTTGCAACTGACATTCTTTGTGAATTGCGGCCCTGCCACAACCTTCCAAATGCCTGTTTTCAAACCAAGAACAATAAACTGAAATAGTGTGTGGATTCCTAAGCCATTGCTAGGGTGACCAAACACCTGCAGCCCCCGCTTATCTACCCCGCGAGGAATGCATTGTGATTAACCCTTTACTGACACTGTAAACAATGCAGAAGCACTATGTCCCAATAGCACATACAGCCCGTGTCCCTTACATGTCCTTAATACCGCGTCACCCAGTACAGTGCAACAACACAACCTGAAACCCCTGCCTGTGTGTTAATACCCGACACAATGTATCAATGTATTCATTCCTTCAATAAATAAAACACAATAATGATTCACTGATCATCACAAAGACAAAGATTCCTGTGTATATTCAGAGCTACGCGCATCATTCCTCCATTAAATATAATAAAAATATATACATTTAAAGCATGGACTTTATGTACTGGTCACAGAGACAAATAATAATACATAACATACACAATGAAACAAATCATACAGTGAGTGTGTATAACATACACACATATATATATATATATATATATATATATATATATATAAATATAATAATTATAACTATTATACTGTATTTATCTTACATGAATATTACACATCTATATAATGTTTGTGTATATATATATATATACATATATATAAAATTATTATATATCTCGATCAATATATCTATATAATGAGCGCATAGTCACAAAGCATTTCCAGCCCATGCCGCACACTGTGTGTAACACACAATAGACATAATGCAGTGCACACGTACGTGCCACAATGTGTGTACACAGACACAGAACAAGGCACATCACTATATTATATGGCAAATATATAAGCGCTGCGCTGACACTGGGTTACGCTGGTGTACCCAGCACTGTGCAGTGAGAGCGGACACTCACCAGACCATAGCAGATGTGAGGGCAGCAGGCTTAGTCAGTATCCTTAGCACGGAGCTCGCTGCTTGCAGTGTGAGATCGCTGAGCGGACTGTCTCTCCCGCAGTCTCGCTGCCCGACTGCCTCTATAACTTCGCTATGTCAGGAATGTGAGAGTTTCATGCTCCCCCTGGGATGAGCGCTAACCACACATAACCTTTCTCCCGCCCCGCCTCTCTCTCCTCCCCCTTTCTGCATTCAGCTCTCCGCCCTCACTCTGTCCAGGAGCTGCACTGGCAGGATGAGACCGCTAGGGGCACACTAGTACCCGGCCGGGGCAGGTGAAAGCCGGCGGCGGGGGTTCATGTGTAAGATAAAGGCTTTACGGTTCCTGCAGCTGAACAGAGCATGCTAATGAAATTATAATTAATATGAAATCCACTGTCCTGTACACAAGTTACAACACTGAAGAAGATTTCATAATTAGCTGTGGGCTGCTTTATTGTTTATTTTTTAAATAGCGCCATCATATTCCGTAGTGGTGTTAGCGGTTTTAGAATATTTAAGGATGATTTAAAGCGCCAATGGGCCACGCTGCGTGTAATCTGTTATGTTTCGGGTGCCCGGATATTGCTGCGTTTAGAGGACGGTCCCCTGATGGAGACTTTTGGTTTTCTTGAAGCACCATTACGGTGAATTGCATTCTAGATTGTAAGCTCCTCCTCGCCTTTTGTTTCTGTAAATCAAAATTGTATGCGATGCACAACTTGCAAAGTCCTATTTACCTGCTGTGCTACAGAATATGATGGCGCCATAACAATTAATAATTAAGTATTATAGTCATAATTATAAAATGTCTCATTATCCAATTTATGTGTAAAATGTGGCAAATCGTGGTGAAGATCCTGAAGAAGCGATTTACTTTATCGAATAAAAATGACACATTGAAGTATAGTTGGGTGAAGAAGCAGATTCTCGGGGTGAATGGGCAGATTCTCAGGGTCTCGGGGTGAATGGGCAGATTCTCAGGGTCTCGGGGTGAATGGGCAGATTCTCAGGGTCTCGGCGGAATGGGCAGATTCTCAGGGCCTTGGGGTGAAGGGGCAGATTCTCAGGGTCTTGGGGTGAAGGGGCAGATTCTCAGGGTCTTGGTGAATGGGCAGATTCTCAGGGTCTTGGGGTGAAGGGGCAGATTCTCAGGGTCTTGGGGTGAATGGGCAGATTCTCAGGGTCTCGGGGTGAATGGGCAGATTCTCAGGGTCTTGGGGTGAAGGGGCAAATTCTCAGGGTCTTGGGGTGAATGGGCAGATTCTCAGGGTCTCGGGGTGAATGGGCAGATTCTCAGGGTCTCGGGGTGAATGGGCAGATTCTCAGGGTCTTGGGGTGAATGGGCAGATTCTCAGGGTCTCGGGGTGAATGGGCAGATTCTCAGGGTCTCGGGGTGAATGGGCAGATTCTCAGGGTCTTGGGGTGAAGGGGCAGATTCTCGGGGTGCTGGAGCAGACTCCTTTCTGTTCTCCACTGCTGTGATCATATAAAAGGCTCTCAATTGGTGCTTTTGCTTCCGGTGTGTTATGTCTGATATTCCTACTTGAATGCAGGTGACTCAATTAATTGTATCTTTGAATAATGACAGGTCGATTTTTTCATGGTGACCCGTATTCGTGTCATTTGGGCAACACATCTGGCGAGTCATTCCATAGAATCTTCATGATGGGCTCAGAACGTTCCCAGGTATGGTCATCACTGAAGCCATGCGCAGCAGTGGCGCCCTGTCCGTTGTGTTGGCAGATGACATGACTCCAAGTGGATGCTTTAAAGGCATTATGACATTATAATTATAATCAACGGAATGGCTTAGATAGTTAACATTTTTTTCTTATACTCCATCGATTATTGTAACCTTCTTATTGGAGATATTTCTTCTTGGAAGAATCCCTTGGGCCAGAGGTGGGGTTACACATGGGATTGTTTTGCGATGGCTTTCAAATATTAATGATTCCGTTTGGGAGAATAACACAGAGAGAGAGAGAGAGGCGGACATGCGCAAACCAGGAGGAAGGATTGAAGCACTTACATGTATTGTGATATAATGCTTGTGACTTTACATTTCAACAGCTTATTGTGGAGGAAAGGCATTGTTGTTTCACCTACAGCAATTCATTATTAGATCCATTGCATAATAATAATAATAATATAAAAAATATGACATATGAAGAAATATGACATCCAACTGAGCTAAAATTCAGCTGTTTTTGGAAGAATTCTCTGCCTACTCGTAAATCTCAAATTTAAAACATTTACAATGAAGTCTTATATAGCATAGTACAGTATTTCATATTTAATATATTTGGAATGTACCCTGACCAAAACCAATGCATGATAGAGGAGATGTGATAAAAAGGGGTGTACATATATTAGATATAAAGAGTTATACTGTACATGATAACAAAGAAATATTAGATGTTAAAAGTCAGATTATTCTTCTTGTTTATTAATTTATATCGCCGCCATATTCTGCAGTGCTGTACAATGGGTAAACAGAACATAACAAGATGTGCATCACACTGATACAAAATCTATTGAGGCCAATATATATATATATATATATTATATATATATATATATATATATATATATACTGTATATATATACCATGCATATAGTTAACCGGACAGAATGGTGTGTGACGCTATAAATCTGGAAGCGTAATTTCCTTAACGCCTGTGTGTAACAGAAACCAGACTGCAATAATCTGGGCTATCTGTGCCATTATCCGTATAAAATGACAGCGTGATATGCACTGTATGCCGCGCTGCCATTCTAACCTGTCTGCAATGACGACCAGTAAACAAATGATTTCGGTAATGGCTTTAGCAGTCTGACATGGCTTGTGTTGAGCTCTTACAGATGCTCTTCAACTGGCATAACAGATGTCAGCGTGAACAGTGTCCTATTCATTCTTCACGGGACCTTCTGTGTCCGTATTGTCCCTTCCCTACTGCGACTTGTGCTAGAGTCAATCACTGTTATGTTACTTACCCCGGCCCTCCGTTTATTGCCATTCAGCGATAAAACGAAATATTCTTCCTTACGCAGTAACTGAACCCAAAAAAGGTTTTCACGGAGATATAGCACGGAACTCAATCTGAATTCACAAACAAAACGAGCCCCGACATAGTTTGGAGAGATTTCAGTCCCGTCCGATACCTCCGAACCGTATCGTGTTTAATATTTGGTGCAGTCAAGAGGTTGAGAAGGAGATTCGTAGAGGTTTGGAACCAAGGGTTTAAGGGATAAGGACAGGCAGATATAGGATAATGCGTGGATATCCTGAGATATCCAACGGGATAAACGAGGGATCCCAGGCTTAAGACGTAAGATTTTTATAAAAACAGATTGTGTATGCAGTAAACCTTCTGTTTTTAGTTGGATCTGCAGACCAGCCCGTTGGGCAAAGAAAGAAAGAAGGAAAGAATGAAAGAAAGAATGAAAGAAAGAAAGAAAGAAAGAATGAAAGGTTGTACGAAGTAGGCAGCTTGTGGATGAGATGGTGATAGAAAGATTGACAAACTGCAGATGAGTTATAGGAATTCTTTCGTTTGGAGAATGCTGAGCCCGTTGAGGGTTTGTAGAGATTCCCTCTTCATATAATGATCCAAAAACACAGGTATTAACCCCCGTGTCCCTGGTGTGAACTTCCCCAACTTAATCCATACATTAAAGACCAGAGGATGGCCACGCGTTCACCTTCTATTGTTCCACAACTGTCATTGACAGTTACTTTGAGTTATTATTCATTATTATTGATTGATTTATATAGCGCCGTCATATTCTGCAGCGCTGTACAACGGGGCCATATATATAAGTGATTCTGGTGCTTCACTTTTAAAGGTTTCCATGCGAATTTATCCTTATGCAGAACCAACACAATGTATAACGCAGCAACACTTGGCTTTGAGAGATAGTGCAAGAGATCCGCTTTCCAGGGCAATAAGGGTGGCTGACACATGCATTATATGGAACGGGGACCTTTTAAAAACCCTTGTCTAATAAATGAGTGACAGTTGGGACTTGTCAGCAATATTTACTATACGTTAGACTACAATAATCTCAAAATAGCCAAGCAAGGTCTCCGTAGCTCCTGCCATATGGAACATCATTAACAATGACCGCTCTGTGTAAAGATCTCACAATTACAGGTGACAAACCCATCCCCCACCAGCACCATTCAGCCTCAAACCACCTGCTCTCTATGCATCTGCCACATTAACTATTTGCATGCACTCGTGGCGAGCGGGAACACAAAGATCCTTTATATACGGGGCACAAAGTATAGCACAAAGTAAGAGTTGATTGACAGTGTCCGACTTAATAAACATTTCTGTTTTCCAAGCTGATGGTATTTTTGACGACCTTCGTGGGGAATAGTAATTAGGGAGGCGCTAAGCGAGCTCTAATGATATACGTAGAAGAATAAGATGAGCTTGGATTATAAAGAGGCTATATATATATATCTATATATATATATATATATACACATATGATAAAACATTTATAGTTCAGCATACACTGCAAACTAGTAGGCATGTGTAGTAGTAGGCAATAATAATTATTATTATTATTATTTTTTTTTAATATAGCGCCATCATATTCCGCAGAGCTGTACAATGGGATTTTGCTCGGAAGATATTTCAGCATCATACTATCCTGCCATACGCGCCTTGAAGTTTTTTTCCTCAGAGAAAGAAAATGGTATCAGGAAAGACTTTATATGTAAAGCTCGGAGAGGTGCTGATGTGAAATAAACATTTAAAAGCACAGGAGGGAAGTTTATTTCATAGTAGAAAAAAAAAGAGGTCATAGTCTAAAACTAGAGAGGTTTATATGTAATGTAAGGAGGTTTTACTTTACTAAGAGGCAGGTAGATAAATGGAACAGCCTCCCATTAGAAGTGGTAGAGGATAATACAGTGAGAGAATTTAAACATGAATGAGATGGGCATAAAACTATCCAGGTCTTTACATCAGGAAAAATGGGTAGACTAGATGGGCTGAATGGTCCTTATCTGCTGGCAAATTCCATGTTTCTATGTATAAAGGAAACATGATTGAAGCAAAACAGTCATAAAGATATAAACTATACTTAAATATTTACCCAATTAGCTTTTGAAATAGTTACACTACTTTATTTAATGGTCCCCTGGCCTGAGCACTGTTTCCGTGAGCAATGCTATGAAGAGCTGCGAAGCCCCCATCTCTCCAGGCCACTGAGGTCCACCAAGCCTACCTAAAATCCACCAGATGGAAGGATAAGACTTGGCCGACTTTAATGTCCAACTGAAAAGCTATTCAGACTGTGATGTATCAAAGACAATGACTGTGACAAATTCTTTTTTCCACAGAATGCATGCATTTTTTAAATTTCACCTTCTTTAAAAAAAGAAGCGATCGGTTTAATGTGTAACAGATTTCATAATAGCAAATTCCTATATAGAGTTAGTTATTAGAGGTTATTCATTAGACCCCTAGATTTTCTTAATGGATCATATATGGTCATTTTAGAGAAATGCCCAAGAACCATCAGTTTTGGCAATTATCAAATACACCTTAAAACAGGAAGCTTGGGAAGAACCTTTATTTGTTGATTTCCAAGGACTTCCCATTCAGGCTTAATCTTTTATTGATTTCTATAGCGCCACCATATTCCGCAGTGCTGTAAGAGGGAGGATTACTTGTGGTTGACCCCATTTGTGTATCAAGAAGTCAGGGTTTTGCTTCGAAAGAAGAAACGAGGAGAACAAGCACACAAATGATATTTTGCGGAATGCTTAATCATAAACCATTATATCTGTGGTTCCAAGTAGCAGATGTAGAGACAAATGGCTGGATTCATTTGCCAGAAATGAGTCTTCTGAATAATTGTGAACCTGCACAGGGGGAGGCACGCAGCGATATTAAATATTAAATGTAAAATTATAGATTTATTCCCCAATCTGAGTTAATAATATACGTCATATATATAAGTCATTCTTGTCATATTGTTCCCAGAATGTCTAGGAACGCGTCTTCACTTTACAGCACCAATGCTAAAATGAGTGCGTATGCGAAGATCTAATCAAGGCAGCTAATTGCAGGAAACGCTATACATTTTCTCTATACATTTCTCTCGCTAGTTATACCTGGTTTTGCTTGAGTATTGGGTCCGTTCCAATTCACTTCTGTTGGAAATTCACCATATTGCATAAAATACCTTCATTTGCATACAGTCAAAGTCCATTGTGTCTGATAAACACGGAATCCCCACATTCCACACACAGTAAATTAAGGAAATAGCCCGATACCAGTCTGATTTAACCTGTGGGGAGTCTGAAGGCCGTGCAAACCTTTTCGGTTCAACGACTGGGGGACAAGCAATAAGATAAGCTCATCTGATCAGAAGCATGACGAGGCATGAAAGGGTTAACAGCGCACATGCCGTAATGAACTAATAGAAGCTAAAGTACATCTTGGCCCCTGGGACTTGGCTGTTAAAAAATATTTGCCTAATGTGTCCATATTAATGTGCGTTTCTTGCCGGAGGGGGTTTAGTTGTGCCTGCCAGCTGGCTCTGTAAAATGACATTCCCCTTATTGAATCAGTGGAAGGCAAGTGCCTGTCTGCTAAGATGCTTTGTCTTTAATTCCATACAACCTGAATCTACCATCTGCTCTGTCGTAATCACAGGACCCTGGCTCCCCCACCCTGAGTCTCTTTCTCAACCCCCCCCAGACCCTAATCAGGGTCTCTCGGAGATATAATGCAGATAAAACGGAACGATTCATAGAAAGACCTGAAAAATACTGATGTTTGTTTTACCAGAATAAAGAATATAAAAGATGTCATGCAGAACCTAATATACAGACACAAGGAGCAGAAGTTTTTTTTTAAAAAAAGAAAATATTCTTAATTTTAGCTTAACGGAGAAATTGCCAGGTCATCTGAACAACAACAATGAAGGAACAAGAAAGCCAAAATTATATACAGTATATATATATTTATATACATACAGATATTATATACAGTGTATATATATATATATATGTGTGTGTGTGATATTACAGGTCAGATAACTATAATAAAGTACATTTTATAAAATTATTATTTTTATTAATCAGCTGGATGGGAATACAGGCATGCCATGTTAAGAAGGAGGATAGGAACACTAGGATGAGGGTCGGACACCCAAAGGAAAAAATGTTTTATGAAAGGGCTTATTGGAGTCTGGCTTTTATCTGTGTTTGCGGGAGAATGGTTGGAGAAATGGCCCTATAGGTGGCCAAAACATCCAAAAAGATTTTGAGCCATGGGGGCCAATGGAATGGATATGTTAGAATACCCATCAGTCGCAGAATTAGGAGACAGTAAGTCACAGCATTGGCTCGTAGTATCGTACCTCTCACTTAAGCAGGGGTGTTTGATGAATGCAGTGAAAAAAGTAGAAAAAATAATACTTGGAAAATAATAAAAATTCAAAAGTGGTAAAATGCTAAGAGCACAAACGCCTTGTACCCCATCCCACTTCCAATATAAAATAAAAAAAATACTTGGCTGGAGTTATTGGCCAACTCAAAAGCATTAAAAAAAATAGTGTAGTATGTCATGGGGAGCTTTGGCCCTCCAAAACATAAATAAAACATATGTAAATATATAATAACATAATATACAATACCATATAATAATAATACTAATAAAATAATACTATAATATATATATATATATATATATATATATATATATATATAGTGTGCTAAACATTGAAAAGTGCTGTGTAATATAATAAAATGAATAAATAATAAAATGTAAATTGTTTTTTTTTTCTTTTCAGCAGCGGCACCCATCCTGGGGGGGGGAAACGTACCTATCGGTAATCTAAGCACAAAAGAAAGGACATTATGGGGTAACATGGTCAAAATGGCAAAAAAAAAAAAAAAAGCTCTGGTTGTTAGAATTTGAAATACCCTTTGTTATAAAGGGTTAAATATGATTTATAAACCATGACTGTAAACCCTAAAATCAAACTAAACTTCTTTTTACGGTCGCTACGACAAAGACAGTCCACTGTAAAGTTTACAAGCAATTCTCCAACATAAGATTCTCTCCACCTGGAATTAGGAGTGGAGAAGGCAGACGGGATGCACCCTGTCGCTCGCACCTCACCCCACCTCCATCTTTCCTGTTTCACACACTTCATTGTGTTTCAATCTGTATGTTAATGTCAGGAATGTGGCCATTTCCTAGTTAATGCGCCCCCTCCTCCATTCATAAAAGACATCTCAGACACAATATAAGCACTGGTGTGCCGTCCAGCCAGCAGATCTGCGAATAACTCGCCGTACTGTATACATCACAAAATCTATACAATGAACAGACCTCTGGTTTAATGACAGATGTTTATGAAACGTTCATTTTGTAGACCTGCAATTAAATTCATGCATCCTGGGCTGACTAGTGCCGAGGCAAAGCTGAGTCCATGAGAAATTCAGTATAAACCTGCGCCAGTGAGATAATAGAGAGGAAAGTAGGGAGAAAAACGAGTAAAAGAGATAAGCTACTGGACCCACCAAGAAGAGCCGTTCCCAACACCCCAAGAAGAGCCGTTCCCAGCACCCCAAGAAGAGCCTCTCCCAACGCCCCAAGAAGAGCCATTCCCAACGCCCCAAGAAGAGCCGCTCCCAGCGCCCCACGAAGAGCCGTTCCCAACGCCCCAAGAAGAGCCGTTCCCAACTCCCCAAGAAGAGCCGTTCCCAGTGCCCCAAGAAGACCCATTCCCAACGCCCCAAGAAGAGCCGCTCCCAGCGCCCCACGAAGAGCCGTTCCCAACGCCCCAAGAAGAGCCGCTCCCAACTCCCCAAGAAGAGCCGCTCCCAACGCCCCAAGAAGATTTGATAAAATTGGTGATAACGCTGCCAAAAGTACCAGGCTGAGACTGGAATTACATTCATATAAATTTCAGTTTTAATATAAGTAGATAAAACAATGCCTAAAATGTAATATACTAACAGCCGGTATGATTAAAAAGTGCTTGTTATGCACCAAAGCCACCGCAGTAAAGCCCATGGCCTTCTTTATACAGTCACCAAGGGACTGTATCGATCATCTTGAGACGTTTGCCTGGGTTATTGATTCAATTCTAAGGCTGTCCCAATCAGTTTCATTCTGCTGATTACAATTCCTGCTATTTCAAGTTCTTAAAGGTGCTGTTCCACTTAGATTCCCTCGCCCTAGTATGTTAAGCAAATACATTTAAACAGATATGTAATTTCATTTTTATGGAGGTTTAAATACATAAAAGCAACGCACAGACTTCTAATGCGCCTTTATAACATCTACGGCAATAACCTATCTGTGCCTGCTTGTGTGTCACATGACACCTGGCAAAAAATATGAAAGAGGCAAAATTTTACTTGTTACATGCAGCAGCACTAGGAATGTTTCCAATAGTGCATTGAGCTATAGAAGTGTTATATTATTGTTATCATCTATTGATTTATGTAGTGCCATCATAAGCCGCAGCATTGTACACTGGGTAAACCGGACATAACTAGTAGTGTATTACATAACATGGGACTTAAATTCAGAAGAATCGGTGGAACAGCAGCTTTAATATTAGCAAATGGTTACTAGTTCATATATTAACTGGGCTCTTTAAAAATTAGCTGCTCTTCTTGGTTCTCATCCCCATGGACCCTGCATGATCAGTCAATGTTTCATGAAACGGTTAATTTTGCGTTAATCTTAAATCAGGGCAGAGAACGAGGCAGGAAACGTATATTTAGACACTTAAAGAAAATACAAAGTGATGGTGGATTTGAACCAACTGGCCTATAAATTTTATTTATCTTACAGTGTAGCGTAAAGGTGAGCGTGTCCTCTACACCTATTAGCGTAACTCCGTTTATTGGACAGAACTATCTGCGGAATGTGCCTTTTAATCAGTGTCATGGTTTAAAAAATACTCGCTTTAAATGCAACGGACTATTTTACCCCGGGGAAGCTGGGATCTGCGGCAAAAGTGAGCAAAACAAATCTAACATTTTCTGTCCCTTTTACTCACCCGCCTGAACCACTCAACAATGTAACAAAAAAAGAGAGGGATAACCCAATGGGGAGGAATAACCATTTAAATCCTGAAAACATTAAGTCGCCTAATACACATTTATAGTACTTATTTTGAACATAGGTTCATTTTACACATTTAAATATCAATGTAAGATTTTGGGGGAAAAGGACCCAATTTTAATAGATATCCTGCGTATTCCTGAATTTCAGCTTTCCTGCTCCATACTGTTTCCTAGAAGGCCGGTGCAGGTATCTACTACTCTTAGCCTACATAAAGTTGTGTTTTTGTGTATTTCTCCTTAGCCTTACACCCTTCATCATCAACATAAGCCTTTTTTATTGTGACCTATAATGTTTTATTAACGTGTTTCCCCTTCTTCACCATATTTAATCCCTTAATGTATATAAAGATTGGCTGAAGATCTGACGTCCTTGTGTTAAGGCATTTCCCATCGAATATACCATCACCTATAGTTAGGCATTAAACCCCACTGAAGTGCATCCAACCCCGGTTTTTGTTGTCAGAGGGGCAGCAGTGCATTAAACGATAGATAATAACATGATAAAGGCTCAGTTGGAGAGAGGAATGTTCATCAGAAGAGCTTGCAATTCAATGGGAATAGTCCCTGCGCATTCCATGCTAATTGGGGAGAAGCGGTCTGTGACAACCTTCAAGTGATGACTTACAAGAAAATTATTAGGAAAAAACCCAAATACTGCGTAATGGTGATATCATCGTTTGGGGATGTATAAAAGGGTCACATGACTTAGCTTTACGGCAATTCTAACAACGAGCTAAACCTGTCTTTGATCTAGAATTCCTGTGCTCAGGAACCACTCGTGCTTTATGGGTTCTTTCGCCTATATTGTATAAGATAAGCCTTCATTTGTTCTAGACCAGCGATCGCTCAATTCCTGAGGAATCCTTTATCTGCCGGGGCTCCAGATCCATGCTTGGATACATGTGAGCGAATCACAGGGTCACTTATTTTATTGATTTACATTAGTTCATCGATACCTCGTCCATTGGTTGAGTCTACCTCCAATCAGCCCTGGGTATAAAGCAAGGTCAAGAAAGGTTGAAGTTTGAAAGGTTTACTTAAATCTATTTTTAGCTTGTTACATTTTTCATTGTATTAAACGTAAAAACCCATATTAATCCAAGAAAAGATGGAGTCTTTAGTCGTAGATGATACCGTTAGTTGTGCTAACACGAAAAGAGATTCCAGCTTGGCTCCTTCTGAAGAAGACACCTCTGTGGTCCTGAGAATGTATGCGACACGAAAACGATTGATGTTGGAATAATAAAAGGTGTCAAAAACGACAAAAAAAGGTAACAAGCACATAAATGGAGACTGCAGGGTGCTGTTGAAATGACCGGTATATACATACAACAAAGCATGGAGTCAGCCACACGCCCAGCACATACATACAGACATAAAAACATAGAAATATAACATTTAACCCATGGAAGAACCATTTGGCTCATCTTGCCTGCCCGTTTTTCTACACGGAAAGACTCAGACCATAATAAGTCCTTGGACATGTCTCAGATTTATTCTATCCATACGGCTATCCCAAGCATGTGTATATTCCTGTACTGTATTAGTCTTAACCACTTCTGCTGGGAGACTGTTCTAGTTCCACATTAAAAAGTGCGTATTTACTAAGGGAAGACGGTGGAGTCGATTAGTAGAGCACTTTATCTGGAGCAAGGACTTCTGTTGCGATGCGCTATGGCTTTTATGGGTATAATACCCCACTTAATGCAATTGTCAACCAATTACTATCTTCTCTTCTACAATAAAAGACAGAACAGCTCTGGTCTGCAATTAAAGTGTTAACTTTATTGTGCCAATAAGACATTTGTTCTGCACCATTTTTTATTGTCCGGTTGCATATAGGGTTACTTTAAGACCATCGTGGTCTGCCTTGGCTGCCACGAAGCTCCACGATGATGCTATATGTTATATTTTGTTTGCATTATTGGCCACTGGGGCTAATACAGCGATATCAGATTTCCTACAGGAGAACTCTGCAGAGAAATTATTTAAGGGCAATAAATAATTCCGTTTACAAGATGAACATACATTTTCCGCCTCTTCTCTTTACCTACCCTTTAAAGGCTGCACGAACCTGAAAATAGATAACTGAATGGGGAGGAATAATCATCCAAATCCAGAGAATCCATAATGTGTTTTTCTAATACAGATGTATTGCTTATTTTATACTGAATTATAAAATGCAGGATTGGGGGAAAAAGCGACTGATAAACTTTAATGCACGTCCCCGGTATTTCTTGAACTGCAACTTTACTGCTTCTTATTGTTCCTGTCACCGTTTTAGGTTCATAATTACACAAAATGTGTAGATAGAAGAGACCCCGGGAGTCAGGGCCGCATTGGTTCTGTATTCACTAAGGGCCGCACTGTGTATGTGTGTGTGTGACGGAGGGTTACATGCTGTGGTGTAGAGATGGGCTAAGGGCTTACGTTGGATATAGCAGGGTTATTGCGAAACCTAAACCCGGCTTTCTCTCTAATACGATATATGTTTAGGGATGGGTAGAAGAGCTTGGTTTGTAATTAGCTTACCAAATGCTAATTACACGGCCAACCTCATGCCACTCCCTACAACTCCTACCTTGTCATTCACATTTTAATGCATATTAACCTCAAAGTCACCACGTTTGAAAGCTATTTGGATGCACCTGCTATTATTCTAAGACAAAATTCCCTTTCCCGGTTAAACATTGTAATTTGGGGCTTTGGTGGATGACCAGGCAGGTAATTCTCCCATTTGCTCCTTATCAGCGAGTCTGATAGCATTAGACTCCATTGATATAACACAGAGTATTGTCCACCTCCATGCAAGGCTTGTTGAGGTGGCCTCTTGCTCATGGTTGTAGCCGTTGAGGGTGAAACTTAGAGGTTGTTGTCCATATGCAATTGTGCGAGGTGCCAATTTTGCAGATTCATTACCCAATACCACGTTCGGCTGGAGATATCATTAAAGTTGGCAGCAATATAGAGGGCTTCTCTTATGGACCATGAGTGATGAGGGTCATACGGTAGGCTTGAGTATAACTCTGGTATACAGCGTGCCCCATATGTAGAATTTGAACCTTCCACACTCTAATAAACTTTTTTACTGGGAATGTTTAAAATCCATTCACCTTGGGTACTCTAGATACCATGGGGAGGCTGAAAGCATTCCACCAGCTCAATGATCCAAAAATAAAGCAGACAAAAATAAAGAGGAATACCAAAGGATCCAGTCAAAATGTAAATGCTGCCTTAAGTCCTTGGAATGCTAGGCACCTGGTGGATGAATATAGAATTGCACGTAGAACATAAAAAAGGTTCAGGTAGTGGTTTAAAATCAAAGGAGCGGGGGGGGGGGCACTAGCCAGCTATAACACGTGGACTACCAGTTTCGGTTATGGTCTATGAGGTGTAAGCAGATTCCGGCAGTAGGCTGAATGTTATTATGGGTGGTACGGAGAACTCATTAACCAGGATGGAGGGGATTTGAAACACGTACAACATGATTCCTAAATTCCTAATAAGCAGTTAATCGCATTCTACTTTAATGATCCCGTTATCACCTAATGGAAATGGAATTATAGTGAAATATGGACAGTTATCTCAAGTTTCTCATGAAACTGCACCAAGATTATTTAAAGGAACTTTACTGGAAAAGAGGCACTGATAAGATTGTACAATTCTATAAGATTACTACCTGTTTCTTTGCATTTACCCCTCCTGTAATTACCTGCTTTGTTTGGGAGCAGTAATAGGATAGAATGCAGTATGTAAATATCTGTAATCAGTTAATTTGTATAATTAGCTTGAAATGTCAGGAATGTAACTGATTAGTGGGGTTGTTTAACTGGTCTGGGGAGTAATAAAATGCCAAAAATTCAGGATCCACAAAATGGTGTTTACACCAACAGAGGAGACTAATGTACCATGCCGGGGGTTTGGGACCCTTTTCTGTGATCCTTTTGTTATGCTAATTAAGATCAGAGTACAACCTCTGATTTCAGGGAGTCCTTTAATGTAATTGTGTATATGCATATTCTCCAACAATTAAAATGAAGTTCAAAGAAAGCTAAGCACATGGTTAGTTACTGCACGCCACCGGAGACCTGACTCTATTACACTCTAGGTGCCTTCAGGATGGGCAGACATGATTTCAGTGCAGCCATGCAGTATGCATTTTCCATAGTTCGAGTTAAAGGGCTATACCATGTGCTTCGATTACCCGTGTCTCACTAGATGGCTCTGCGCGCGCTCATCCAGACCAGCGGTGGAGTCTGTGGGGCACATTGAAAAGCTACAGGAATGTGAGGAGGCACAGCTGGAAATGAGGAAGAGTCTTGTTGGAGAGGTCCTGACCAGGGGAGGTTGCCTTTGTGTCGAATAGGGCAAATGCCTGGTGGGCTAGTGGCTGATAGCAACATACATTCACCTTTTTTTTCTTCTCCAGTGGCTGATTGGGTCCGTCAATGTGCCGCAGCATGCAGACGTCAGCTGGATACATGCGGCCTCGCGTCTGCACTTACATTATTTAGCAGGTGCTGGCCAAGTCCGCTTTCCTTCCTCAGTCTGTCCTTGGCTGGCACCATTCACCCTTCAGATCCCAACAGATTTTGAGCCAGTGGTATGGGAGCGGATTTTCTGCACTGTTGGGGTTACCCTGGTTTATAAGGTCTTGGAGTCACCTTTTCATTTGGCCAATGATAATAGAAAACTTGAATGCATTCTGATGGCAGATAAGATTCCTTTGGCCATTAAGTCCACCCAGTTTGCCATTTTTTTCAAACCTGCATTAAGCGCTCAGACCATACTTGGTCCTTGGTCCTGATTTCTGTTCTGGATTGCCTTGTGTCTGTCACATGTTTTCTTGTATTCCTCACTGTTTCTAAAGGCTATTACACTTCTTCACACCCTCTCAGTGGAGAAATGTCTTCTAACATTACATCAGCCATGCATACTTGGAGTTGCGCTCCACAGAAGGTGGAATGCCAGCCTTTCCCAATGCGTGATCTATAGTTAGCTCTGTGTTCTTGCCCTTTTAATAAAATACACATATGGCAGTTATGTAATACCATTACAACAATTATCTACAATAAACCTGTAGTATGCACGCTAAAATAGTTTTACCTGACTATGGTATGTTGTCAGGTGGAGCGATCAAAACCCTTGCACAACACACCTGTACCCAGAAATGTCATTAAAATAGTTCTTAAAGTATTTTCCATACTGAGAAATAGTGTAACGTATTACACGTGACAGGTATGCATTTAATCCTGGTGGACATAGCCTTTAAAACTTGAGCATTATTACTGTTAAGCCCAGCAGCGCACATTGTTCTGTGCCGTGCATGGAAGATGGATCACTGTAATGTTTTATAATCTGAAAATGATGATCATGGTGCATTTAGTTCCTGTGGAATCAGAAGCAATGACAAGGGGATTTGTAGATAATGGGACCGGGGGATAGCGGGATACTTCAGTTTGTCTGGTGATCGGATCAATCTATACTAAAATCCTGATAACATAGAAGAGCCTGATACAGTCATCAGGCTATAGGCATGAGCATCAGGAATATACTCAAACATACGCAACAAATCTATCTATATGAACTTATAGCATGCTATCATTTACTGGACTATGTATTTGAAATATACCTCCTTACTTTCAGTGTTAGTGGCATTGTCCAGGGTGATGGTTCACCAGCAACCCACATAAATGCCCCACTGAGCACAGCATTTTGTGACATGGTGCAGAGGACGGTGGGTGCTTGTGCAGATCACCTTGCAGCTGTGATGGCATAGCGATAACAGTGAATAATTACATTTTTTAAATTTTTTTTTTCCTATACATTTGCTAGAGAGTTGGCTAGCAAAATATATCAGTGGTGTGACCAGAGTTTCCAGCCCCCTCCTTGTACCACTCCCTCAATCCATCTGGCTGTAAGGTTAATTCCAACCAATGTAAAGAATATAGTATTTGTTGATAAACAGCATTTCCTTTTTAATCAATAAACATTTCCTAATGCAATAGAAAAAGTTAACCGGTGCCGAATTTATAAATGTCCGATGAAGTTATTAACATTTTAACCACAGACCCAAGTGCCCTTCCGTCTTCAGGCTGCCGGTATGGCCAAGTTTGATAGTGTTGTTTGACCCATTGGAGAACGTGTAGCAAGTGACTATTACAACTGGCTACAGGCACTCTAACTGTTAAAAATATTCTATGCACGATATGTTGGTAAAACATTCAAGCAAATGCCGCTTTACAATGAATTTTAAAAAGCTCCAAAATGTCCCATCCTCTAATTTCATTTTCCAATTCTGATCGCGAATATAGTGATCTTCGTTGGCACTAAGCAGCACACAAAAACTCAAATCGGTTGACATATTGTTTTAGCTGTTGTGTCTGCCGTATGATGTGTACAGGAAGCCTATCATCTGCTGTCGGTCAATTTCTGTAAGCAACGCAAGACCAGCATCTCTTGCACTATTTTCGGCAAATTTGTTTCTCCCACAATGTTGTTGGTGCGACAACTTGTTTGGGCCTTTTCCTCAGCCTCTTTCATCAAAGTCTCAAACAATGTAGCAAAACGGTCCATATTTTGATGACAAATATCTAAGGCTAGGCCTAGTTTTTAAAAGTACGGTTGAGCATTGGTTTAATTCACAATAGGACTCCATAAGTAAGAAGAAAGAGTAATCCATAAGGCTTGCATTGATGCACCTAGTGTCATTTTTGGTGTCTGCCGTTTTGTTGGATCCATCTCTTAGCTCTTTGCTTTCTTTATTGTTTCCATTATAGCAGAACACATGATTCTCTAGTAAAGTAATGCATTCATTTTGAATTAAGGGTGACAGATAAGGAATTTTTTGGGTGCATTTCTGTGTCTACTCAGATCAAAAGATGTCATGGATCATCAACTATTGAAAATTTCCAGAATTAGTCTTTGAATCTCTGAATCAATAGTCAAATGATTCTGCAGTCTCATATCTAATTCCTTTCATTCCATGAAACTCTGATTATAACCAAAACTGTTTTTCTATTCTTCTACTCTTCCTTCCCAAAACGTTTATAATTATGGAATAATCGGCATGGAAAACAGTACTCATGGAAAACAGAAATGCATTTTTGACAATTTTTTTGAGAATTTTGTAAAACCAATAACTTGAAAACGATGTTTTATGTCTTTTGGGAGTGGTCCATTGTGATGTTGAACAGACGAAGACCCTCTGTCGATTAACTGAACTTTTATGCTGTCTTCAACCATTTCTGGCCAATAGTCTGAATCAGTGAAAAAAATTGGAACATTATCAGAGGATTGCAAAGATTGGCAATCATCAACATGAACATGTTCAGATGAATTATAGTTACGAAATGGTTTTATTGTTCCACAGATGGTACGTGAGCTTGGGCACTTGCAATATAAAGAGAAAACCCGCCCTCCAACTATAACAGATAAAAGCTTGCGTTGATATGGTTTGTTGTCCTGGAAGAGGTTAATGTGAGGCCAGCTGTAGGCACCAGATTGCATCCCATGCTCTGCTCTCCGTGGCTGACTGAGGGACACCTGACCCAGTGACTAACAGCCAATATCCTGTGGCCTGGGGCAATTTGAGGAGTGGGAGAGAGCAGAAGGTCATGGAGTCTTAACTACCATAGGGTTAATTCAATCAACCACTCTGTGTGTATGGCTTTCTCTTGTCCCCCTGTCATTATATCTCTATCCATTTATGTACATTTTCTTCCTTAATTAGGGGAGTTTTGAAGTTAAGTAGCCCAATTGCGTAAAAACATTCATGTACTGTTTTCAGCATGTTCTCTGTACTTAGTTCAGCATTTCCTCATCCTCATTTGGCGTATCCCTCCAAACTATATAGTATTTCTTAGGACATGTGGGGCTTTAGAAACCATCCTCATATACAAGGCACATTTACGATGTAAAATAAGAAAAAAATTATTCTCCCACTTTTACCCATTATAAGTGCGCCCATGTAATTCATATAAAGAGAAAAGAATCTCAGAATATATTTAGTTGCTTGTCTTGCACATATCTCTTAATAGGGAAATATTAGAAGACACTATTTTTAGGCAGTATTTTTTTTAATTTGGCCCTTAATAGGGCTCTCATATTCAACCACTCCATACAATTATATATTTCTGAAAAGCAGACATCCTAGGCTAGTCCTCAAGGGTAATTTTATCCAATGAGCTAGGCAAATATTAGTTAGAAGTTAGGAGCCAGCTTGATAGTTCTTGGACATCAGAAAGCTACGAAGCCATAGCAATCAATATAAAATATCAATATCTTAAAACCTAGGAGCCAGGGCTACCTGGGATTTGTTAAATGCTGGTCTAACTTTTTTGATTTAGCCACTTTTTTTTAGGTTTCTCGTTATTTTTCATATACATCTACTGGTAGAGATTGGGCTGTTTGATGACTTTTTAATGCTTTTTAATATTTTTTTAAATTGTTCCTTCATTTTTAAGAATTTTTCTTTTTACTTTCCCCCTTTTCTTTTTATTAGAGGGCAGCGCAATAAGGCTAGTGACCCCTCTGGGATCTTTGTAGACCTTGGGGATCTCAATTGTGACTAGCAGGAAACAAATATAATTATGACATTACAAGGGGCTCCTTCAAATATTTATTAATCATCATCTTTTTAAAGAAGGAGAAACTGTGTTTGCCCATCTGATCTCTCTGCCTGCTGATCACACAGTGATCAGAAAGCAGGGCTCTGCAGTCCAGTATTTTTCTGGCATGCTGAGTGTGATCAGCTGCAGGGATCATGTATAATGATCTCTAGCACTTTCTCTCTCTTCAACCCACAGTTAGAAAGAGGATGTGGAGGCCATGGAACACTGAAAAGGCAATGTTTGAAAACATTGCGTTTGTCATCTGCCATTTATTACACATATAATTCAGTGTAAAATCAGTCGCATGCACATGGTAACAGCTGTCTGCCCCGCATTCCATACCCACTTTACAGAGTATTGCGTATAAAGGTCACTCAACACTAAGCAACAATATTATATGATGTGTATACTTGTCACTTGCTGCAAAGGGAACACCATCTCTTAATACCGAATAGGTCTACTATTAGGTTATTTGAAATTGGGCATAAATAATTTTTTGACATTCTTCAGTTTTAAAGTGAGACTGTTACTTTACTTATTATAAATACTCATTAAATATACTTATTATTTATTGATTTAAATAGCACCATCATATTCCACTGCGTGGTACAGTGGGCAAAAAGGACATAACAAGTGGTGCATAACAAAACAATTTTTCAGTTATAGAAAGAAAGGCCCTGCTCAAACAAGCTTACAATCTAATAAAGTACTTTTAATAAACCAATGTAACAGTATTAAATAATAATTTACCCTACACTTCCAATAGGGTGTTCTTGATTAATCTATTCTATTACAGCATGCCATCACTTTGTTTGCAGCAGAATTAGGCAGGTGGGTTCAGGACAGGGATAGATTAATAATGCAGGTTTTGCCCTACACGAGATCGAAAGAAAGTAATATAATACCTAACTTTTATACCAAATGCCTCCAAACCAATTGCACTGACGGAAATGTCAAACACACATTATATAGGTAGTTTAATTAAGACATTAAATCATGTTAAAATCTGGATGAAAAAGATGAGAGGTCCATGTCAAAAGCCCAGAATAGCATGGTAGCTACAATTTAGGACCTAATATGGTGATAGCTTATGATTTCTCATCTACGTAAAGTGAAAGTGTGTCGGTGTGGCATAGCCTGTCCTGGTGTGTGTGTGTTTGAGTGTCGGTGTGACAGAGCCTGTCCTGGTGTGTGTGTGTTTGGGTGTCGGTGTGGCAGAGCCTGTCCTGGTGTGTGTGTTTGTTTTGTGTGTTGGTGTGGCAGACCCTGTTCTGGTGTGTTCTCATGTAGTCACTTCAGAGGACAAAACTTTCTTGGCCCAGAAATCAGTGAGAGGAAAAGTAAAGGTTTTGTGGTATTTACTCTATTTAAATCTGCATATTTTATTAAAAGGATCAGTGGCAGTAAATTGTATCTTCAGGCATGCCGTGTATGATTACTTTAGTAGTTTACCGATTAATCCCAATCCCATCACGTAAGATTCTATCCTTTATATCTGCCGAGCACTGATGTCATCTTTATCCAGTATATATCAATGCTGATGAGTTAAGAGTATGTCTATTTTATTTATTTCCATAAAATGGCCACCAAAATCCTCAGCACCAGGCCCGTGATGCTCTTAATCCGGCCCCACATCCAGTGTGAATCAGCCAGTTTAAATCCAGCTTGTACCCGCAGTGTGCTCCAGCCTTGTGCAGTATTATTTGGCTAAACTTGTGTTAAATGGTTTGTGGACTGACTTTGTTTTTCTTTCTAAGTAATTTAGTATTGATAGAATTACATATAAAAGTTTATCAAAATACTGTTTGTCCACTCCTTTGTTCATTATCGCCAAATTAACCCTGTATTAAAATGCATTATAAAGCTAAACGGTCATATTTTCTCTCTGTGAAAAAAATGAATGCGGCCCACGCAACATTATTTTATGCAAAAAACTAGAATATGAGTAGAAACTAGAAATGTTTTGAAATACAAAATAAAATATTTTTAAAAACTGTTTAAAGTGATACTATTAAAAAAATGGTTGGTGATCCCCTTTAACTGGATCATATAGGTAAAATAAGTAAAAGGGAATTCAAAAAAAAAATCCAAGGAAATTCCAAAATAAATAAAATCAAAGAAAATCTGGTGAAAAACGAAGTTCTTCCTCATAAGTAAATGCAAGATATCAATTGGCTCCAGTGAACCGTGCTTGACAGAAAGAATATTTAATCTAATAAAATTAAAACTGTATACATTACAACAATAATACATCAATGGCAGATTGCCCAAGGCAGAATTTTGTCTGTGATGCTGCCGATGCCTCTATGACACTTGTGTTATGCATAAACCATTCATTATGATATCAGTAAAAAGGGATTTGAGACACCTTGGGATAGCAGCTGGCACTTTGGGAAGCAGATGGCCATGTTTGAAAGGGGGGTGGAAAGGGGGGAAGGAAAGAAAAAAAAAAAGAAATAAAAGGAGGGATTAAATTAGGAGGCAGGTGTGCATGAAACTGGGACGCTAAATACAACATATATATAAGTTTGTTAAGATTTATGGTTGAACAAACTTTGGATTTTCAAAAACCACATTGATAATGGACTGTGATGCTGGCGTTAAACTGGGAGGGTTAAACTTAATATAATAAGGTTAATAGGATTAGTTACCATCTTAATTAATCCAAATTAAGCACACACTCATGCACATGTACAAGTCACAGAATGTTTCCATTTAATATGACTCACATGCCAAGGAATAGGTCGAAACACTATTACATAGGGTCAGTTTTGCTTTTTGAAAAACAAAACTGTGCACAGATATACTTAACAGAGAAATATTCTGTAAAATACAAGTCCTACCGAATAAATGTATCAGTCTTCTGTTATTACATTACATTTATTCATAGAGCGCCAGTAGATTCTATAGCGCCAGTACAATAGGAGTACTTTGAAAAATAGCAATAACATTTAAATTGACAATGTACAGTTTGACAATAAGATTAACATAGTTTGAGATGTACTGGTAGAGAATGAGTAGAGGGCCCTGCTTGATTCTCACATGGATGTACATAAAATACTGGTAAAGCCATATTTAGTATCAGATTTACGGTAAAGCAGAGTATGTACTGGGTGCGTTGTTTGTCATGTCAGTGTCTGAATCTTTTGGTGGTAATGTCATGGCTGCTGCTTCCTGGAACCTTTATATAGGTACACCCAGGGTTTACTTTACCTCTTAAAAGCAGAAAAACTGCAGACTACTGTGCTTGGATTTTAACAGATCAGCAACGCATAATGAGGAACCACCGCCTTTACAGCTTTAACATCCTTCATACCTACTTCAAATGTTTGCCTTTAAATTGAGGTAACACTTTGGACATACTTAGCTTAAACAATTTTGAAATGCTGTACCCTTCGTGACAATGGCTGTTTAAACATTTTTGTTTAGCTGTTATTTTCTTCTTTCTCATTTACTGTACTCACACAAATGTATATATTGGGGGGTTAGTAAAAAAGGGCTTTCTTTAGAGACCATCATTAGAAAGAAAACCTCTTACTCACCTACAAATAGTAATGAAAAAAAAACTGCTAAATAGATTCTAATATTTGCCCATGAGTGGTGGTCTGGCTACTGCACATTTGTCCCGTCTAGCACAGGAGACATGAACTCTAAGGGATCCAGGCATAATATGGATTTAGAGGCAAAAAGAGGCTTTATGCTTGCCTGGTGGATGTAAGATAGTGTTTAGCAATACATTCTTATTAGAAATACCCAATGTTTTTTTATATTTTTTTGCAAGTTATAGGGCAATAAGTACAACTACCGTATTGCTATTTTATATGGGTGTAATGCCCACATTCTATACCTTTCTTAGTTTTATACTTTGAGACAAGAAAGGTTTTTTAATGAATAATTCTAACTGGAGGGGCATGAGGTGTTTAGGCCCCTTTTTTTACATTTTATTAAATTTTCTTTATTTTTTGACATTTTGTTCTACTTTCTTGGAGTGGATGGTTATCCTTATGATGTCATGGTGACATCAATAGAGTCTATTATTTTAACATTTAATCAAAATTATTTTTATGATTTTATATTTTACTGATGACTAAGCGATCAGTAAGCAGGGCTCCATTGCCTTGCATTGCTGCATTGCTGTCTGACCTGTCAGATCCACTCGGAACATTTTTACTTTGATTATAAAAGTTATTGGAGCAACACTGGCAAAGCAGATTAAGCGACTGATGCATGCTTTGTAATCTGATTTAATACCATGACGTTCCAGGCGCGTCAGTTGTCATTACCGGATGATCTTCTGTGACATGTCTGGCACGTCAATTGTCATGAAGGAGTAGAAGTAACATGACTATTTCACAAAAAATTGATGGCCCTTTGTGGCCTTCATAACGAATTAAAAAGTAATATGGTGTAGTAAAACTGCGATAGAGTGGATTAAAGTGATATGTTAACTGGTCCCACTCACTTTTACCAGTGCAAAACCTGCTCTGGAATATATAGATCTACTTCCTTAGAGTAGAATGCCCTTAAGGAGTAGTAAAGGGCCCTTTTGGCAATAGCCTGCAGGTTCCTGGACGTGGGTCCTGATATATGCTTTTCGTTTACCTGAAAGCATGCAAATCCCTGGCTACAGAATACCCTTGGGATGAATTGGAAAACTGAGTGTGAGCCAGACCTTCTCATCCAACTTGTGCCTGACACAAATGCTCTTTTGGCTGAACGGGCACAAGTTTCCACAGAAACACCCCAAAACACCCCAAAATCTTGTGGAAAGCCTTCCCAGAAGAGTGGAGTTTGTTATAGCTGCAAAGTGGGAACACCACCATATCAATGCTCATGGCTTCTGAATGGGATGTCTAATAAACTCATATAGGTTTGATGATCCGGTATTCACATACTTTTGGTCATCTTGTGTATAACTGAATAACTTATTCCCTACTGTTTATACATCCTGCATGGCAGGACTTCACATGTGCTTGTCAGCAGCATGTGGAACGTAGGCATCTTGTAAAAGGCCAATATGGCTTTCAATATGTTCAATCAGGAGTGGATAACGTCAGAGCGTGGAAGGGAGTTGCTGCTTCTTCATAAGGTAAGTACATTTCTTTTCAGGTTTGAATAATGCATTTGAAAGTACTTTAATATGCTTTAATTGTTCTTGGGGCTCTCTGGAACAACTTAACATGTGATTTGGCTTGATTGCTGGATAGCGACCAAGGTTGTTTGTATCTCCACATCCATTCCATGCTGCCCACTAAGCGTCTTGCTTTGACTTCCTGGAAAATGTACAATGTTCCTAATTATTTCATGTTGCAGTTATTCATCTCAACGTATCTGACATTCCTCCGCTTCCAATGTTCTTTTTCTCCTCAGGGATTCGCTCTAAACCCACCTCCCTCCCTCTCATATTAATTCCTGAAATGCCAAAGAACAAACTGTTCTCTGCGTTACTAATGAAGGACATACATTTAGCCTTGAAATAAAAAGATAATTCAGATCTACACTTTAGATTTCTATTTGTGGAAACAGAGCATTGCCTAATCATTGTGTTCGGGGTATAAGGGAGTTATCATAGGTCCAAATTACTGCATTTGCGGATACCATGAGTTTTGGCAACATGAAGTCCCATGTAGTAATGTTGTGATTAGATTATCAAAAATGATTGGCTTGTTCTGTCATTTGTTCATTTCATTCTCACAAGCAGAAACATACAATATCATGGCAAATAAAAGCTATTTGACAAATCCTATTTGTACATTTTTATCATCATTTGCTTACTAATATCACCTCTATCACTATATAAGATCAAGTATCAGATATTTAAGGAATATTAATTTAATAATAACCATTTTGGCCAAGTGGCAATATAAAGTTACTTGATTTAAGATGACCTTTCACTTTTTGTATGAAGAAGTGGCAATTTGAGTGAAATGCATGAAGCAGATGTTGGCTTCTTCCCTTGCTGGCTTTTAAGTGATTATGTTCTGTGATCTTTGAGTTTCGCATTCTTTAAAAAAAAATGACATAGACCTAGGGGTCCTTACTTCAACATTAAACCACTTGTCTTTAAATCAATTGTACTAAAAGAGGAACAAAAAGTTCAAATTTCAATAAACACATTTAATGACACTTCAGGCTTGGTGCCGTATCTGGTTAAAGGTTTTAAGGGCACACAATTCTTATCAGGTTACAAACTGTCAGTGATACAAATTGAGCCCCCCCCCCCCGCCATGTGAAGAATCATCACTAAATCATCATTCAAATTGGCTGACATCATTAGGAAATTCAGTACACTCCGCAGACACTGGACACTAAAGGTCAAGAAGGTAAGATGACTAATATTGCTGTCTTGGGGGCTTATTGTAAGTAACAGAAGAAAAATCTCAGACACGGCTGGTATTTGATGGATGGGATACAATGAGGCAATTGTCTCTATCTATCTATCTATCTATCTATCTTATTGCCTGTTTCAAAGTATCTTCAAAATCTTTATAAATCGGAACACATGTGTACACAGGCATTCTGCATTCATTATCTATCTATATGGATCCTTGAATAAGTATATTCGTAACTCAGCAATGGTGCCATGGCGGGAAACTTTCCCAAACACACCATAGTAACAACATCTGAACCATTTGGTATCCTATATTGGATCAGGAGTCGGTAATTAAGTGTTGCAGAAATACGATGTTACTTCAGATTACATCTTGTAAAAAAATGAACACGTTTGACATGCAGCCTCCACAGAACAGGATATTTCAATTCATCTGGGAAGAAAAGAAGGAAGAAAACAATGAAAAGAATTCAAGAAAACAATTGGACCCTTTTCAGTGCCTCAACTTGAGAAGGACCGCCGAACAAAAACAATCGTATACAGCAAAATCCCTATATACCTAATTAGTGGGAAGTATGGAACTGACACAAAAGTATGTAACTCTGTACAATCTAATGGAACATTAAGCATTAACATGAATAATTTAAAGGGACACGCCAGCATCCCAGGCAGCCTCCGGAAGGATGAATGTGTTTTAAAAACTTTGCAAGTACTTTGATATGCATTCAGTAAGCAATTGCTGAAAGTGAGAGGAGGCAAGTATACCACATGTCAGGAAATGTGTTTGGTGAACATAAATCTAGAACAACTATTTTAGGGGGCAGTGGGAGGTGTAAATGCATGGGGGGGGATTCTGCAGAATACCCCCATGAATTTGTAAAGGGGTACTATGAAAATGTAAAGGGACCACTGAGGTACTGTATTAAAGTCCAAATGATAGCTTGAGTATCCCATGATATGACTGTGGTTCAAAAACAGGATTAAGGATCTGCGCCCCACTGTTTGGCTGTTGGCTGGCCTTACCATACAAGCAAAATAGGTGGCTGCCTAGGGCCGGAAACCAGTAGGGGGCACCACACCAGGATCTCCCCTATGCTGGGAAGCAAATGCTTGCTGATATGGAGGTACTGGAGATATGGTTTCCACTTTTCAATTATCCAATTTTCAAGGAGCAGCTGAGATGTAAACCTCATAGTATCAATTAAACATTAGAAGCTAATGGTACCGCATATACGTGAAAGTCTTTTATTGTAAAAAGAATTGATTTTGACACACATTTGAATATGGATGTAAAATAATAAATCAAAATGATCCAGTTTTCACGTCTTTGGCATGCATTGAAGTACCATTGTGTACATCAACAGCCGTGAAAGCTCGGTGAGGCTCTGTGTTTTGGAATAGGTATATATATTTAGTAAATTGTTTATATCTATTTTTATTTTCTAAAAAAAAAAATAGCTATTAGGATTAGGATAGGATTTCCTATTAGGATATTCATTAATTTATAATTCAAATGATGTTTAATGCTTGGGGGAAGTATCCTCTGTTAGGAGAGAAGCATCAAATAAGTGAAAATGCAACGTTAATCATTAATTGTTATTTTTTTCAATCATTAATTTATACCTACAGTATAAGGTGGGGAATACAAAATAGAAATAAAGGCTCACTTTAAACTATATTAATGTTTGTAATATTAATAATATACTTTTTGGACTGACACAAGTCACAGGATACATATTTACAACATGTATTTATTATTTAATACAGACCAACTCAAATGACCTCTTAAATGTCGCCATATTCCATGTTTATATATTAGAATTAGAATAATGATGATGTTGTTTCTGCTTTAGAATGTTTCATTAGCATCAGGGTAATTTCCTTGACTTCAGGATGTATTAGGTAGAAAGTCTGCATCCTGTCCTCTCCTATTGTATCACTCAGGCACGAGGTATGTCCCAATTACCTCAATCATCAGTTTGAAAGAGGAAGACCTTGCTTCTGGACAGGGGGCAAGCTAGTCCCTTATCTTATCACATGTGACAGACACCCCTTAGGCTCTATGAGATAACAGACACCTGCAAGGTCAGAACCTGACCAGTGTATGGGGGTTGGCCCTTCATGTGATATAGTGATATTAAATGTTTCATGATCTTAATCAATAGACACCATTTAGAGACCTGAACTGAAAAGAATGACAAAAAATCATACTCTAAATAGAGAAAACCTCAATGAGCCATAAAACTACCAAAATATTTTACATTGCTTAACATGACCCATCAGCTAAAATTCCACCTCATTCTTGACTATCTATACCCAGGGCAGCATTAATGCTACACTGGACATACTTGTGCTTTATGGGTTTCTAACAGGTTCCCTTTTTTCCCGCTCCATCTCAATGCTTCTGTTTTCCCCTCCTTCTTATCCAATTCAGTCAGTCGCACAGGCCAGTTGTTGTAGGTCCCTGTGGAGTACATGACCCCTGGGCAGCTTTTACTCCTGCCCAGTTCTAAAGAGCACATCTGTTATAGGTGACTAGCTATTTATATACTTTTAGAATAGTTTCATAATTCTTTTATGATTATTGTTACATTAGCATTTAAACATTTGAAATACCGTTCTATAAATGCCAGCGTTTGCGTTGTTGAAATAGTGACGGTGAAGATAGCACGCAGTAGAAGATAAGTGGAAAAATGCAGGCATGCAAGATATTCAAAAGTCCCATGGTTCTAGAGATGAGTGGGAATGTCACTTCCTGGTCTCTGCTAGAATCTGTGTTGAGTCTGGTTACATTATACACTGTTATTGTGACCTTGTACGGACATTTTATCCTCTAATGGACTGAATTCCAAGACACCAAAATTTAGCACACACTGTTTATTTGCAGCAACACAAAGAATATTTATACTATACAATATATGAACAAAATGCATATGGATACAGACACACACACATTATATATATATATATACACAAAACAGGGACTTTTAGGACATTGCATTATAAATACATAGACATTTATATGTAGTTGGTCCCCTCTTTGTAGCTATAACAGCTTCCACTCTTCTGGGAAGGCCTTCTACAATATTTTGGGGTGTTTCTGTGGGAATTTTGCCCATTCATGCAGTAGAGCATTTGTGAGGTCAGGCACTGATGTTGGACGAGAAGGCCTGATCCCACAATCTCCGTTCCAGTTCATCCCAAAGGTTTTCGATGGAGTTGAGGTCAGGTCACTATGCGGGCCACTCGAGTTCTTCCTCATCAAAATCGTGAAACCATGTCTTTATGGACCTTGCTTTGTGCACTGGGGTACAGTCATGCTGGAATAAAAAGGGCCTTCCCCCAAACTGATGCCACAATGTTGGAAGCACAGCATTCCAATGTCTTGGTATGTCCCATTCACCTCTGCTCAATAAATGGGCAAATATTGCTAGAGAAACACTCTAAAATCTTATAGAAAGAGTGGAAGCTGTTATAGCTGCATAGGGGGGGGCAATTACAACCTATTATCTGTGTATTTAGAATTTAATGTCATAAAAGTTCCTGTTGGTGTAATGGTCAGGTGTCCCAATACTTTTTCCATATAGGGTATATATACGATGGTGAAACTTTAGAGAAAGAAAACAACAAAACCCAATTGTTTTGTAATAAGGAAGCCTCTGGCATTTCCTGTTAGTGGTATGCCATCCATCTTGCATAATGGAATCTCTCCTGACACCATAGTTCCTTTGTCTAACATACTGATAAATTGATAATTGATATTCTCTATACAATAGGTTATATAGTCAAGGTTAACAACTAGCTGGTACAAAACAAATGATCCAATTGCCAACTGTCTTCAATACACCCACCTCCACGCTTGTGTTTACTGTAGAGATTATTTAAGAGAAATTGTTAATTTCTTTGTGTTTATATGCTAGCCCATATGAATGCTCCCCCAAAACACACCAATATAGTGAATTCTGCTTGTCAAAGTACATATATTGTGACTGAACATCCTTTAAAGCACAAGGAGTTTGTCAGAGCTCTTTAAGAACCACTTGTTTTCTAGAGTAAAATAAAAGCCAATTCCAGATCCAGCTAAAATTGATGTATTTATTTTCTTCAAATCAGCAGCAAAACCAAAATACAATATAAACAAAATAACTCATTGTTCCTCTGAGCACTAACTAAACACAGGGTTTTTTCTCTTTAGGTTACGGTTGCTTCCCACTTCCCAACAAAACACTGCAACCAAAGATAATGAAACCAGCAAGGTTTTTGCTCAGCAGCTTTCTTGGCTAGAATAAGAAGGAGAGTGAATTGCACCAAGCTTGTCTTTTTAAACCCTCCTAATCAGACCAGGTGAGCTGTAGTTAGTCACCTGTAAATCCTGGTCTGGATTTTATAAGGCTGTTGGAGCACCAGCCCACCCAGCTCTTCTGGATACTCCACCCCAGGGACCCATCACACAATTTATAAGTCTCACACTTATATTTATTTATTGTGCTTACCTTTCCCTGGGGCTTCAATTTGACTTGTAAGGTCAAACAAAAATAGCCAAAGCAGGCCGTGAATACTGCCCATCCACTACTATACCGGCCTTTCTGTCACAATATATATATATATATATATATATATATATATATATATATATATATATATATGTAAGTAAAAGCCACATGAGCAAATAGTACCTCAACCAGGTCGTACACCCTCTCTCATGTGGTATTTGTCTTCTTGTGTATGTTGTAAGAGACATATGTGAGGGCTTTCAGTATTTAGCATGTGCCCCACTTGGATGGCACCAGCTTGCCAATCTCAGTGTACACACGTAAAGGACTCCACCAATCAGTTTTCTCTTAAATGTTAAGGCTAAAAAGGTAAGAAATAGATGGATCACTTTGATAAGGATCCATTAATGATATCCACAGCTGACTGAGTTCCTGGGACCGTTGACAGCTCCAGATGTGTACTATGCAAAAATAAAACAGGCGTTGAGACTTGACTTCACAAAGCCATTCATCTATCATGGGTGGACCTATGCATTCTGCTGAAAAACAAACCTGAGTGTTGGCTTTTTGTTGGGATATTTCTACCCCATGAACGCTTATTTTTTTATTGTTTACTTTTTACAATTAACAATATTCTGCAAGATTTATCACTTTTTTCATTGGTTGCCTGGCAAAACCCAGAGAGTTCCAAGTTATGGTGATGATCTCCTGAGGAAGCTTCTTTGGCCTTGTATGGTAAAAACGTAAATCAATAGTATTTGTAGAACCACTTTAATTATTCATTATACAATTCAGCCCTTTTTTGTTGCTGAATCAAATCAATTTCTGCCCTATTCTAGGATATTTGAGGAAGAACTGCATGTTTTTAAACAATCTATAATGCTAAATGCAGATGGAATACTATGTTGCACTGATAAAACAGAGCCCAGGTTGGTACAACTTCCTTCCTGTTTCAGCTGACAGTAGGGAAATGTGGGAAATGAAGGGAAATGTGTCCATAAGCAATAACAATAACACACTAAGTAGGGGGGTTGAATGGTGGATTCAATTGTTGCTTTTTCTCGTGTTTTGTGCCTTTCATAAGAGTTAACCAGTGTCACTTAAAATGAACCAGTCACCAGTGACATACTTACCTTGGATACTGCCCTAAGCCTGACCCAGGGCAGCACTTCTAGCTGCCCCCTTCCTCCCTGCAGAGCACCAGGAAATGACATCATATCTCAGCGCTCCATGACTTGAAGACCTCCAAGCCTTTTAAAGCTGTGTACTCTATGGTGGAAATTGGGGCTCATTGGGGGAGATCAGCAGAGGCACACTGGGAGCGCTGGTCACTCAAGAGGGCAGTCCTTCCTCGCTATTCTGGCAGAGAACCAGCAGTGTGGGCTTTGCTACCTTTTTTCAGTATACAGATATTAGTCTTTAGGGTTGTAAATTGACATCATTGAGGTAGCAAGCGATCTGCTGCAGCCTAAGACTGCTCACTTATATATATGAAATAGTGGACACTTATGATTTCAACAAGCTGGTGGCCAGTGGAAGGAAAGAAGGCTGATATATTTATTTACATTTATTTAAATTTGCACCACGTAGTGACAATTTTATATACCTGTTGGTTTACTTATCAACTGAATTATCAAACTTTACCTTACGCTTAAAAATGACATTAAACTGCAGACTAATTTAAAGTTTTATTTTATTCAATTTAATGCTGAAAGGCAAAGACAAATAATGATGTGTAGTATATTTTAGCATCAAACTATCTGCTTTACTCAGGTCCCACGTAAATACGTAAGGGCAGTTTCAAGCAACTCATTCACCTATTTTATTCACTATACTTTCTCTGTTCTGTGATGTCAGCTATAAAGTTCCATATAGTTTACATCTGTTACAGCTATAAGATGGAATATACGCTCACATTGATGCCCAACTCATAATCACTCCCTAGTAGCAGCTCACATTGATCTTGCAAACACAGAGAGGCTCAGCAGTTCCCCTACAGCTAGAAAAAGGTGCACAATATTTTACAATTGGTAAGGATACTGTAACTACTTTAGTATGCGTTCTTCCAAAACAAAACCACAAACAATGTAGAGCATGAGCCTCTTAATCACAGGGTTGTCTAGCTTATCACACAGAAACTGTATGTATATTACCACCAACCAAAATAACATGATAGTTCCAAAAGACGGTTATGATAAGATATAAAGAGATTTTGTTTCCAAAAAGGCAATTATCATACAGGTTTCCAGGTGACCAAAGCAGATTATACGCTAATTGGTCACCTTTAAAGTCAGCCTGCTTTTTCTGACGTACCAAACAGGAAAAGAAGGGACATGGAGTGAACTTCCACAAAATCCAAGGTAAGTGCAATAACAATGAGCTTCCATTTGTGAATATGTTGGGAAGAATAGTATTGGATATCTGGCTATGACAAGCAATGCTGTGTAGCCCGGCTAGCTCAGTCGGTAGAGCATGAGACTCTTAATCTCAGGGTCGTGGGTTCGAGCCCCACGTTGGGCGCGCAGCTATTTTTATGAAAATTATTATGCAAAAACCACATGCATATTGCTTCCAACACAAATAAGATACAAATTAATATTAGTAACAAACATAAGGAAGAACACAGAAGCCAAAGTAGATTCTGTCAAACCATCATGACCAAAGCAGATTTTCACAACCACTCGGAGGCTTATTGATATGAGCCAGGAACAGGTTCATAAGAGATCAAGCTGCCCTAGGTAAAGTGTGAGTTTGCTGAAGAATTGTGGTTTCAAATCTTTAGTTTATATTACAATGTCCAACCATAATCAGCTTCTGCTGTAGGAAGAGCTAAGGTAGCCCTCTATGTTGTATAGTTACATCGGTGACATTTTCCATTCTCCTAACCCATCAAATTATGCATTATACAGGGACATCCAAGCCCTTATTTCTGGAGAAACTCGCCAGTGCTCAATATAATGAATAGCGAAAGAGGGAATTTAAACCATAATTTGCCTGTGAATTCCCCCTTTAATGAATAACCTCAAACAGATAAATCAATGCTTGTATTGTGAACATTGATAAGCATGATTGAAAGGTTGCTCTATAAAATCTCTCTGATGGCCTATTTAAAAGATTATACATTAAAGGGTTTCGGGGTAATCCAAACACCAAACATAAATGTGCAGAATTTCCAGTTCTCGTTTTACATAAATATAAAGCTTACAGCAATTCACACTAACAATATGGCAGACTGAGACTTATATCATATTGCATTCTTCTTGTGGTGTTTCTTGGCCACTAAAAGGAAAGCTGCCTTATGTTCTCTTCCATTTCAACAGCTTCATTAAAATATACTGTAAAATATACAGTTCTGCCACATTTAACTGTCAGCAGTATGCTTTAGATATTCGTATACTGTACCCCGAACATTTCATGTGTCCAAATCAGGGCACCAGTGTTGGGAAGTGTGGCTAGAGATGTGGGAATACAAAGTCAGATGTGGGAATGGGCAGAGCCAGTGGTGGGATGGGTCAGATACCTGAAGAGACATCTTATGGTGTTCAGCTGCGAACATCCATTGATCTTACAGTTCCCTGGCTGGTTGAGAGAGATCTGGTGATCTCCCCATCTGGCCAATGATCCCCACTGCCCACAAAAAATGGACCAGTGGGCCAGCTATGTGGTACAGTTCCTGAATGAGGACTGAAATGAGGACGCTTTTAGGCTCAAATGACCTCAACATAGGCCTGTGTATTGTCACACACCTATCCATCTTTCCAAAGGTCTACCTCTGAGATGGGTATAAATATGTAAGAGTGTTTCTTCTACTAGCCTACGTTAAAATTAATTAAAAATGCTGACATATACGGATGAATATGAGCAGCTGTGAATAGAGAATGGAGCTGGCACAAACAGAAGCCGCTCTTTGTGGCCAGGTCATGCTACAGGTTACAGCTGCAGCCGGTTTCTCTTGACAGGGATCAGGGAAGGTCTTGATAAGAACAGAATAGCCACTCTATTTATTTTTACATTCCAAAAACCACCTAAATTCAAAGCATTGGAATTTTGCTCTGGGGAGTAAACTGTGTGAGGAAGTGTGGATACACAAAATAGACAATGCATCTTGTCAAAGGACAGCTAGTTTCAGGAATGCTGACATGGCATTCAATCCATTTTCTTATTGTGATATATGCAGCATTGTTGTTCAGTGTAAGCTTGTCTGGCCAACAGGAAATTCAGATAAATTGTACAATCAATGGAATAGGTTTATAATTGGAAACTGCAAGCAGGACCTGATCTAGAACCAGAACTGCCCTCCTGTTGAATATTAATGTTTAGCACTGGCTTTTATTGTCTAATTTATTCTTGCACCATTAATAAACTATACTTTCCTGGGAGCAGAGATTTAACTTGTCGAGCTGGCTTTGTGAGAGGCAGGTTGTAGAATAACAATGCTTCTAGATATATTTGCGTGAAGCCTATCAAAATGACTAACAGAAATGTTCATCTGTAACACAAGCAGGCTTTTAATTCACACCTTCTGCTTTTGCTGTCTTTAATCTAAAGATGCCTGGTGTATACACCAGAATATCACTCTTACGGACCTTTAACTTCTAACACAGAAGCCATTGGTCTACCCAGGCCAAGTTGCTCCGAGGTGTACCTTGGCCTGCCCTTTGTCGGGGGACTTAAATCCCTGTTCCTCCGACTCAGACAACCGTTCTCAGCAACTTGGCTTAGGAGGGCATTATGCTTAGGAAACGATTGCTGATCGCTTCCTAAGCTCTGTTGTTGATCGGTTCGGCGGTGGCCATTTTTTTGAGGGGGGGCTTTCATCCCAATATCCACGGCTAGCCTTACTTGTGAGGCTTCCGTGGATGCTACACAGCTGCCAATCGTGGCGAAAACGTGCTTTGTCGTGAACGGGTTAAAGGCACTTATTGTTTACTTAACAGGCATAAATCTGATATGTTGTCCTGTCCATTTCTCACAAAGAATTCTGGAAAAGGTGTCCATGGTTAAAATCCGTACACAATTCTCAGTTAATGATCATGAAATCCTCATCAATAACCACTTACCCTAACTAAAACTACGTCACAGAGATGCATGCTATATGTATATATTGCCACCGCTTCTCTGCAGTGTTGCGACATGACCCACTCCTTGCCCACTTCCACTCCAGTCGCACCAATTTCCTCTGTATGGGGCTAGCCATCCACACAACGTCAGTGGGACCACCAGCCCCATCCCGAAAATGGAATGCTTTGGATAGCTGGAGGCTGGATGTTCTCAGGTTTGCAATCACTCCCCTGGATTTAAGGCTTGAGAAAGACCTGTGCGTCGAAACGTTGCCTGTGTGAAATAAACTCACCTTATCATTTGAGTGCTGAGCCTTTGCTTCTTTATTTTGGATCCCCTGGATTTAAGGTGCAACTTGCTGTAGGAAGCACTTCCTGCTCACTTTCCAGCTAAGCAGTAGATGGTGCTGTTCAGTAGAATCATCCACTTTCCCTTTGGCTCTATTCACACCTGACATGTTGGGATCAGGTAGGGCACTGGAAGAAGGGGCAGCCATGTGCGGATCAGTACTAGATCTATTAGAATGTATAGTCTCCTGTGTCATGTGTACCCTATATAACTAAATTCTAACATATAATATATAGGGACTTATATACGGTATATATATATATATAGATACACACACACTTTTGCCATATGTGGCACACATTACCCATACATTTAAAGAAAGCACACTTTAAGGTATGCTTTTGTCCTGCACATCTTCCCTAATTCGTCCCTAAAATGGGCCTTAAAAATTGTCAGCTAGTGCACTGAACATTGTGTACTCTGACCACACGTGGAACTGGGACACCCCAAATAAATGCCCATGTGTATTGCAAACAGCCAGAAATCTGGCAGCTCTCCATACAATCGCTGGCCAAGTGCTGTGTATACTGTAGAAATATTGCAGACATTTGAATCCAGGGGCAGTTGTTTGTTTTGGCAACAAAACTTCAGTTTAGATTTTACAGTGAAAAGCGGGTTAACCCCTTTTCTCGATGGAAGGAATTTGAATAATGTTTTAGGCAAACAAAAATAAATAAACAACCCACAGCGCCATTCTAAGCGGTGTCCATACAAGCATTCAACAGGGTCTTTCCCAAGGCTTTCGTGACAACTTAAAGGGACCCTGTCATAGAAAGATTGGGTTTATGCTAGTCTTACCCGTCACTCTATCTTTCTATCTATCCATCTATCTATGTCTGATTATCTATGAATCATTACAACTTCCCAAAAACTCAGTACCAGTTACTACCTGTTAATGTAACTACTTATTGCACGTCTATAAAGAAGAAGCTGGATAATGTTTTCACTAACTGACCCTAAATACAGTTGCTTATTTTCTTAACATTCATATAACCAAATCTATGTGTTTTACTTGTAAGCAGCTGCACGTTAAAGAAACAGTAACGCATGTTTTCACTGATTACCCTGGGCGCTCCCAATACCCATTACCTCACTGTAGAGTTATCCCCCTCCTTCCTTAATTGCCACTGAAGGCACATGCACAGAGCTCAATTCTTGACTGCTCCAGCTGTTGCAATTCAGGCAGACAGCCTTCATCGTGGCACCATGTCACTGCGGCCCTGATCTTCTGGTTTCTATAAACAGAGGGTCATAGATTTTTTGTTTTTATTACGTTTTATTTTTGGGCTGCACTGGGCAGTACTGTGTCTCTTAAGCAAAGGGCGTCTGCAACCCAAACACAGGAAAACGATCCTGCAATGAGGTAATACCAACTGGGAGCGCCCGAGATAATCATTTTCTAAAGAGTAAAAACGATAAAGTTGTGCTATTTATGGTCCTTGAATTTTATGGATGGTCACAAAACAGAGCAGGCGCAAAGTAACGCGCATGCTACTTAATCAGTCATAACATTGTCATTACTGGGCGCAACTTAATGAAAACATGCTCGATGCTTACCTTAAAGGCACACCAACGCTTCCTTATATATTAACCTTTAAAGTAGAAGATGCAGCATGTATGTTCTAACTTACAACTTTCAAAAGGTTCCATTTTTTTTTTCTTTCAGACACTTAAGTCCAGTGTTTCAGGCTCAAGTCTGTTTATAATTCTTCTTGTACGCTACTACATGAACCAGGAACATCAGGAACCAGGGGTGTACCTAGAGTAACTGGCACCCAAAACAGATACCCTATACCCCAACTTTAAAATGTAAACACACTCTCATTCACTCTTACTTATACTGGCTCAAACTCTCACTCACTCTTACTCATGATGTCTCATACTCTGATGTTCTCTTACAGTCTTACGCACGCTTCTGTTGTCTCACTCATTTTTAGGCCCTCTTACACTCTCTCCCAGTGTCTTCCTACCTTCTCCCGAAGTACTTTGGCAAAATGAGGCACACCCTCCCCCCGAATGGAGGAACAAGGAAAGGCTGTCCACTTGGTGTGCGCTGTGGCTCTGCCATTTTTGCGGAAGTACTCCGGGAGGTCTGGTCCATGGAGCTGATACTGTGGAGAAGCATACAAAGAAAGAATACAGAAGCAAGAGAAGAAGCAGAGCTGCAGGAAAGGAGACAGGGACACAGAAGAGGTCTGCAGAGAAGGTAGGGAAACATTGAGAGGGAATTTCTTGGAGACTTGGGACCTCTGTGTACCAGTGTGGCACCCCACTGATGAGTGGCACCCGGAAGGAACTGGGCCACAAGGCCTGGAGAGCACAAGATTTGAAGTTCAACTATCTGTTCAGACATGTTTTGCAAGTTTTTTAATTCCTAAGTAGTATACTTAATATATTGTATCAATACTTCTCAAGAACAGTATAATAGGAATTCAGCCTTGTGTTTGTGGTAGATAAGAGACTGAGCAGGAATTGTGGCATTTGTGGAATGTGTGAAAGGGGAAAGTGATTCTGTACTTCTGTACAAACCTTTGTTTTACATATTTTCGTAGAACCATTCTACTTCACAGATTTCTCTGGTTATTTGTATTTTTGTGGGAAGAAAAACCTTATGAAAAAAGCAATTACAACAGAAGATGATAGCAGTGGAGTAACTTCTAACGCTGGCCCCCTTCAGTTATGATGGGAAGCTCCTGCTCCATGTATGTTTCTGGTTGTGGATTTTAATAGATGTGCCTCGGGACACGTCCTTGCACTTACTCGTGCTTACTTATGTGTAGTTTTATTAAGCAAATAAAGGACAGGTGCAAGTTTTGCACAACGCAATGCAGAACCACAATGACAACCACCTTACGTAAGCAGGAAAGTAATTAGCGAAGATGTCATTATTGCTAATCTGAAAAGACTTTGATAAGACATAGACGTAGACCATGGCTGCAGGAGCCTATGTCATGAAACTGAAGAGCAGACTGGGAACATTATAGAAAAAATAGATATATTTTCCCAGATTCATTAACTTAGATAAAATGTATCAAATTTTAGATTGCTATCCAATTACTTGTGATAGATTTATCTCCGCCATTGAATCCAGTCCATACATATGAAGGAGTTAATCACAGTATGATGAAGTTGAGTGTATGCACCAGGGAAGCTATGAGTGATGTGGTAATTAGTAGTATGGAAAAAAAGCCTATTTCTATCCAAACAGTGATCACACTATGGAATTTCCTTGCAAAGGAAGTGGTGACGGGCAAATTCAGAAAGGGAATGTAAGGTGTAATTGGAGAAGCGTCTTGAGGAAAGGAGCGTTATAGGAATCTGTAACAAAAATACATTACCCTGCATTAGGGCATGGTGATCCATTACACCATCACATTACCATTACTACACTTTATGCTTTCATTACCCACTGCTGGTTGTTAATTCTCTGGGGTATGATGGAATTTATTGCCATACTACCATTTGCTTTCTAAAAATGTTTTCTGATTTTTCTGTATTATTTTGGTAAAGTACACAACACTATAGTTTACTAAATGTAACAAGTCGTTAGCAGAGCTAATAAAAGTGTGATCCAAATTGTAAGGAGTACAGGTTGGAAGGCACATAATGAGGAAAGCAGCTGGTAACAGGACTAAAATGGCCATACTATGACTGGCAACTGTTCTGATTGCCAAGACGGAACCAACAATGAAGCTCGTACAAAAGAACATCTAAAAGGCTTGGGGGGATTATTTAAAGGGAATTAGGTTTTAGACAGATAGCAGATTATTATCTTTTATTTATATAGCGCCAACAATTTACACAGTGCTTAGATGAGGTGTTATAGTCGAATATTATCTTTAAATTAATACATTAACCTACAAAATTGTGTAGGATTAGCGCGTTATTCTGTTTCTCATTTGTGTCTAAACTGGACCCAACACACCACAGTGCTTTTGGCATCAAGTCTTAAGATACAATTTAGGATACAATCTTAGGATACAATTGTGTATAGGGAGTTTTTATTCTTAGATATAGGAAAAGGTACAGAGAACGTTTTATTCTTTTGTTTCAAGTGGATAATTTATTAGCATGGGCTGAATGTCTAAGACATATATATAACTAACAGTTTGGGGGTTTCAGAAACATGGTAAAATGTAGCGTAACATGATGCCTGCTGGGCTTCTTCTCACTGGATAGCATTAGGTTACTTGTGATTAACACCAAGTTCTATATGCAAACTAGTGATTTATCACACAGTCCGCTAAATGCATAAATCTCAGTTATAATTCAAGCAGGATAGAGGAAACATGGGTATTCATTTCAGACCAGTACTTTTTTCAGACTTTTACAAGAGTAGCAGCTTCTTACAGAGCTTTACTGCACAGCTATGTACTAAAGCAAGATAAATAACAGATGGTGTTAAGAAATCGCAGCCGCAAGGTGGCAGATGCTCAAACCACCATCCAGTTGCACGGGGGAGCAGCCATGTATTAGGTGTTCTGAAATCCATCTGTTTGACTAATAATGTAGGATAATGTCCAAAAAGCTTGGTGGAGTTTGGCATTGAGGTGCTGCTTATATTTAAATTTAGAATTTCTAGAACATAGATATTGGTTTGTTTATGTCACTTGTAGCCTGATAATAATTTTCTCAATATGTTTAGTTGCCAAGTGTACTATTAGGTAGCCAAGGTTGTGTTGCATAAAAAAAAAAACAGAGAACGCAAATGTCCTTTCAAGATATACCTAGCTGCTCAATAGTAAACTTGGCAACTACTAGTAACTTTCCAATTTAAAAAGGTCTGCAATGGAATTTTTCTTGCCTATAAAATGTAGGCACCTCTCACAGGGAAATGTTTACAAAAGATCAGACAGCATATTCATGGGGGGTAGACATAAGATTCTGTCTTTATCTCATGTTTTCATATTTCTTTCTCACATTTAATTCATCAACAGGTCGTAACTCCTCCACTGAAAAAGGACGCTTGTACAGCCCACCTATTTCCACCTAGGAAGCAGCAGAAACCATAATTTACTCGCTTATCATCTCCTGTCTTGACCACTGAAACATTATTCTTGTTCACCTTCCTCTCTCCGACTGTCTCAGCTTTAATCTATTGAAAATACTGCTGCCAGGCTTAACTACATCATTCATCAACTGCTGCTTCACTTTGCACGATTCTCCAGTGGCTTGCCCTTACTGCAAGACTGACATTTACATACTTAAAGCCCTACAGGACCTGACTCTCCTCAAATCCTTACGTTCTTATTCTTGTCCCTAGATGATTACATGGCTCCATCAGGGCAAAGTCAGCGACACTACGCCTACGTACCATCCACTAGTGTTTTCTAGAAAGGGTCTGTGTAAAAAGCTCACATCAAATCAGGGTGGTAAAGCAGTCCGCAAGTTGCTGTTGACTCTATGTGGCTATTTCAGGAACTACAAGGTAAAAAATTAGTTGGCTGAATTATTGAAATCTAAAATGTCCAGGGGTTGCCAACTTTCCCATTCTCAGTCTTCCTCTGTCCTTTCTCTTCCATTAAGACCTTATGAGCCTGCTCAAGTTTCATCTAAACCTCCTCTCCTTTTCAGTTTTCAATAATTAAATTCTTCCTCCAACTTATTCTTTATCAGCACAAGTATGCTTATGGCCCCCATCACCAGTGTGACTGATCCTTTTGCGCCTTGTGTTTCTGTTTCCCATATTCCTGTTGTTGGCGTGTGAAGAGTCTCCTGTTTGTCTCTCTCGTGTTCAACTCTTGTCTGTCATGATCGGTTTTGTATTCACCCCCAAATACTGTTTTTAGTGCAATAATCACATTCCATTCATTTGTTACCTCACTATAGATTTTCAAGTATGGCATCCGTGACATAAGAGATCCTAAATTATACCAAAATACAATCATTCAAAAACATAACACTTATTTATGTAACTGGCTTCAATCATCACAATTAGCAAGAATAGTAACAGAGCTGATATTGAAAAGCTGCTGTAGCAAGTTGGGTGTCAGAATGCATGCACACCACTTTGTAAGCCTGCTTTCAAGATCACATTGCATACCCTTTAGACGTCCTATACATTGTGAAATGCGCACAATGCATAATACGCCATTTATGCACGTTAAAGTGACAAATTGTCATTTTTAGCAATGCCAGAGAAAAACTGGAGGTTAGCGAAAAATATTCAGCTTAATTTTTAATGCTCAGCTTATTTTTCAAGTTTCTACTCCCTCCTCTCTCCCTCCATTCCTATTTTTAAATTCCTCCTGCCTTTTCCAGGCCCTCAGAGACCTGCTCATGAATTTGAAGCATTCATTTTCACCAATGTTTGTTGCTATCCCGAAATACAGTTGCCATGGTGATCTGAATTCCACGCGTGCTGGCCGCGCTCCCAGATCGTCTCCGTAATACCTCGAACGCCAGCGAAATAAAGAAGAGGAGGGGTACCAGGGGGGGAATGTTTAAACATTATAAATACAAATTATTAATATGGTCTTGCTTAATATTATTGCTTTCTGTGGAGTGTTTTGGGGAAAACATTCTACAAATAAAAGCCCAGAATCCAATTTGTTGCCAGCATTCTTGCCGTTGGTATGTGCAAATACACAGTACATATGGGTCAAATTAAAATACCAACTCACGCTCTCTGCTTTAACCCATTGGAGTAGAATAGGGAGAACGTTGCAAACAAAAACCCAAGCATATTCTCATGCAAATGTAATAACTTTTTTTTTATCTATAGTCGGAAATGTGTTATTTTAGTATAAGATAATTTATTACATATATTGCCTGCAATTGTAAAGCTCAAGACAAAATACCGTTTTAATAACTGCTTTCCAAGTCAACATCATAAAATAATTTGCTGTTACTTTATAGATATAAGTGTTCCTATGGCATGCATGGCATCTGAGCAGGATTAAGATTCAATATGGCCCTAGGCAGTGCACTGACTCAGGGTCCCTCAGTTTTGTATATTTTCACACAGCCTTACATCTTTGCCATTTAATTCATAATGGAAGATACCCCATAACGGATATGCTCAGCTGCATAATGGTTGGGGGGAACACAATTGCGCCCTCCACATTGACAGTGGCCACTGGGATGAGCTTCTGCTGTTGTGTTATTAATCCTGTTATAAATTACAGTGTATGGTGATGCCAAAATTATTACAGATCATGTAAGATTTATGAGGCGTTAGACCTTGAATTAGCCAGTGCAATGTAGAATCATTGGATGTCATCATACATGTATGCATTTGGTATACTATGAGAACATCACATTGAGAACAACAACGGATACACAAGATGAGAATCAAGGTATCAGGATTTTACTAAAAAAGGAGTTATCATTGTGACATATGGGTTGACAAAATGTAAGAATTATGATACTGTTTATGTAAAAAGTACAAAAAGCCACAGTAGGATAGTAAGACAGTCCAATATAAAAGTAGTAAACATTCAAAGAACCATGTATATTTGACAGATAAAAATGAACTAGATATGTATTGAAGGGTGGTGTTTTTGAGTACATTTTACATTGTGGCAGATTAATGTTGATATCTACGGAAGTTAGGAATTTTGAAATTAACAGGCAGTCCGGTTTTAAATTTACAGCGTTTTATTGTGAATGATATATAGAATGACAGCAGTGAACATATGAAGGAGAAACACATGTAAGGAATGAGAGGGGGTGATGTATGGGGTAGTGGATGTCTAGGAAGTGAGAGATATAGGAAGGGCAGAACTTTCGGGTGTAAAAGCCCTGCACATGCTCCAGAAAAGAAGGTGGATGGAAAGAGTAGGCCCCGCATTAGTAGGGACACTGGGGCAACGGAGTTGCCCGTTGGCCTCCAATACCATCTCTACCAAACCCCTTGGACATACTGCTAGGCCGGCAGGCCACACTTCCATAGACCCAACACACTCAGCACTAGGATATGATGTAATTTCCCAGTTCTCAGACATAGACATATATGCAAACATAATGTAAAATCATAACAATCTACATTTACAGATAAACGTACATACATTCACTCTCTCTGATAATCCATGCAGCTCACACAGGTCCCCCTCCCTCAGCCTACCTCTTACATTTTTAGCTCTAAATTTTGTTTAGAGCTACAAGTTTTTTCTCTGTTTTAAATAACTTTGTTTTCAGTAATTTATTTGAATAAATTTACTTTTAATTTCATACTTGCATTATACAAACTATACAGGAGCTCTCTCAGTTGGTCCCAGGGATTGCAATACCATTTCCTCTTGCAGTAAACAGGTAGCACGCCTAATCTTTAATCTCACTTACTCTAATCCTCTTCTGCTTTTTCACCCCTACTCCTCAACCACATTTCATCTCTCTTTCCTCTCAACACCCCCCCACAGCCCACATTTCTCCTTCCCTTCTGCCATCACCACAACTCACAAGCCCTTTTCTATTTCCTTCAAACCTTCACCATCACTAACCAATCTCGAGTGAAGGCATCCCATCCCCACAAATCTAAATCACATTTGTTATCAGTCTGCGTCTTCTTCCTTTTGTGCTCTGGGGACATTGACTGTAACCCTGGACCCACAATTCCAACATGCCTCTGCCCCTGCATATTCCACAAAAACCCAACCAATCCTTCCAATCTCAAACCAGTCCACTGTAATCCCAGCACTCCTTACTCCTGCATCCTCTGGAACACACACTCAGTGTGCAAGAAACTGCCCCTCCTGACCTTCTCATCTCAAACCACATCAGCCTCCCTGGACTCAAAGAAGCGTGGTTAACATCTTCTGACACTATCTCTCATGCTGCGCTCTATTATGGTGGTCTACACTTTACCACACACCTAAACATGAAGACAGACACGGGGAGGTTGTAATTCTCACCCCCAGAGCACCTTTCAATGTTTGCCACCAATTCCCTACCTCTCCTTCTCGTCTTTTTAAGTACATTCTCTCCGTCTCTTCTCAATTGTCATGTGTGTTATTGTAATCTATCAGCTTCCGGGCCGTACTTCCAAATTCACTTTGCCACATGGCTCTCTCACTTTCTTTCCTCCATCATCCCTAAACTAACCTTGGGGGACTTCAATATACTGAATAATGACCCATCCTCACCCTGTGCTTCTAAATTGCTATTACTCTCCTCCTCTCTTGGTCTCTTATGATGGACAACCTCCTCCATGCATCATGACGGCCCCCAACTAGTGTTTTCCCACCCTTGCTCAATATCTAATTTCTCCAACTCTCCCATCTAGCTGTCTGACCATAGGCTGTTAACATGTAACCTTGCCACACCTCCCCCACCTCCTCTAACTAAAAAAATCACCGCAAACCTACTGGAACCTAAACACTCTACAGCTTACTAACACACTTCTGCCACTTCTGTTAAGTATCTCTACCTCCTTCTGTCCTGATGTTGCCACAGCTCAGTATAACCATACAATACCCTCAGTCCTACATATGGTCCCTCTAATAATTGTGCACCATCCCTCCATGGAAGGTGAACCTTGTTTTCTATAAGAGGTATAAACATGATGTGTTGATTATTAGGAAAGGCACAAACAATTACTTGACTTTTATTCTTCATGAACCAGAATAGTTGGAGAAAAACGCATTTCTTGTTTTTATTCCCTTTTATTTGCCAACCTGCCCCCCCAGTTATGCACATCTGTCCCCAGATTTGCCACTCTGCCCCCCAGATATGCCTTATAACCCCTATATGCCAACAATGCATCCCCATGCTTCAGACTCCCTGATGTCTAGTAGGGGCAGCCGGTGAACGTCTGCGCAATGTGCGTAGCCAACTTCCGCTGCTACCTGGAACTTCTGCTGGTGGAGCACCAGAAGGCCATGTCAGGCCGGCGCTCCTTTATAGAAGCCCCACAGGAAGTGCCGGCAGGAGCTGAGGTTGTTTGTGCGCATCGTGCAGACGTCCACCGGCTGCCAGAGAGGTGGATCCAGGTCTTCTGCAGCGCTGCCGGGGAGCTGGATCTTAGTGTTGTAGTCAGACCTCTATTTGACGTCCTTGAATACAAGACGTATTTTTTAGAGCATTTGCCTTTTTTAAATAGGCCGAGACACCAATATAAAGATAAAAAACAAACAGTAAATTAAAATTTATTATTTTACCGTGGGACAAATTCCTAACTAAAATCACATAATATGCACTATGGATGATGCAATAATAGTCACTTCCTTTTGCATCCTTAGCAGATTACTGGAAAACAGCTGGTTTTGGAAAACAAACACTGAACAATATCTAAATCTGCAACACTCAATATTAATCACATTCAAAAATCATCAAAGCTCATTAAAAAATTGGGAAATATTTTTTTTAAAGAAAATATCTATATGAGACATAACATCTACAATGATTGAAAAATTGTATATTAGTGTCCCTTTTAAGACACAGAAAGGCTTTAAATCCAAATCGAATGCTAAGTTTGCATTCTATAGAAAAAAAGCCTTTTCAAACATGCTTTAAATTAAACATACAACTAGCAATAAAATAAAAATGCAAAAATCTGATTTAATCTTTTTTCTAATGTCGAAGAGCATTGCGCAATATTATAAGAAAACAGACTATGAACATACCAACTAAAATTCCCCACATATCTCCAGTTTCTCTACATATTTTTTACATATTATTTCTACATTTTTTTTTGAGGCTCCTAGAAATTTCAAGGTAACTTAACTTTAAAGTATTGGAGGCATTTTAAATATGTACTTTTTATGAAAAATCTTATTTTGGGCGTTACCTGGCCCAATAAGCAAATTTTAAAAAGTTGATATAAAAAACCACACCACCTACATAAGTATTAGTGGTGAAATATGGGGAAGATAAAAATATTTAACCTATTACACTGGAATTGAAGGGAAAAATGTAGAAATTGCTGTATGTGTTTACTTATGCAGTACACTTCTAACACAATTTCCTTAATTGAATGCTCTCGCCACCAGCTTAGCAGGGTTTATAGGAAATGAAGTCATAGAAAATATAAACTAAGTCAGAAAGGGTTAGAGTTACAAAGTACATAAACAAGGAGTTTTGAAATATTAAAACTATGTACACAGGATAGATTTCTCAGTTGTAATGCCACACAATACTATTAAGGCTCTGAGTTTGTTAAACATGAAACACATTCCATTTTTGTGTGATCTTCCATTTTTAGTCGAGGTTCTCAACATTGTTAAACTGTTAAATGCTGTCATTGTGCTTGGAATAAACTGTTTTTTTTCACATCTGTTAGCCTCGAATTCCTTGTTCTTTATGGAGGGTGTCTTAGAGAGACTCAGGGTAAGAGCTAAACTGGAGACCTGCCAGGTCAGGATAAATTATTAATATGAAGTAGAGGGGATAGATTTAAGCAATGGCGCATTTTACCCACATTCTATAGTAATATATGGTATTGAATTAGAACCTTCTGTTTGTCCTGCATATTATTGTAAAATGTATACGCTGTTGGGACAGTTGCTTCATTTGGCAAAGTAAAGTGCAGACTATACATAACAAATATGCCAATGAAAATAGACTTGGGACGTATAGGGGATGAGGTCTACTTAGATTTTGTTAAAACGTTTGATACAGAGCCACAAGAAAAATAATAAAATACAAATAATCAGAAAATTCTCAAACTGGACACACGTTGTAAGTCCCTCAGTGTTCATTTGATTATGAAATGTCTTGCAGGGGGCCTTGAAATCTTTGTCTCCATTGTAGCAGATTACACTATGTGCATGGTCAATCAGTGGCTTTAGAGACCATGAAGATATTAATGTGTACCACGTGCGGTACTGACTCAAGGGACGAGTATATGAGTTTGCCGTTTATCAAACAATATTTCACAGTAGGTACTTTCAAGTAAAGCCGATACATTCATGGCTGGGTACCTTTTTAACAAATATAACAAACACAAAAATAACGAGTAAAATCTAGAGCAAAGTAGAGCGTGATATCTAGATGGCCCTTTTTTCATTTTGCAAACAAACCAAATGTGGTTAGCTTTGTTGAGTGCAAAAGTATAGATAAGAATATATGGTATGTGGATGAAGGTGCATCTACATATTAATCATTTGGTCAGAAAATGTTATCTGCGTACTCTGTTTACACAATAATAACAGAGCAAGAATGCAGTGAAAAGTAAATGGTTACACAGGGTTCCATTCATTTGGAATTTTGACTTCTTGAAGTGTTGGTGGAGTATATCCGAGTTTTAAAGGGTTTTTCTTGTCTGGTGTGTACTTCAAAACTCCAAATCACAATGATTGCTTGCTTGTTATCTTTTAATGGTAGACTCGTGGTCAGCTGTCCCTGGTCTAAAATAATATTCCAGGGATGAGCGGTATATATAACCGATGTAGATTTCAATAAGGCATTTGACACTGTCTCTCATAGGAAGCTAATAAATAAAGTGTTTGGGTATTCAAGTCGTTGAATGGATAAAGCAATGGTGGACTGACAGGAGAGAGAAAGATTTATTTAATGGTGTATATTCAGAGGAAGGCCCTCTACAAGTGGAGTACCAAACTTTTTTCTATTTTATTAGCGATAGGGTAGATATTCCTGTGGAAATATGCCAAATGGCTACTGATTTAAGTAATTCAGAGATATGGTTGAGAATGTAGAAGAGGCAGTTGCTTGTATAGCGAGAGGAATCAGTAACAGAAAGAGCCAAGTGGTTCCACTTTACAGATCTCCGGTCAGTCCTCACTTAGAGTATTGTCTATAGTTCTGCAGACCTCATTTCAATATATGGACATTCCAGAGAAAGTTCAAAGAGCTAAAATGAGGGTTTAAAAAAATATCAAGAAAGAGTAAGAGATTTTGATATGTATAGCTTGTAGAAGAGACATGCAACAGAGGATGTAATACAAGCATAAAAATACATAAATGAATTTAACAAAGTGCTGGCTGAGTATATTTCAAATGAGAAATGTGAATGCAATTGGTCATAATCTGAAACTAGTGGGACAGATTCCTAGATAATGTAAAGAAGGTTTACTTTAAAGAGAGGGTGGTGGATAAGTGGAACAGCCTCCCAGCAAAGGTTTTAGATGTTAGTACAATAAGAGAATGTAAACATGCATGAGATAGCATTTAGCTATGTTTAAAATTGAATTGGATTTGTGGTGCTGTTGAGGACAAAGAAACATCACTGGCAGTGTGTTATTAATTTGCCTTATGGAAAACTCTCCCCCGGAAGTCATCCACATTTCATTTGGGGAAACTAATATTACAGAAATGTTTTCTATATCTTTAAGCATAAATACTGTAGTCGCTCGATTATAAGACTACACCCACAAAATTTGAATATTAATTTAGGAAAAAAAGAAAAAGCCTGAATATAAGACAACCCTAAAGGAAAAATGTTTTATTAGTAAATATTTATTCACATGTAAACTATTTTTCGATATTTAATAAAAACTTTGATTGAGAAAATGTTTTTGTTTATTTCAATTTGCCAACCTGCCCCCCAGATATGCATTATAGCTCCCTATATGCAAATCTGCCCCCTGATATGCCTTATACCCCCTATATGCTACTCTGCCCCTGATATGCCTTATACCCCCTATATGCCACTCTGCCCCCCTGACATGCCGCTCTACTCCACTTGATATGCCTTATTCCCCCTATATGCCACTCTGCCTCCAGATATGCCACTTTGCCCCCCCCAATGTGCCTTATACCCCTTATTTACCACTCTGCCCCCAGATATGCCTTCTACCCCCTATATGCCCCCCCCCTCCGGCTTACCAATGCATCCATAGACTTGTCCCTCGTGCTACAGACACCCTGGGATCAAGTGGGGGCAGCCAGTGGGGACTTCCATGACTGAGCACCAGAAGGTCACATCATGCCGTTGCTCCTTCATAGAAGCCCTGGCGGAAGTGACGGGTAGCAGCGGAGGTTGTCTGCAGACATCGCGCAGACGTTCACCGGCTGCCAGATAGGAGGATCCAGGTCTCCTTCTGCGTTGCAGGAGATCCTCCTCTCTGGCAGCCGGTGAACGTCTGAGCGCTGCAGATGGCCGTTACTTCCACTGGGGCTTCTATGGTGGAGCACCGGAAGGTCACGAAACCCCCAGAGGAAGAGCCAGCAGCAGCAGGGGCTGGCAGAGAAGAGGTTCCAGGTCCCCTGCAGCTATCTGAGGTCTGATTATAAGACGACCTCGAATATAAGACAAAGGCTTTTTTTCCAGAGCATTTTCAAGCAAATGTGGTATATATATATATATATATATATATATATATATATATATATATATATATATATAATTAAACTGGCCCACATCACGTGGCAGCATTTTTGGTTATGCAAGTATGTAAATGTGATTGACAAATACCATGTCTATTTTGAACCTCACGTTGATTTTAAAAGTTCCCTCTGCCATGCACCTGGCCTATTTAACATGTGATTGAATCTAGGGTTCAGTATACATGAACCCCTTTTCCACCCATGAAAGCTTAGACAGTTCCAATCTCACTAGTCCTTTGTTTGCTGTTATTTCTTCTGTATGTATCTTGGGTGTTTATTTTGGAGCTTTAATTACATTTCAGAATTCAAGGTCATTTTAAGGTGCACACCTGTTCAAATTGACCTTTGATATGAATGTGGTACAGAAAAAATCAAACACTTGAAAACATGCTTTGGATCCAGCAAGGCAATGAACCATTACACACAGTTAGTTCTTTTGTTATTTATGGTTGTGGTTGCACCACATCAAAGACCATTATAGAATGCCAGTCTTTGTTGATCCATTGTGTGTCATTTTAAGAAAGCTGTGCTGCCGTGCTGTTTCAAATGCAATTGATTGTACAGTTAAAATGTTTTGCGTGTCCCTTTTTTTTCAAAATGCATGCTATGGAATAAATAAGAACTATACTGCCCTTTAGGAATCAGTAGTTACAGTAAGTGTTTCTTTTTCAAGTATTCTTTATTCTTGTGTATTACAAGAAGCAGAAAAAACAACACTGCTTCAAATTCATGTTTTTGTTTAGGTTTTACTGCCCTCTAGTGGAAACTCCATGAAATTAATTATTGTGATGGGCATTATCATATGAAATCACTTCAAATGACCCATTGAAAATCTAGACTTTACACTTTAAAGTCATACTTACAAGTGCATGTTCACTACTTTCACTGTCAGCAAGCTACAACATTTTCTTGCACAAGAGATCCAAGGGGTCTAGTGAGACTGCCCATGCTTGTGCATAGAAAGAGTTCACATTAAGTTTAATAAGAGCGCTTTCCTGCAGCCAACTGTGGCATGAAAAACAAGACCACAGAGTACACTGCAGCTGGTAAGTGATTACCGTATTTGCCCGAATATAGGCCGCACTTTTTCCCCCCACTTTAAGTCTTTAAAGTGGGGGTGCGGCCTATATTCGGGGTCTAGCGTCCGACGCCCGGGACATGCAGTTCCAGGCGCCAGGCATGGCAACAGGGTTAGGATACAGATCCCCCGCAGCGGTGCAGGGGGCCTGCATCCTACTCTCCGATACGCTCAGACAGCCTCCCCTGCCGGCACTTTCCATGGGGGGAGTCCCGGCAAGGGAGATTGTTAAAGCACATAGTGCAGGCGTGCCGGCAGTGGAGGTTGTTTATGCTCACATCGCCGCAGCCGGTGAACGTGTGCGCGATGTACGTTAACAATCTTCCTTGCTGGTACTTCCCACGGCGGAAGTGCCGGCACCGGAAGTTGAATATGCATTATGCATAGATGTCCCCGCCGGCCCCGCAAGACCCCGTGGAGTCTGCACCGGTAAGTCTGGCAGGGGACATCTTGGGGACAGAGTGGCAGCATATCTCGGGGGGGCACATCTTGGGGGCAGAGTGGCAGCATATCTCGGGGGGGGGGGGTAGAGTGGCAGCATATCTCGGGGGGGGCAGAAATTTTTTTTCTTTAAAAAAGCACCTAACTTTTAGGCTGCAGCCTATATTCGGGTGCAGCCTATATTTGAGCCAATACGGTAATATCTTTTACAGGTTAAAGAATGCATAATTAAGCACCTACAAAATACTCTCTGTCCATGGGGCCACATGGGATACAGGAGTGTCTTTTTAAGTGTTAAATATAAAGCATTACCACACATTCCAGCATAGGGTGGGTTAAATGTGCCTACTTTGCTGATTAAAGAAAAGAAAATAAGGTTCAAAGCAATTTCTTATCAATAGAATTTGTATTATACTACTCCTCAATCAGTGTTATGTCTTATCAATCTCAGGCCATGCCCCAGTGCGGAACTTAAGGAAGCTGACAACTGCAACACTGAGAATCTGGAGAAATAGTTTTCGTGTCTTGTATTAAGTATGGATACTTCAGAACAAGGAGAAAAGGAAGTTTGGTATTGCTGATCAAAACAAAATGGAATACTGCAAGATAGGCAGAAAAAATAAGTGCATAATATTATTTTATATAGGGCCATCATATTCTGCAGCGCTGTACAACAGGTAAACAGGACATAACAAGTAGTGCATAACATAGTGCATCTTCCACACTAAGCTGGGCTTTATATACAATCAAAAATAAATATAGGCTTCACGCTCCAAAGATAAATTTAAAGTGCTTTAACCCGTTCGTGACAAAGGCTGATTTTATTTTTTGTACCCTTCGTGACAATGGCAGTTTTCACATTTCTGCGCTGCTCATGTTTAGCTGTAATTTTCTTCTTTCCCGTTTACTGAACCCACACAAGTTACATATAGTTTTTTCAGGACAAGAAGGGCTTTCTTTAGATGACATTGTTGATTGTATCATATTATTTGCTATTAAAAAAGGTATAAAATATGGTGAAAAATTTAGAAAAAAATGACTTTTTCTAACTTTTTGTTGAAAAATCTTTTACTCATCTATAAAAGGTAATGAAAAAACCTGCTAAATAGATTCTACTATTTGTCCTGAGTTTAGAAATACCCAATGTTTTTATGTTTTTATGCTTTTTTCTACACATTATGGGGCAATAAGAACAGGTAGCGTTTTGCTATTTCAAAGCCATTTTTTCCAAATCTGGTAATTCTTCCCCCATGTGCCATTTCAGGTATCTTTGAAGCCGGCCAATGCAATTTACCCCATCAAGTCATATATTTTTAAAAACTAGACACCCCTGGGTATTTCAAATGCTAATATTTAACTCTTTCCATGCACTATATCTACCACCAGTCTTTGTCAAACTTTGTGGTAGTCATTTTTTTGCATTTTGTTTTTCCACACACATTTTACTTCAGGTATGAATTAAAAGGTTCTCGTATATGTCACTATCATAAAACACCCCAATATGTTTTCAGCAACATCTCCTGAGCGCAGTGATACCCCACATGAATGATTTTGCCTGGCTGTTTGGGGGCAAAAGGGCCACATTTGGGGCATGCGCATTTTTCAATGTTGAACTTTGGCGTTTGGGGATCCACTGCCCATGCCCTATTTGGTACATCTTTGAGCCGGGCCATTTCAGTGTGCCCAACAAAACCATATATTTTTGAAAACTAGACACCCCAGGGTATTTTAAATGTTGGTATTTTAAATCTTTGCTTGCACACATTTTACCACCAGCATTTTGTCAAAGTTTGCAGTAGTATTTTTTGTGTGTATTTTTCCCCACACACCTACTTTATGTATGAATTTACAGCTCCTGCTATATGCCGCTGTCACACGACACCCCAATATGTGTTCAGCAACATCTCCTGAGTACAGTGATACCCCACATGCATGGGTTTTTGGGAGAAATAAAAGGCCGCATTTGGGACATGTGCATTTTTCTAATTGGAAATTAGATGTGTGGCCATCCTTCCCCCCTGTGTTAATTGGGACATCGTTGAACCTGACGAATTCAATTTACCCCATCAAATCATACATTTTTTAAAAGTAGACACCCCATGGGCATTTAATATGCCAGTATTTTAACTCTTTACATGTGATAATTGTTTTAAGCTAATGTGCTAATTTTAGGACTTGCTCACAAAAATATATTTTTTATATATATATTTTATTTTTTTTTGCCTTTTTTATTTTTTTTTACATTTTTTGGAACTTGAAGGTTCCCCTGACATCAGTGGGAAATTATTTTTACATTTTACTGTTTTTTTTTTAAACAATTTTTTTCTAATTATTATTATTTTTATTTTATTTTTACTAATCACACTGTGATTAGAAAGCTGGGCTCCATTGACTTGCATGGTTGAATCCAGTACCTGTATTCAACCTGCAAGTGGAGCCATCACGCACAAGGATAACACTGCTACCATTAAGGACCTCCATCAACCTACTCAGCAGACCTCTCCCTCCCTGCGCCCACAACTGCCAGCAATCCGCTAACTCGGCAGCGGCTAGGCACGGTCGCTAAAGCCTACAGGGTAAGTGTGAGAGCTTCACGGAACACAGCATAAGAAGATCGGTGAGAGGTGCACAGCACCATATTTAAAAACATTTTCATAGAAAGGATCGCTAAGGAAGTCTTCACAGAAGACACACCGAACACTGATAAGTGTTATCACCTACAAACGGTAAATAGTATGATATACTCTTTTTCCACAGAGGACTATATTTGAAATACTTTACATAACAAACAGCAGTACTATTGTGTCATCCACTCGGTCTCTGATATATTTAGAGAAACCAACTATATGAAATTTGTACATATTTCACATGAGAAAGACATTATCTCTTGATGCAATAATCAACTGCCTTGAGCATATTGTGTCATTTCAATAACCATTTTTTCCCCATTTTATACCTATTTTTCAATTTTTATCATAACGAGATACCCTATCTTATAGGAAAGTTATTTTATGCAATTTATTTTAGAGTCTAGCTGCAAGGGCCCTGCAGCTGACCCTATTTTTTGTATTTGTTTTAATAAATCTATGTTTCTAAACCACTGCACACAGTTCTACTGATTGGATACTTTTAAACATTCTATATCACCACACACACAACACCACCAGCTGTATTCTAACATACCATTCAGGGACCTCATTAGAGAACAGTAATAGTCTTTATACTCATTTGGTTTAGGTTGTACAGGGTACACAACCTCATCTCAATACCAGTTCTCATTTGGTCCTACCTCTATCTCTTTTCTTAACTACTGTGTTTGCTCAAATATAAGATGACCCTGATTATAAGACAGCCCCCCAAAATGTTAATATTAATTTATTTGTCAACCAGAAATGCCTTATACCCCCTATATGCCACTCTGCCTCCCAGATATGCCTTATACCCCTGCTGCCAGAGAAGAGGAACCAGGTCCCCTGCAACACTGACAACCTCCGCTTCTGCCTGGCACTTCTTTTGGGGCTTCTATGATTAAACACCGGAAGGTCATGTCATGCCGGCGCTTGGTCATAGAAGCTCCAGAGGAAGTGTCGGCAGCAGCGGAGGTTGCCACAGAGGAGGATCCATGTCCCCTGCAGTGATTAAAAGACAACCTTAAATACAAGACAAGCGGTATTTTTCAGAGTATTTGCTCTGAAAAAACCTGGTCTTATATTGGTGCAAATATGGTATTTTATCTAGATTTGTCATTGCTCTCCTCCCAAGAAATAAACGTCTTCTTGATTTCCTGGCTGCAGTCAGCATCTGCAGTAATCTTTGTGCCTAGAAATACAAAGTCTGTCACTGCCTCCATGTAATCAAGATGGTTGGTGTAATCTTGTTTCTTTTTGCGGTTTAACTGCAACCCACCTTTAGCACCTTTGTCATAAGGTTCCTCAGCTCTTCCTCGCTTTCAGCCATCAAAGTGGTATCATCTGCATATCTTAGATTGATAATGTTTCTTCCAGTGATTTTAACTCCACCCTTGGATTCATCAAGTTCAGCATGTCACATCATACAAGTTAAATAAGTAGGGTGAGAGTATACAACTCTACCATACTCCTTTCCCAATCCTAAACCAGTCCATTGTTCCGTTGTCTGCCCTTACCATTGCTACTTGGTCATTATACAGATTCCTCAGGAGGCAGAAAAGATGACTTGGTCTCCCCATCCCACCAAGAACTTAACACAATCTTTTATGATCCACGCAAAGGCTTTGGAATAGTCAATAAAACAGAAATGATGTTTTTCTTAAACTCTCTGGCTTTCTCCATTATCCAGCAGATATTAGCAATTTGGTCTCTAGTTCCTCTGCCTTTTCTAAACCTAGCTGTTACATCTGGCAATTCTCGCTCCATGAATTGCTGAAGTCGACCTTGCAGCATTACCTTACTGGCATGTGAAATAAGTGCCACTGTTTGAACATTTTTTAGTGTTTTCCTTTTTTGGTACAGGGATATAAGTTTTTTTCTAATCTGATGGCCATTCTTGTGTTTTCCAAATTTGCTGGCAAATGGCATGCATTACCTTGACAGCATCATCTTGCAAGATTTTAAACAATTCAGCTGGGATACTGTTGTCTCATGCTGCCTTGTTATTAGCAATGCTTCTTAAGTGCCATTCAACCTCACTCTTTAGGATGTCTGGCTCTAACTCACTGACCACACATAGTCAAATCTATCATCGATATTACTATACTTCCTATACAGATCTTCTGTATATTCTTGCCACCTTTTCTTGATCTCTTCTGCTTCTGTTAGGTCCTTGCCATCTTTGTTTCTGATCATACCCATTTTTGCCTGGAATTCAATATTTTCCTTCCTATTCTATTGTCTTCTTCTACGTCCGAGCATTGCTTGTTTAAAAATTCGATATCTTTCTGGCTAACCTCTGAAATTAGCAGACATCTTTGCTTATTTTTTTCCCGGGACCCTTTCTACTAAATCTATTCTTTACCTTCACTACACATTCATTCAGAATATTGGTGAGCTCATATCTGATCTGTGTGTCCTCCCTATTCTCTGATTCTAAATTATGCAATAACAAGTTTGTTATCTGAACTACAGTCAGCTTCCGGTCTTGTTTTTATCGAATGTATAGATGTCCGCCACCTTTGGCTGCAAAGTATGTAGTTAATCCGATTATGGTGTCGACCATCCTTTCGGCTTTGAGCTATCTGTATTATAATGTCTGGGGCTAGATGAACTTCCTCCCCAGTAGCATTCTGACCAACTTCCAACCTGGGAATCCCATCTTCATGGTATATCGACATATCTCTGGTTGTACTGATCCATTTAGTTTCAATGTAAGAATATTGGGGTGGGTTGCCGTTACCTTCCCCAGGGAATCGTATTTAGTCTGACCTTCCCGTCTTGGGTGTCCCTTCAAGATTTAGCTCATGGCACCATGGAGGTGCTCAAGCTCCAGCACCATCCTTTGCTAGTGCATACCTATACTTGATTGCAAAATAAAGCACTTTATATTTGTTTTTGGAGTGCAAAGGCTGTATTTAATTTTGTTCAAATTGGCACTTTGTGGAGGGGCGTTGGGTCTTAGGCAGCCGTTCTCCAGGTAGATTCCCTGGTGGATTTTTGGAGTGCAGCCTGTTGAAAGATTGTATATTTAATATATAAAAACAATCTACCTACAGTTTCCTCTGAGTTAATATGCTCATAGTATTTTCTGGTTGTAGATGGCAGCAGTATGTAGAAAAACCGGGGCGCATAGATATGTGGGAAAAAATTAAACAAATATAGTGTAATAAGTCTCAACAAAAAATTAAAGTATGATATTAATTGCACTCACAAGTGTACTTGAAAGTGATCGCTCATCGAAAATCCAGACTCTTTTCTGTCTTGGAATTTCTGTGATGAAAATCATAAAACGAAATAGTGCAATAAAAGTTGATATTTCTTTAATAAATAAAGGTAAAAAACTTACAAGCGGATGGGCATAACGGATAAGTTACGCATAACTTATCCGTTATGCCCATCCGCTTGTAAGTTTTTTACCTTTATTTATTAAAGATATATCAACTTTTATTTCGTTTTCTGATTTTCATCACAGAAATTCCAAGACAGAAAAGAGTCTGGATTTTTGATGAGCGATCACTTTCAAGTACACTTGTGAGTGCAATTAATATCATACTTTAATTTTTTGTTGAGACTTATAACACTATATTTGTTTAATTTTTTCCCACATATCTATGCGCCCCGGTTTTTCTACATACTGTTTCTAACAACACTTGTGAGGATTGTTAATTTCGGGAGCAGCAAGATCTGTAGGGTAATTACCGTATTTGCTCGATTATAAGACGACCCTGATTATAAGACGACCCCCCAAAATCTGAATATTAACTTAGGAAAAAAAGAAAAAGCCTGAATATAAGACGACCCTAAAGGAAAAAAGTTTTACCAGTAAATGTTAATTCATGTAAACTATTTTTTTTAATAAAAGCTATGATTGAGAAAAATATTTTTTTTTTGTTTTTATTTCTTGTATTTTCCAACCTGTCCCCCAGTTACGCACATCTGCCCCCAGGCTTGCCACACCAATATGGCACTGTGGCCCATGATATGCCTTTTAACCCTCTATATGCCACTGTGCCCCATGGTATGCCTTTTGACCCCCTATGTGCCACTCTGCCTCCAGAAATGCCTTATACCCCTATATCCCATTCTGGCATTTAGGGGGTTAAAATGCATATTATGGGGCAGAGTGGCATATAGGGAGGTATAAGGCATTCCAGGAGGCAGAGTGGCATTAAGGGAGTTAAAAGGCATTATATAGAGCACTCTGCCTCCAGAAATGCCTTATACCCCTATATGCCACTCTGGCATTTAGGGGGTTAAAAGGCATATTATGGGGCAGAGTGGCATATAGGGAGGTATAAGGCATTTCAGGAGGCAGAGTGCACTATTAAATGCCCCCTTAACGCCACTCTGCCTCCTGAAATGCCTTATACCTCCCTATATGCCACTCTGCCCCATAATATGTCTTTTAACCCCCTAAGTGCCAGAGTGGCATATAGGGGTGTAAGGCATTCCAGAAATGCCCTACACACACACACACACACACACACACACACTTACTTACCGGTGCTTCCAACTTCCTGCTGTATTGCCGGGGCAGCGGGTTGACGTCTCATTCCGCGGCAGCCGGAAGGAGGTGGAGTTGGCAGCGGGGGTTAGTATGCGTCCGTCGCAAATACCTTCCCCGGCTGTCAGAGATCAGGAACTCTGATCTCTGACAGTCGGGGAAGGTATTTGCGACGGACGCATACAAACCCCCGCTGCCAACTTCACCTCCGGAAGCACCGGTAAGTGTGTGTGTGTGTGTGGGGGGGCGACGACAGGAGGTTCCAGGTCCCCTGCAGCGGTGCGGGGGATCTGGATCTTAGTCTCCTAATCAGACCTCTATTTGAGGTCTGATTAGAAGACGACCCCGATTATAAGACGAGGGGTATTTTTCAGAGCATTTGCTCTGAAAAAAACCTCGTCTTATAATCGAGCAAATACGGTATATATAATTTTTACGATTCACCCATTTGTGGAGCTGTTCCTATTTCTTTCTATATTGTAGATAGCAGCATACTGAAAATGTATTTGTAAGCCAGGACAAAACGGCTCATCTATCCTAATGTTGTTACACCTGCGCCAGTTAAAATGCACCTCTGCTGATGTGAGAAAAACATAAAAAAGCACTGATTAGTTTACCAACAACATATGCCAAATGTGCTGAGGTACATTAATAGACTCCTTGGTTGAGGTTTTGAAACATTTTTTATAAATTGATTTTATTAAATGGAAACAATAATATTTGGAAAATTAAACTGCAATTTGGTGAGTATCTAAATTTGTGTCCTCAGACCTGGAATTGAAACACATTAAACCCTCTTCTTGTTCCATACTAGCATAATTGAAGAATGTTCATATGTGAAGTAATGTCAGAGAACAGACTACTAGGAGATAAAACTAATTTAAGTTTGAGAAGAGCTCCTCAGATATGGCGAATTTCACTAAGTCATAATGTTAAATAGCTCATTTTATTTAGTAGTATCTTAGTTTTACTAATCAAGTTTGTACTTTCTTTGGCAGTACTCTACATGCTCAAAACTAACTTTGGTGAGGGATCATGGGACATTCCAACAGGATATCTGTTGCACACCGAACGTCAATACTGCTGCAAGTATTGAAAATGTTTCATGAAGACTCTTATCTTTGCAAGTCCATCATTCACTAGCAGGACCAAAAGGGAATAATAACTCCCCTACAAGTAAGTGTGCTCTCTGGGCCTTCACAGAATGAATCTTCAGTTTTTGTGTTTGTTTTCGGTGAAAAAACATTTTGTTTGCATTCAGCAAAATGTGTCCATCTCTGTCTTCGGTTTCGCCGGCTTCAAAGATACCCGAAATAGCACATGGGGCAGAATGACCAGCTTTGGGGAAAAATGGTTTTGAAATCGCAAAATGCTACTGGTACTTATTGCCCCATAACATGCAGAAAAAAAGCAGAAAAACAATCCAAAATTATATAGGGTGGTTTTCAAATCAGGGCAAGTTAAAAATATATTTTTGGTATTTTTTCCCACTTATTTCAGCTTTCAATAATTAATATACATGTAAAACAGGAATATATAATATTTATATATAATAACTAGACAGCAGTATAATCCCATGGAATATATTATCTACTAATAGCATTCAATCTAATTTATTGATCATAAATATTTCAACGATGATGGTGTAAGAGGTAGCTCTCAGGTAAATTGCAGTTTCCACTCCATTATATCACTATGCATATGAAGGGAAAACCACAGTGAGCTTCTCATGCAGGAAAGTCTGAGCATATAAATAAAGTATGCAATTGCTTAGGGCCCCTGCAGTCTACAGGCCCCTTAAAATGAAATGGCAGCACCTACAGATGTGTAATACAGATTCTGCATCATGCTATTTTATTGTATTGTTGTGGTCATTAACATTGGGCACCTGAGTTTATGCATCATATTTTTATTGATAAAGGGCCCCATTATTATTATTATTTTTTTTTGCTTATGTGGCCCTAAAACTTTATAAGTACCCCTGCAGCAGAAACCTGCTTCTCCCTCAGGATCTCTGCAGGTGTGAGGGCAGGAGAGAAGGAATATGATGTCCTACCCCAAGCCTCCGACTCAAGTGGCAGTAACGGCAGCCAGGTCTTGCAAGTATCCCCTCTTCCCCCGGCCATAAATAATTTACACAATAAATTGGCAAGAATGAGAACCTGCTTGTGCACCAAGAAGTCTTGGTACCCTCACCAGCACCGCAGGGGCCTGTGTTACATCCACACAGTATAACAACCCTCCATTGAGAATGAAGACAGCCCTCCATCTCAGACAGCAACAATAACTACTACTTTATAAAAGAGGCTGACTGGCTTCCCCTTCGTGGAAAATGAACACTGCGGGGCAGCAATTAAGAAAAGAGGAGATGATAAAACATACGGCCTGATAATTACCGCGCGCTAAACCCATCGGCCAGACGGCCACTAACGCTACGTTACCCGCGCTGAGGAACACAATTCACTCACTGGAAATAACACACAGGAGACGGCAAACCAGCGCCGATTTGCCAGCGCGAGTGACGTACTGAATGTGTCGAAGTGTCTCATTGGTTGTTTCTCGATGTTATGCTACGCCTCCGTGCAAAGGACTCTGGGAATTTTGACTGACACTATTCGGCGGGATCAGAAAAGTGTCGCCGGTTGTTACTGGTGGTGAGTTAAGCTTGCACGGCCTGCAGTCCGTTTATGGCTCTTTCTGTTATGTGGGGTCTAATGCATCTGGGGGTCGCTTTTACAGACCGCTGTGTGGAAAGCGCCTCCATTTTTGTTATGGGCATCATTTTTCCTTTAGTTACATTCTGAAGTCAGGGAACATAGGATGGAGTTGTCCTCTCATTATACATATACATATACATATATATATACATATATATATATATATATTATATACACGAACACAGGGAAATGCTTACCTCTCATGTAATGTATAATATTGTATCAGTTACACAGGACAATAACATAGACCTATTAACATTATAGCTTTAGTCAGTATGTGATGTATTGCAGTTTGTTTTTGTTTTGTTTTTTTACTAGTTTGTGCCATATTGATACAAATCTGTCCGGTAGGATTTAAAATTCAGTTTCACTTATTTTGACGCCTTTGTATTGTTAATAGAATCTGTCTCTGCGGTCATTAGCTGAAAATAGAGAATAGAAAACTGCTACTGCTATGCGTGACCAGTCACCTCTGGCGCGCCATGTCATGTATTTTTATATAGATGTGAGGTTAATGGTATAATTCATACGCTCTTCAGCACTAACAGCAAAAGAAAGACAAATCCTATCTGCTGCACGTTCCATTTATTGAAAAATATTATTTTCTAGGTTTACAGTGTGACAGATTGGTGGTCACGGATTTGTAAATAAATGATGTTTTAACCCCTTCCGTACCGGGACGTACCTGGTACTTCCTGGTTAACAGTCACCGGTAGACCGGGACGTACCAGGTACGTCTCCTCCAAAAAACGCCCCCACATCACCACAATCGCGGTGATCGCGGGGGCGCTGCTGCTGCCGTCTGCCCAGGAGTCCTGGGCAGACAGCACAGCCTGTCTAAGCCCTCCCCCAAGCCTACGATCACTCCCACGGAGTGATTCTCTAGGCAGAAACAGCGATTGCAGAAAAATCTGCAATCGCTGTTTCAGCTGCCACAGGCAGCTTCAGGGAAGGGGTGGGGGTGTTGAATGGGTCCCCACACAAGAGTGGGGGCCTGATCCAACACCCCCCTGCTGCCTGATCGCTCCATGAGAGCATCAGTGCAGCGTTAACCCCTTCAATGCCGCGATCGCTGCATTCAATGCCGCGATCGCGGCATTGAAGGGGTTAATTCCCGTTTTTTAGGGGGTTCTGCTACTGGTGGTCTGCCTGGAAGCCCAGGCAGACCTCCAGCAGCAAAAACGAACCCCCAGAAGTCCTCTGATCAGCCCTGTAGGGCTGATCAGAGAGACTCCTCTCCCACAATCTCCAGTCCACTGGAGATTGTGTCCCAGCTGCCAGAGGCAGCTTCAGGGACAGGGAGACAGGGCTCTTTGGTCTTCACATTAGTGTGGAGACCAGCCCCCCCACCCCCACCCCCCATAGTTAACCCCTACCCCCCCTCTTCCTCAATTAACCCCTTCAATGCTGCGATTGTTTATGACCCCCATCGCAGCATTGCAGGGGTTAATATTAGTCCCCACAAGCTTGTGGGGACTAAATATCAATCAATGCTGTGCTTCAATGGAGCATCAGCATTGAAAGAGTTAAAAAAAAAAAAATTAAAAAATAATTTTTTTAAAAAAAAATACTAATAAAATAATAAATAAAAAAAATAATAAAAAAATAATAAAAATAATAATAAAAAAAATACCAGCACTGACCTGAAAGTCCAGGGTGCTTCCAGGTCAAATGCTGGGCTGATCAGATCGCTCCTGGCCAATAGGAGTGATCGGATCATTATGGCAGCCCACGGATGACCCTGTTCTACAAAGAGAGAGGGGTCATCTAGGGTAATTATGAAAAAACACAAATTATTAATAAATGAAATAATCATAATTATTACCTGATCACTTGTCGGTGACATTTTAAGTCGCTGATTATTGATCGGTCTCCCTGATTGATGTCAGCGGCCTAAACCTGTCACTTACAAGCAATCTGATAAAAAAAATATTTCAAAAAATGTAAATGCACATGTTCCAGTTTTGCCCTCATAGCTTCCTCAAAAAATGCATGAACCATGCATGTGAGGTCTTGTTGGAATCAGGGGATCTTGGTGAACAAAATGTGGTGTTTTCTTCCACTGTTGCACTTATGGTGTGCAAGAAATTCAGTGCAACATTGAAATGTATGCGTTAAAAACGCAATAAAATAATTTCCCTGTGAAGTTTGGCAGAAACGAGTGAAGAAATGGCTAGCTGAAAACTGTCAAAACTACCCTAGTTGAACACCTTGACTTGTCTACTGTTCATAAATATATACTTTTATGGGGTAATTTACAGCGGGGGGCTTCCAAAATGTCCCAAATGGGATATGGGCCCAGGAAACCAATTTCTGAAAATTCCAAATGTGAAAACGAAAATGCGCATGTTCCAGTTTTGCCCTCATAGCTTCCTCAAAAAATGCATGAACCATGCATGTGAGGCCTTGTTGGAACCGGGGGATGTTGGTGAACACAATTTGGTGTTTTTTTCTGCAGTTGCACAAATTCTATACAAAATATAATATAAAATCTAAAGCAACATTGCAACATATGCAAAAAAAACCAAAAAAATATAAAAATACCTCAAAATTTGGCAGCAACTGGCGATAAAATCCCTGTTTGAAAAGTGTCAAAATGACCCTAGTTGTACACCTTGACTTATCTACTTTTCATAAACATATAATTTTGGGGGGATAATCAGTATCTGTGACAACTATTGCAGTTATTAGACTACCATGCCAAATTTGCAAAAAATTACATTTCAAAAACACGATGCATGCCTAGCAATATTTGCCCTATACTGGTCAAAATAGATGAAAATCCTGGCCATGTTGGGTGGTTTCCAAATCAGGACAACTCAATGAATATATTTGGGATAATTTTTTCCCATTGGTTCAATGTGTGTACAATTTGTATGTATACAAAACTGTAAAAAAATGCGTTTTTTTCATTTTTTCACCACTTTTTCCAGTTTATTTCAAACAAAACAATGTACTACCCAGCTTAATATGGTTTCAAATGAAAGCCCTACTTGTCCTAAAAAAAACAATATATGATTTGTGTGGGTGCACCAATTAATAAGAGAGAAATTACAGTTGAAGAAAGACATGGCAAAAACACAAAAACGGCTCCGGTCCTTTAGCGACACGTTAGTATCAAAATCCCGGTCCTGAAGGGGTTAAAACAATATATGGATTTTGAGTATAATAGCATGTATGCTCGTTATGGAATATTTCTTCCCTTTTATTTCAGTTGATGGTGGTGTGGCATCTCCAGAATGGAGGCTTTATTAGAAAGAATTCAGCAGCAGGGTAAAAAAGGGTGAGTGCTTTAGTTTGACACCATGATTTGCGTGGGTCTGACCCGAAAGCCGTGTGGTGCTTCTGGATTTTATTTTCCAGAATTCATAAAGGTGCTACAGAATTACGCTGCCTTTAACAGAATACGCAGGTTGCTGTAAAGATTTAAAGGAAACTGTCTTTCACCTTAGGTAATGTCTCGAATTCTTTTGCAGGATACTATATGGTTCTTGCGAGCAGGAGCTACAGGAACTCATGAGGCAGATAGACATCATGTTGGATCACAAGAGGTCGGAGTGGGAAGCCAAGATGCAGATACTCAATACTCGCCTGGAGCTCAGAGAGCAAGAGCTAAATTGTACGCAAGCCAGAGAGGGGCTGTTAAACCAGGAGGTGGGCTAAATCATGCAAATAACCTAAAAGGCTGTTTTTGGGTTATGTACATCTATAGTATGGCAGCCATCAAATCTTCCTGTTATTTCTGCATGCTGTGCTCTATAGTCCAGTTGTTGTAAAATATGGCACCAGGGTACTCTGTAGAGCATGCAATATCTCTGGATGTCCTCAAATTGCACTGTTAATAGTACCACAGTGCATTAAGTGATGTTGAAAACAACCAGCTCGCTCCAAAAGAATAATGCTTAAAAATTATACACTTTTTTTTATATACACTATTGTTCACAAAGTTTGGGGTCACTTTTCATGGAAAACAAGGACATTTCTAACTGTAACACAATTGCAAAAGGGTTTCCTAACGATCAATTAGCCTTTTATACTTAAACTTGGATCAGTGAACACAACGTGCCGTTGGAACACAGGAGTGATGGGAGTGATGAATGGCCGCTGTATGCCTATGAAGATATTTGAAGAAAAATCAGCCGTTTTCAGCTGCAATAGTCGTTTACAACATTAACCCCGTCTGCGCTGTGTTTCTGATCCATTTCATGTTATTTTAATGGACAAAATTGGCTTTACTTTCTGTAAGTGACCCCAAACTTTTGAATTGCTGTATATATTTCTTTCAAATTTCCAAATTCATCAAAATTGTTTACTTTACCAGACTAAATGTTTTTTAGTTTTTGCTCTGTAGTAGACATTGGTATTCATTTATCATAGGGTTATCACTGGGATCACCCAATGATGTCACCTAGAACATTGTCAAGTGCTAGGTGATAAATGACTGGTCACAGGGTTATATTTACAGGTCAGATCACTGAAACAACAGCTTCAGGAGACAGAAGAGGAGAATCGTAGCAAGATTGTGGAATATGAGGACCAACTCTCCCGTTTTCAGGAAGAGGTGTGTAAATTTAAATTGCGTGTTGGAATTTACTTGTGTAATGCCTAATGTTTTGTGCCTATAGGTATGTGTCAATGGATTTAATTCATATTTTTCTCACTACTTTGCAACGTTCAGCTGTCCAGATTGAAAAAAAGTTATGAGAAGGTTCAGAGGCGGCATCTGCGAGCAGAGATGAGGAGTAAAGGGGAAGAAGAGAGATCTGAGGTCACGCGCTTGACTCGCAGATTAGAGGTAAAGGAACAGCCTGAATAGGATTTTATGTGAAAGCAGAGGTTTTTGACCTGTATTATCCTCATTTAGAGTCCAACCACAGTAGAAGGTTAAATACCTTTTTGGGACAATGTAAGAGTGGAGATGTTTCTCTGTGTTTGTTTAAATTTTCCCTTCCTTTTTGAACTCCTTTCTGTAACAGACCATGAATTTGTAACATTGTGTGCACAGTTCAAGTCCATTCCTTCCCTTTTGGCTGGTGCCAGAAATTGTAGGGGGCGGCTTAAAAGTTGTGAACACGTATTGATCATCGTAAAGTGAGCTCTGTGCATATCACTAATGCTGGTAATTCCTAAAATGAATAGCTTTCTCCTAGGAATTTCGACAGAGATCCCTGGATTGGGAAAAACAATGCCTGCTTTACCAGCAGCAGGTAGCAGAACTGGAAGCTCAGCGCAGAACCTTGGCAGAGCAAGCAGACCTATACCAGGTAGGTGATGGATGCTTTATTCTCTTGCAATTAAATGGATCTTGAGTACAGAACCTTAAGTTAAAGCAAACTAGAGGTAGAGAAGTTGGTACTTGATTCACTGGACAGTGATTTTCTGCTTCTTCCTCTGGACCTTTTTGGGCCATAGATATACAAGAGACTCTTTATGTATTTAAATACATGGTCACACTCTTAAATGGTTTTCTATAGCACTTAGGTTCAGGACTGATTTCAGCCTTAATGTGTTTGTGTCATTGGCACACTGACCTCCTAAATGTAACCCAGATTGTGGAAGGGGCATGTTGCAGCACTTTGTAGGACCCAGATAGACTATACAATACAATGTGTAGAAAACACTAACATCATAGAAAAAAAATATTTTCCTTTTGAAACAAAAATGTAACTATGCCTTGTATTGGGTACATTTATACATACACAATCAGGGTTCTAAGGCTATACTTAAAGGGTCACAAATGACTGCAGACATTTTTATATAACTTTATTAAAAGTGCAAATAAGCATTTATTGTGGGCTGAGACTGGGTGGCTAAATCAGTTTATAATCAAAACAAAACCAAATAGGTAAAAACAGCAGAAATTCAGAGTATATAAATACAATTGCAGTTTCCTGGTAACTGAGAACAAAGACTGAAGTGACAATTTAAACCCATTTTCCCAATTCGGGTTGTCTGCACCTACTTTCAGCCTTTAGTGGGCCCTTATGTCTACACAGGGACAAAACCCAGGGTCAGTTAAGGTAACTTTATTGTAAGAGTTGATGTCCCTACTCTGTCCGTGTGAGCACGCATGCCGGTAGATGTTAAAGGATGTAAAAATGTGGGAAGATGTATTGCAGAGAGGAAAGTATAAAAGTCTTTATTTTGTTGAGTACTGGAGACCAGGGACCACCAGAAAATAACAACCTGTTTTTAAAACTTCACAACCATCGTCTGTCCTCAGCAACAGTCACAGAGCCATAAGCGTATGCTGGAGCAGACAAGTCTGGCTGGCCGATCAGAGTTTCAGCACCTCAGTGGCCGGCTACTTCGTGCCAATGATAGCCTCTGTGCCAGGGAGGAAGAGATGGAGACCTTAAAGCTGCAGCTTGAGGTTTCTATTGGTGAGAGGGAGCGTGCGGAACAAGAGCTGCAGCAAGCCCAGCAAGATATGCAAGTGAGCATGGAGCATGGAGCATGGAATAAACGTTGTGGATCCTGAGGCATAGAAAGAAACTGACTGCAGATGAGAACTATTTGTCCCATCTAGGCTACGTATTCTCTGTCCATCTTACCTTAGCTGTGAGACTTTTATGGTGAAGACATTATGTGCCTTCATGATTTCAGTTGAAGAATACATTTTTTTTAATAGTTTGATTTAGATTCATGCTCAGCCCTTTAGTGGGCTCAGCTCTTTGTGTTTGGCCAAGCAGGTTCTCCAGGAGGAGAAGACCGAACTATGGGAGACTCTGAAGGCTCATACTGATTTCCTGCAGGGTACTAAAGCACAGGAGCTCCGCAGGGAGGTGTGCAGAGTGAATGAGGCCCTGAGAGACCGGGAAAGCAGCATCAGGTGATGAATGTGGGCTTTCTAGTTATGATTTAAAATTGGTCCATGGTTTCTATTGACTTCTAAATGTGTGTGTCTATATGTATATGGCTGTATATCACCTGTCATTTTAAAATAAATAATTATCTCCACAGGTCTCTAGAGGAAAAATTAAAGGAGTCTAGGTTATCAGATGAACGGGCAGACGTAGATGCAATGCGGTCTCGGCTCTCCATCAGCCTTTTAAATGAGCAAAAGCTGCAGGCTGAAGTCACTCGTTTGGAAGGCAGGTCAGTATGGCACCGTTACCACACTCTGCCTCAAGCTGATTTTAGGGGGAAAGGTATCTGACATTCTTAATAAAACATTGGATCCCATTGTAACTTATACATTTAATGTGAAGAGCCCTGACTTAAAGTTAAAAACATTCGGTAAATCTTTCAGAGTTGGATCAGCCACCATGCAGTGCCAGCAGCTCACCAAGGAACTTAAGGAGAAAGGGGAGTCTCTGCAACTGTTGCAAGAGGAACACAAGAAATGCTCGTCTGATATTAAGAAGGTTAGAAAACGATTTGGAAACCAAGACTTGTCCATGTGTATATTGGTTAAATTGAGTGGATGAGCTAGTTGGGAATGTTCAGACTGACCTGTTTGGTCTGCTGAGAGTTGACTCAGTTTAGCTAAACTTGTACACTGGCTTCATGAGCCAGACTGGGCTCACCTCATACCATTACTCTACAAAATCACCCACCTCTATTCTTTACAGAAACATTTTGGAGTCCTATGTTAACACTAAATAACCATTTCTGTGATGGAAATACAACAGGTCACCGAGTGGCGCACTCCTGGAGCGGAAAGTGTTAGAAATATAACTAATGAAACACAATAGGAATAAGCTAAATTGGTCGAATTTCTGTAGAGTTAGTGTATTGCCCCAGTGCGGATCTTTTGTGGTCGCTTTATGAAACTAATTCTGTTACCCTCTTCCTTTTTTGATCCACTGGCTCTTGTATGTTTTATTTAATTGTAAAGTATCCTTTTTGTTGATATCCTGATGTGGTGATGAAGTAAATGATTAAGACCTATAATAGATATAATTATAATATAATTGTGCCTATAATAGACAATGGGCAGACTAGATGAGCTCATGTTAACTCCTTCCGAATTCTGTTAGTTAAGGAGTCAGCTCCACCAGGCTGAGCTCTCGTACAGCAGCGCTTTGGATGGAATGAAGAAGGAGATCTCGCAGCTCACACAGGAGCTGCACCAAAAGGACATTATCATTGCATCCTCTAAAAGTGAGGCCATTGACTGGGAAAGAAAAGTCTCCCTAGAGAGAACGAGAGCAGACAGAGAAGCTGCCGAGCACAAGGTGCTAGATTTTTTTTTTTTACTTCTAATGGTTTCCACCTTTTTTTTTTTTTTTTCTTCCATTTCACTTTTGCCCAAAGATGTCGCTTCCTTGTCACCTGTCTTTCTAAATATTGTTCTTGTCTCTCTTCTTTCTAGATTGTTTGCTTTCTCTTTAAATTAAATTCTTCCTATGGCCTCCTAACTTGGTCACCGACCTCACACTAACGAGTTCCTCTTTTCTTTTCTCACCCTGGTTTAGGTTTCTTTGGCAGCCTTGGAAACCTTGCAAAAGGAGAACCGTCAGCTGTCAGATATAATTGAGAAGCAAGAACCAGATGTGATTCAGGTGACATTGCTGAACACTGATATTATTTCCCACAGAGCAGTATATCCTTTACCTGTTGTGTTCATTTTAGAGGCAAACATTTGAGTATCTTGTATCTATTCTGTAACTGATCTCGGTACGTTGGCATGATGTGAAAGATTTTGCACGGCAAATGAATAAATAACAAGCAAGCCTCCTTTAAATATTAGAAAGTGTATTGGTGAAAAGGTAGGCATGGGGCAAACATGTGACTTGTTTATTAGGAGTAATCTAAGGGCTAATTGTGGGATGATCAGCAGGAACATTACATTCATTGTGTCTCTTGTAGCTTTTTTTTGCCCCATAATTGCATTTTAAAATTGTGGCCTAATGTGCAATTTATATTTATTGAAACATGTACCGTGGTTATGGATGTTTTAATTTAGTTTTCACAAGATCTGCATGATTATTTCCCACCAGTGCTAATTTAGGTGATTTGCTGATTTAGGTCATTGACCGTCGCCATAAATCCTTGAAATGCAGTCTTCATTTTATTTATCTTTTTTCCCCGGTTTCTCAAAAATTTTCCTACTGCTGTGGGGTATGATCAGGCCCTGGATAACTTGGAACGAGAGAATCAAAAACTTCAGAAAGAGTTATCGCAGACGCAAGGAAGGCTGGAACTTCTGAACAAAGCGCGGCAGTCCGAGATCCAGGCTGCTGTGGAGAGGTGAGGGGATTCTGGCATTGTATACCTTCCTCTGCCCTAAACAGAGACACAGGAGACAAGTGGAGTTTGAATGATACCTTTATTGGCCAACTGAGTAAATATAGATTGCAAGCTTTCAAGGACTCTCAGGTGCCTTCATCAGGCATGTTATAACTCAAACTCCGCTTGTCTCCTGTAATTCTACGGCTAACACGGTACCAACTCTCATGTTTTTTCTAAACAGAGATGTGTCACGTTGGCTCTATTGATATCTCTAATGATACCTTTCCTTGAATCTGCCAACACTTTTACACAAAGCTGTCTCTTGATAATATATATATTAGAATACACTTGAAACTGCTTGTGCTTTAATCACTGCTACTGGTGGCATAACCACAGCAGCTCTTAGGTTGGGGGTATTTTTCCCCAAAACATCCGGTATGATATGACGCATGCTACAAAACCGTAGCCAATGAGGTTTATGCACTAAAGGGAGAGCTGTGAATTCAACTGTCTCGTTACTATTCCTTTTGGCCAACAATTTTTCCCCAGTGTGAAGGGGTGAGCTGGCCCTGCATAATACATTGTTTAGCGACAGAAAAGACTGAAGAAATCTTGTTTATTTTCCAATTGGAGTATATAGAGGGCTGTTATTGATTTATCTTGGGCATTGCATCCAGCCCAGTATGTTTTTGTTGTTTCCTGTTATATGCCAAATCCCTGTTGAATGAAGTTTAAATGTATCTAAACTAATAACGGAAAATGAAAACCTAAACAATGCCAGGTACTATTGTATTTTTCTTTAAATGTGTTATGTATGTTGTTACTGTACACAATTTCCATGCAAAATGTATTTCTTTGTTACATTGCCAAATGGTTGATATTCTGGCAACAGAGTGTTATTGACATTTAACTACCAAAATCTATTGACCTTTATTTGATAACTTTGTCAGTTTACATGCTTTCCATCTTAACAGATCTCTGGGCTTAAACTATGTGTTACAGCCTACTTACCTGTGCTTGGCCAGTCGTTTTCTCTGAAGGTAGCAATGAATTGTTTTGGGTCTGTTCATGTGGCATTGACAAGATATATAGCCTATAAAAGTTTATTGGGTTGTTTCATACACCGTTGTTTACTAACATAGCTATCTTCATTGTAAAGCAGGCCATAGCATGTCCCTACAGACCGGAAAGCTGTTTCTTCCAAGTCCAACAGACTAGTAATCAACAGAGATAGGTTGATATTTGGACATATCTTTTAATGTATTTATATATGATGTATACAGAGCCCACTAATGTGCTTGTCTGTATCACTATAGGGAATCTCATGAGTTACAGAAGAGACACGAGGAGGAAGTGAAGCTAATGAAGGAGCAACTGAGAGAGATGGCTCAGCGTTATGAGGAGGAATTGCAAGCCCTCCGATCTCATCTTGACGCATACTCCAATGAGAGAGGCTTTAGCAGGACAAGTTCCATGGAGTCCGTGTCCTCTGAGTTATGGAAGAGAGATGCCAAGGGGTCACCGGGACCAGATGGAAATGAAGACTCGTGCGGAGAGTCTGTATCAGGGCAATTATCTTCGGTGAGAAAATGACTTGGTGCAGAGTAGATGACACCAGAGGCATTAACATTTCTTCACATTTTAAGTATATTCCCCAAAATTTTCAAGCTTGATAAAGCACATTTATTGACCAACATTTGTGGTCTGGTGGTGCCAATTAATTTGCAGAAACAAAATGGTGCTCTCTGTTGCCTACCACATCTGTCCACCAGGCACCAAAACTTACTGTAGTAAGACCCCCTCTTTTATGTATCTTTGTCCAGTTGCACACACGATGTGTGAAAAAGAAAGTACTCCAGTATGCCCTGGTTTTACATACCAGGGCATAATAACAACCAGCATGTTAAATGTTAATGTTCATGAAAGTCCCGTTAGAAAAACACTGAACAATTATGGTTTGTTTGTAAGGGTTGCCAGGAGAAAGCCTCATCTCTCTAAAAAGAACACGGCAGAACAGCTTAGGTTTGCAAAGTTGCATCTGAGCAAGACTTCTGGAAAAATGTCCTTCGTGCAGACGAGACCAAAGTGGAAATGTTTGGCCGTAATGCACAACCAAACACAGCATATCGGTGCAAACACCTCATACCGACTGTCAGGCATGGTGGTGGACGGTTCATTATTTGGGCTTGTTTTGCAGCCACGGGACCTGTGAATCTTGTAGTCATTTTCGCCAATGAACTCCTCTGTATACCAAAGTATTCTAGAGTCAAATGAGAAGCCATCTGTCCGACCGCTAACGTTTGGCTGAAATTGTGTCGCACAACAGGACAATGATCCAAAGCACACCAGTAAATCTACAACAGAATGTCTGAAAAAGAAAAGAATCAAGGTGTTGCAATGGCCCAGTCAAAGTCCAGACCCAAACCCGATTTAAGTGCTGTGTCGGAACCTTAGAGCTTTGCATAAATAAATTAACTGAAGCAACTTTGGAAAAAAAAAAAAAAAAAGTGGGCCAAAACGATGCGAGACTGATAATCGATACAGAAAACTATTACTTAAAGTTAATGCTGCTAGAAGTTTTTCTACAAGCTATTGAATCATAAGTTGTACTTAGTTTTTCACACATGGCTTCTCCATTTTGGCTTTATTTTTGTTGAATAAATTATGACACAGTGTAATATGTCACGTGTTGTTGTTCATCTGAGGTTATAGTTACCTCATTTTTAGACCTGCTAAGGAACAGATGATTGCCGTTATGCCCTTATATATAAAACTGTACAATTTTAAGGGAGTGTACTTTTTTTAATATCTAACACAAATCTGTTAGAGATCTGTTAGTGTTAGAGGGGCTGCTGCTCTGGAAAGCACAGATATTATTGGCTATGCCTTCTGAAGTGGTTCTTCAGCAGCTAATATTTACATTTCTTATAGCCAAAGCCCCAATATTTATCCTACCTTCCTGGACTAATTTACCCAATGCCAGTGCCTTGGTGTGGATAAGATTCTGATTTTGGCTTATGCTGTCCCTTCTAAGGAAATCTGATTTAGGTTTGCTTCATTTCCAGCTTCCCATCCCACCATCCACGCCAGCCAGTGCCATAGCTGTGCGTTACCTACAAGAAGAAGAGCTCCGGTCCCAGGACCTCCTCCAACGCTTGGATTCTCATATTGAGGAGCTGAAGCAAGATAGTCAACGCACAGTGCAGCACTTCACCCAACCTAGGTAAACCTCTCGGGGCATATCCTCTGAGACTATGATCTGTTTACCATGAACTTGGTGAAGGTGCATAATGTGTCCACAAGGTGTCAGTGGAGAGCCAGCTTGGAAAGAATCACCGTGAAGCTGAAAATCTCAGGTTGCCCAATGCAAAACCAGCCATGTGAGATTTTGCTATTATTTGGATTTGGGGCTTTTACAGTAATCCAAAGTATGTGTGGAGAAATACAACTTACCTTGGTGAGCCACCTGTTGAACAAAGATAAATGGCCCTTGTTCTTCTTATCTACTCTATTTTTTATAAATCCTAATCTGTGCCCTCTGACTACTTCTTGATCTCATTCTCTTATGTATGTGATATTACTTTCTATCCTCCTTGTATGGATTATACTAATGTCAGTGCACATGTCCTCTAGCATGTTCACTTTCCTACCTATGTAACCACCCCATAGGGCTAAACCCCATTCCATCATTTAAAAAGTATGCATTTGCAAATTGCAAAAGAAAAGCTTATTTGTTGAACCTGTTAAGGATTAGTTTCTCTATACAGAAATTTCGATTTAATGTCTAATAAAAAAAAAAATCACATTCTTTGAAGCAGAACTGAAATTTATGGTGAAATAGCAATTTCTGCATTTTTTTTTTTACTGGACATGTATATAACAGGCTGTATATTTAATTTTTTTTTCTTAATTTTATTAATAAATTATTATAAATGTATTGTGTGTGAGATTTTATTTTGTATTTTAATGTAGATTCTTATGGCACATTTCTTTGATAATAGGCCAGCTAACCTGAGAACAAACATACACTTCCATTCAAAAGTTTGGTGTCACTTAGAAATGGCCTTGTTTTTGACAGAAAAGCTAATTTTGTCCACTAAAATAACACCAAAGAGATCCAAAATACAGTGTAGATGTCGTTAATGACTATTGGAGCTGGGAACAGCTGATTTTAATAGAATATCTTCATAAGCGTTCAGAGGCCCTTTATCACTCCCATCACTCCCGTGTTCCAATGGTACTTTGTGTTCGCTAATAGTCTCTACTTGTGCCTTTTAAAGTAACAGAGTATGCAGGTCCAAGGGAGACTGGACCAGTATCATTCAGATCACTTGTATCTGCTTTCGATTTGTCGGCGCCTCTTGTTCACCCATTTGTCCAGAATTTGACAGCAAACAAGAACCGTTCAAACCATCTAGTCTGCCCATTTTTCATGTGTAAAGACTCAGACCTTAATTAGTCCCTGGTCTCAGATTCAGGAAAGCTTTATGCCATATCCCATGCATACCAGTATGTCCATACAATGTGTGCCAAGATGTCTCATGTATTGGTATGTCCAATCTTTTTACCAGTGTAGAGAGCTCCCCCTGCGACTGAACGGGAGATCGGACTGTCTAATGACAACCTGGACCCTCCCTGGTTAGCAGAAGCCAGCATCGCCTGCTTGACAGATCTACTGTAATGCGTTAATAACTGATTCGCACAGTAGGACACCCACCAGAAGAATTCCGGATCTCTGATTGCTCTTCTTGCTCGCTGTTCCTCCAGAGGAGCAGGAGGAACAAAGTTTCACGAAAATTAATATTTAAAAAGAAAAGATGATATATAAATCAAGCAAAATTAAATCACTGGCACCAGTGAGATGGAACAGAGATCATCAAAATTTTTGGGAAAGAGATATATATATTTCAGGATGCCCTCCCACTACAAGAATAAAAACTTCACTACCTGCCTTTTAAGCCGATACTATTTAGAAAACAATAGACTATAGGGTAATATGTAAGTAATGGATAGGGACCTCTAGACCATATACAAAACCTATGTATTTGAGGTATGACTATTTACAGGTTATTGCTGAACATAAATCAGCATTTTTTCAGCAGTGCCCCCCACTGAGTTTTTCTGTTTTGGTGTAGGCACCATACCTTGGAATTCTCTGGGTTTTGTACGGAGATTACGGGAGAAGTACTGGTTCTCCGGGTCAACACCCAAATCCTCCGGTCCTGGCAGCGGGGTCCTGACATGCCCCACTCCCTCTCCATTTCCCCTTTTAATGGGGGGGGTGTTGACCACAACATGAGCAGGGAGGCCCACTGACATCGGTGAAACTGCCCACAACATCAGCGGGACTGCCCAGAAACTCCCAGGTATAACTACGCGCTCATAAGTATTACAGTTTGTATGGTTTCAAAAGAAATCCTTAAAGTCTAAAATGTGGGGGTAAATGTAAACATGAAAAATCACGGTTATACCAAGATATGGCTAAAATGGCATAAAAGAAAACATTTTCACATTTCCATTTCATTTTAAATCTGAAGAACATTTCCAAACCCGTGGACCAGTTCTTCCTGCCTGCTTCAGAAAGCTATTTCCAAGTAAACAATTTATTTATAAAGCACCCAAGCTAATTTTGTCATCGCTGTACAGTGGTAGACAGAACTTGCAAATAACTGGTGACATTTAAAAACCTGGAGCGATTGACAAAAGCGTTCCTAGGAAGAGCTTTCAGTCCTTAGGGAAAAAAAAAACACATTTTAGGTTGGCATCGGTCATGCAAACATCATCGAGACAGAGCTTGAAAATAATTCCTTTTGACTTCCGCTCTCTCTCATCTGCCGGATATTTTGCTCATTTCACAGGTAGTTGTACCGCGATGATTTCATAATTGATAAATACACAGGCTCTCCCAGGCAAAATCTTTTACGTTTTTACTCTTTCTGCTGTGATGACTTTTATAGTAAGTTAACTACGTTATGGCTTTGCGAAGGTGCAGAGACCACAGTTAAGTGCTAACGTTCATTCAATTACTAGCAGTAGGTTACAATTTATCTTTAAATCTCCTGTAACAAACTTTTACTTTAATATAAATGCTTAGCAATGTTTTTTGACGATGCCTGCAACTACCTCGTATGCGAAAGCTGCCCAATCTTCCTTATTCTGGTTATTTGCATGGTTTATATTTATAAAACTATAAACTAATTTAATTTAAAGAAAATATTGTATAAGTAGACCATAAGTGCTTTTCTTTGTAAGAGAAACCTATATCTATATTGAATTTAGATGCTAATAATAATTATGTACTGAAACGCATATATATTTTTAGCATTGCACCCAATCTGTTTAACCAAGCATATTGCTTTAGAACATGGGCTTATAGTAATAGTAGGCTTTGCCATAGTTTATATGTTAATACAGCAAGAGCAGCCTTTTTCCCAAAAAAGACACATTTTCAGTGAAATGCAATTTCTTCTTTTTAGATTGTAAGGTCTCCGTGGAAGGCATTGCCTCTTCTGTTGTGACTGTACTAACTCTATGGTATCCTGAGTCAAGCACTGTGTATGTTATCAACGTTCCAAAAATAAAAATGTACAAACACAGCGCAGACAAGCGTTTGCAATCAAGTGAAAACTGTCCATCTCAAAGCACCTGGAAAATTCTCAATAGCAGTGATTTTTAGAGAGTCTGTGAAAAGTCTATTCCATTAGCAATTCTCGGCTGTAGGAAAAGAGTATGTTTTGTAAAAAATAAATATTTGAGTCCAAGTGTTTGCAGTTCGGCGGCAGTTATAGAATTGCAGGCTGAAACCATTAATAAGGAGAACATTGAGGTACATGCCAAACCTCTCAAGTTTAGTTCCATAGCCTGTTTTAGTACCTCTGGCAGTGGACATGCACTGTTAAGATGATTCATATTATTTGGGACTTGCTGCACCTAGAGGGAGATTCTGACATGAAAAGCTAATAGGAATGTGAACTTTCCATTTGTCCTTGGTGGGCCCCACATTTTACTTGGTAACTTAGTACCAATGCATAGCTCTTGTTCAAATTATTTGTCACCAGAACATGAATGTCCTTGCATCCTGATGTCCTGCACTTTCCCTCCCAGCATCCATCTGAGCTGAAGTTCAAAGGGTGGAGGCCCTTGCCTTTGACAGATACAGCTGCCAGTCCTCGGGCTTTGATTCTAAATCTGACTTCGCTGTTCGCTGGTAGAATTCCGGACAGTGGCTCCAACAGTTCATAGCTGGGGTCCCAAGAACTATATCTCATGGGGAAAAAGGGCCACCTTACCTTTCCATTTGAACAGCATAAGAGGTAGTTGCAGGCATAGTCATAAATGTTGCTCAGGTCAGATCTCTTCTTGCTGCATACCTTCAGAACATAAGTACCTGCTTTAGGGAGTTGAATGTGAAACTCCACACGTCCTTCCTTCTCTACTTGAAAAATATGCCTCCTCCTGGCTTCCTCGGATGTTATCTCGTCAGAGTGAAGGGTAGCCACAATATCCATAGTCTGATCCGATGCAAAGCTGACAGAACAACGGCCGTCATCTGTATAAATTATTGGCTCCAGGTGAGATGGCCGTGTCAGGCCCATTTTCTCAGAAAGACAATTGGGTCCTACAGGGTTGCTCAGTTCCATTGGAAGCAGAGGCCATTTCACTTGGGTGTTAACACAGGAAACTAGATAATTGCAAGCAAATTTGAAGTTTCCTTGCTCTGATTCTGTGTATATTTTCAGAATGTATGTCCCGCATTGAGGCAATTGCACATGAAACTCCACTCTGCTCTGTCTCTGGACTTGAATCACATGCCTCCTTTCTGCCTCTTCTGTTAGGAGCACCTCATCTGACTGTAGTCTGGCAAATATGCCTATTTCCCGCTTGAGTGCAAAAGAGAGAGAACACTGTCCATCATTACAGTGAATTATTGGCTCATTATGTGATGGGTGAAGAAGCCCGTATTTTTCGGACAAAGCTGTTGGCCCAACAGGGCTCTGGAGTTTATTGGGAAACGCTGGCCATGCTGCCTCTGGGTTTGCACATGTGATAAGGTAGCTGCAAACAAATTCATAATTTCCAGGCTGGAATCTGCTATCTGCGTAGATTCTGAGGTCATAGGACCCAGCTCTGGGAAGCTGGATGAGGAACTCCACCTGACGCTGTTTTTGAATTTGTATGATATACCTCCTTTCCATTTGTTTGTTCCACCTGTTATCGTCACTGTGCAATGTGGCCAAGCATTTCATCTCTCTGTCTAGAGAGAAACATAAAGAACAACGCCCATCAGTACTGTTAATCACCTGTCCAAGCTGTAAAGGTCTGAGGAAACCTTTTTTGTCCACCATATTGCCAGATCCCACTGGGATCTGAGGTATAGTAGTAAGTTCCGAGCTTGTAGCATCAGTCCTACAAAAACAAATCAGGTAATTACACACATATTCAAAGTTGGTGGGAGATGTCTTGCTGTCAGCAAATATCTGAATAACATAGGACCCCTCCTGTGGGAGCCGTATTTTCAGCTCTATGTGGTTGCCTCTTTGAGCCTGTGTGACGTATCTTTTCTCTCCATGGTCATTAAGGGACGCTTCATCGCAGAGCACTGCTGTAAGAATTGCAACATCTTCCCTAAGTGTGAAGGACAAAGTACAGTGACCGTTTGACGCGTAAATAATAGGGTCACGATGCAAAGGTTGCAGAAGACCCTTCTTTTCCATTAAGGCAGTTGGGCCAACAGGGTTTTGCAGTGCTTTAGGAAATGCAGGCCATGCCACCTCTGAGTTCTTGCACACAACTAGGTAATTGCACACACACTCAAACATCCCTGGACCTGTACAGCTGTGTATTTTTAGGGCATAGTACCCTTGTTGAGGAAGGCAGACCCTGAACTCTACTCTGTTTCCACATACAGTCTGTAACACATATCTCCTTTCATCTCCAGGTTTTATCTGGTCAGAATGCAATGTTGCTAAAACCATGTTTCTTTTCCCTAAAGTAAACCCCACAGTGCAGCGCCCATCTTGAGTGTTGATCACAGGGTCATGGCATGAAGGCTGGAGGAATCTCCTCTTTTCAGTCAACCAACTGGGGCCAACTATAGCATCAAGGTCTTTAGGGATTCTGAATGTGGAATCGACAGAGCCACAGTGGATGATGTATTCTACAATGCTGTCATAGCACTCTTTTGTACTGTTGTAAGGTTTGGTGTACAGCTCAAGCTTGTGACGTCCAGTTGTTTGAGGGTACACCTCCAGCTGCATCCCATTCTTTGTGAGGGTCATCAGTCCAGGCTTCTCTGTCTTATTGAGAGTGAAAGAAAACAGGGTAGGGCAACAGCCCTCAATGGAAAATGTGGCCTTTCCATTAACTGTAAGATATTAAAAAAATGTTATTATCAAGACAATATAATCTATGATATATATACAGCTTTAGCCACTTTACTGACTGACTGGACTTGATTCTGAAAGCCCAATTTCCCACTATAAATGTATATAGTGTATAGTACAGTATATGGTATGTATAAAATATGTATTATTTCAAAGATATTTAATGGTGGCTAAAGTCCCATACCTGTTTCAACCTGAAGGGTTTCAGGGTACAAGGCTATCAATCCAGCATTATAGAAGCTGCTTTTCCGATGCACGATTCCTTCAAATTGTTTTAGTGAGAGGGGCGCCTGCAGGAGCTGCCAGTTCTGGTTATCAGGGAAATGCTCTTCTATAAACAGAGCAGGATGAGTCAGAAAATAGAACTCGTTGTACCTGCGTGAAAAAGAGAGAGCCTTTACAATGTGTGCCATTGTTTTAAGGTTAAAGAACTGCTGCCTACCCGCCTTTTACCATCATTGAATTTGTATATTAACTTGATACCACTGCTTTTTATTTTTCAAGCAACTCTACTTCCTTCTCCTCAACCCACTCTTACAACGACTCAACTAATCGGCTGCTCCCAATGTATTAACAGAAGGAATAATCGTGCAGATTCTGAAAACATACATTTTATATGGCTCCTCGGTATATATTGCAATACCCAATAGAACCTATAAGTGGCTTCATAGCGCTGAAACAGGACCAAGAACTCTTTAAGATGCCATCACGCAGATGCTAATGTATGTCCATGCACAGAATGAATGGGACATATTGGCACTTACCTAAAACTAAATGTATTGCTAGTGCTGTCTGCAAAGCCTGCACCCCATGTGGTGTCTAGGAGGTGCCATTTTCGGTTTAGATAGACAGCATTCCACGCATGGTTTGTCTCTTCCGAGAATGTCTCTCCGACCACGTAACTGTGACCTTTACAGTATCCTCCTATTTTCATACATTGTATACCTGCAAGACTAGAGGAGGGTTTATCCCAGTGAGTATAGTAGCTTAAATGCATTTTTTTATTATTATTCCATTTAATTTTTAGAGCAGATTCTATAGTGCTGTGAGAACAAAAAGAACACCATTTGGACTTATTTCACAGCAACGAGCAGCTGCTTTTTGAGGGAGTACCAGGGACAACTATAGTTAAGGATACCATCCTTATTTGCAGTAAAACAAATCAAGGACTTGATGAAAGGTTTAAAATGGTCATTGCTAGGGAGAATGGTTTGAAGTTGGATAAAGCAAAAAATTTGAATTCAGAAAACCTTAGTACCATGTTAAGAAAAACATATCACAAGAGATGGCATTTTACCTTAAAGCAATTACAGAAATGCCGTAAGCATAAAATAACCAATGAATGATAGCTTTCCTTGGTAAGTTCATACAGAGCCGGCCTTAAGTGTTCTGGCGCCCTGTGCGGACTACTCCTCTGGCGCCTCCCCATCCCCAAAAAAAGAAAGGAAAAAAAATCTCCCCCCTCTGCCCCTTCTCACTGCCTTCCCCGCTCTGCCCCTTCTCACTGCTTCCCCCCCTGCCCCTTCTCACTGCCTTCCCCCCCGTCCCTTCTCACTGCTTCCCCCCCTGCCCCTTCTCACTGCGCCGAACGGTTGCCGAAAACTTCACAAGCAACCGCTCGGCGCCCCTGCCCGGGACTTAAATGAAAACATGTTTAACTTTATTTAACATCCTCCATGTTAAATAAAGTTAAAAAAAAACCTTTATTTAACATGGAGGATGTTAAATAAAGTTACAAAAAAACCAAACGATGTTTTAATTTAAGTCCAGGACGGCACCCCTGTTGCCATGGCAACACCGGGCCGCACACCCCTAAGGCCGGCCCTGAGTTCATACCCAATTTTCAAGAAGCAAAGTTTACTCCTAGAGACACCATAGCCACGGCTGGACCAGCTTTCCTGAGACACCACAAGCCCTCTTCTAACCACCATCTTAAAAGAGGCTCCTTGCAAGATATCAAAAGCATTCAACCTAATATGGACTACTTTTTGCAGATTTATAAGTTTAATGTATGTTTTCTTGGAATTTGTACCAAATATGTATTTTGAGGACATTATTACTTTTGGCCAAATGTTATTTACCTTTTCAAATGCACATTCCTTTCCTTCTGATCCCCTCACCCATAACTTCTCCGCCTCTGGCTTCCTACAACCATAACTCCTCATTTTTTAACCTTAAAATTATCTTTCTCTTTCATCTCTGCTAACAAGCTCTCTGTTAATCACCACCTTAAGTCAAGCTCTAGGCTTACTCAATACACGATAACATCAAACTCAGTGGAACAGCCCTATTCTATATAATTACAGCAGAATTCTAGGTTCGATTCACATCTCTCACCTGCACATGTTTTCAAAGAGACTGGCGTATCCTTCACAGGCTCCCTTTCCAGTCAGCATCGTTTGGCTGGGGTCACCACACCTTTTAGACTTGTCTTCCAGGACATCTAAATCATACTCTGAGTGGGGTGAGAAGGTGGACAATGTGAAAAGTGATCTAGGATTCCACCCTCAATGTACAAATTGGCGTGTGTGTCATATACATAGACCCGAAACATTGTTGGGCCTTGGGACATAGGATCAACATCAGCATTTTATTGCCAGGTATGGTCCTGTGGAGCATGGCCAAGTACGCACCAAGGATAGGACTGTTTAAAATAATGTGTTAAAAATATGATATGTATTTTAAATCAGCTGTTCCACTTACTCTGCTGAATATAACACTTTTAGGACTAAATATAGCATGAGGAGTAGTGCTGACTGTCCAAAATCTGCACAGAAATAAGTACTTAGTTACATCTTTTACAATTGACAACACCTTTAATGTCTTATGAAGTCTTGTTTTTATCACATTGCAGAAAAATATAACAAATGTTAGGCTTGGTACAATTTTCATACAATAACCTTTTTCTTTCTAGCACATGCACATTCTTGGCAGAACAGCTGCGGGTTTGAGCGTGGTAGCCAATTCTCATTTTTTATTCCTGTCAAGCAGGCCTGTTGTATAACAGAATTAACATATTTGGAAGTTCAGTGATTTATCATTACATGGACACACCATACAATTGAGTAAATATATCTCTCTTTACCATAATTGATTTTAATGAATGTGATGATACCCAATGTGCCTTTCCCCCATCAAATGCATTGAATAACAAGGATCTCACCGCTGTTCAGCTTTGAAATCCTCAAAAGGATAACGCCCAAAGCAGGTGAACATCTGAACTCGGGTCTCTTTACATCTGTCCATATGATGTGTTGTATATATACACTTATCCAGCATGGCTTACAGAGATTAGTTATTAGACAGTAAAGCAAGAGTATTCAGGTGGAATCAATGAAGCTGAGAAATTGTCATTGGGAGAAGTACTGAGGTCAACGGGACAAGGACACTTGAGCGAGACAGAGAGGGATAGGCCAGATGGGTTATACTGCATTACTGGTGAGTAAGGTTGAGGTGACGTAACTACGAGCTATATTATTAATCACACATTCTCACCTATGTTGTGACATATCCACATCCAGATGACCCGGACTCTCTCCAGGTCTGTGCGTGCCACTTTCAGGAGGACACTCACTAGCTCTTCAACGGTGTTCCTCTTTCCCACCTGCAAGCATTGACACAGGGTCTCATGAGCAGACAACTTCCTTCTTCACATATCTACTAGTGCCACACACTAATATCTAATGTCAAATCTAACTTTTTAATATATTGACCTTTATACTCATTCAGCAATCAAAAAGCTTCTTTACTTCTCCTCTCATCCTGTTTGTAATATATGAATGTATGAACTAGATAAATTACATACTGTACCTGGGTAGCATATGCATCCAGTTTCTCAAAGTTCTTCAGGTTGACAGGCATAGATTTTAAATTGGATCTATCCCATGGGTAAGCTAATAAGATACAAAAATATAATTAGAGGTAAGATATCTGAATGCTTATGTTTTTCATCTTTTTTGTTTGAAAGGTATACTTTGGGTGTGTAAATAAACACAAATTATATCAGCGTATCATTCTTTGCCAGACTGCAGCAAAGGGAAGGAAAGCGGGACTTTGCATATATTTTCCGGAGCAGGGTTACCCATGATCCTGAGTACTCTCTCTCTTAAATTCAAGAACATTGCATAAATAGCATAATCTACATACAACACGTGCAACATTGTAACACAAAACGCATGTATTGGAATAAAGAGAAGAGTACTAATTAACGAGAGGGTCATAGCCTGGATAATGATTAGTTATTCTTTAATATAGACAATTGCACATTGTAATTAAAGGGAATAACTCTTCACTAGGAAGCTCAATTTCAAACCAGTGCTTGGCCATGGTGCCTTATACCTAGAGTAGGGGGTATAGCATGATATCAAAACACAATGAGGCCGAAGCAGGGGCAATTGGCGTACTTGTGGGGGGGGGAAGATTCATTACTGGAGTTTGTTTTAATATTGTTGTAATATACTTTGTTTATTTGCAGATCTAGAGGGGTCATTGTAGGTAGTTGTGATATTTTAATCACATTCCAAATCCACACTGAGCTGATGGTTTACCACGATGCCAACAAAGTCATCCTTATGCAAATTAAAGGGACACTTCAGCTATCATATGCACTTTAATACATGATGACTGCATGGTCCCATAATTTTTTCCTGATGTTCCTTTTGCAAATGCATGGGTGGATTCTGCAGAATTTCCCCAACACATCTGCCTGCAACTGATATACCTCCAGCCAGCGCTGGCTCTGCAAACACTGCAAACTATGCAGAACTTGTGGGCATTTGCGGCACGTGCTCTCACCGATTTCAACAGAAACGCTTCCCTGACACTAATTAGCTGCTTCAAGCAGCCTTTGAAACCATACGCGGCTCCCTGGGTCTCCAGATCATTTTTCTTCATTCTCTTTCATGAGAGATGAAGAACAGCTCCAAGTAGCGTATCCTGGGAAGTTCCAGCCATGGTTACAATAATTTAACTTTAGCATTGATAATACTGATCTTGGGAAAAATCTCAATGCCATCTGTAGAAGGATATTATTATTATTGCTATTGCACATTATTTGATAACTGTATCATGTTTTGATTGGGTTTTCTGCCTTCTTCTAGGTGAACAGTGTACTGATAAAACAGTCTTTTTAACTTAAAAACGGATGGTTTGGGGAAATCAGAAAATCTATTTTTGACAAATAACCTCATTTGTGTATATAATAGAATGGCCACTACACATACTCAGAACGTAAGATAGATTTCTGGAAAACACAGGGCACATTATCAGACATTCTTCACACCTTCTCATTTGAGTCGGGTAGATTAGCAACTTGTTTTTGTAAGTGTAAAACTGCAGTGAATGCAACACACACCGTAAATCAAAGTGATAAGGAAAACACTCCAAACATTTCATGTGCTGCAACAACATGAACCTTTACTGATGTTAATGGGCTGCCACATTTTCCAGTAAAAGTAATTTTATATGTTTTAAATGCTAACTATTTTCCTTCTAGAAAATGAAAATACTCTTGTAGAATAGTGATGGTATGAAACTAGTGGTAAGGATATTAAACTATATAAGCATATCATTTATCTAAACGTCTTTAATCATAATGGGGTAACGGAAAGAATCCTTGCTAAGCCGCCAGCCCAGTTATGCCTGTTGCCATTGGCCTCTATGATGCACAGTGGTCCTAATACCCATGGTAATCCCCCCATTCCTCAATCCTTCAAACAGAATGCTGATATCATGCATGAGCACAACGTTCAGCAGGTTGGTGGAAGGAGAATATGTAAATACATACTTGGTTGTTGGGTTGGCCCAAGGAATGGCTGCAGTGTTCCCCTAAACCTGGAGAAGCTGCCCTTTTGGCCCCACTTTAAAGATGGCCCTGATTTTTCTTATGGGCAACATGAGTTTCTCATGGTTTAATATCCTTTTAAATTGATGTATTTGTATGAAGTGGATCAGGAATACCAACACAGACATATTCCTCCGATGAAATGTGCTCAGAATCTCGTTACGAAAATGCACCTGTCACACAATCATTTCAGAGCAAGCTTCAAAAATCAAACAGTGGTTCCAGCTGTGGCCGTACGTAACAGCCTTCACATGTGCAGGGAGAATAGATTTAAAACTTGTTTTGAATTTTCTTTGATAAAGGAGGGGGCTAGGACCTATTACCAAGCTTAATTGGATGGCCATGTTTCCCTTGCCCTGTCATCAAGCAAAATAGACTCTACTAAATGGTGGCATAAAATACATAATATAGAAGTAGTGGTAGTATGCGTTGAATATGACAGTGTAAAAAATAAGTGTAAAATTGATTAACACTGCTTTGAGTCCAACAACCAAGTAATACGGTATGTCTTCTATTTCTGTGAACTATTTGTATCCTAATTGGTATGTTCTACACAATGCTGGGGCTATAACTAATGCACAGCGGCTACTGATGCTTAAGACATTGTAAAGATAAAGGAGCCTCCTTACCGTAAAAGTCTTTGGCGCTGGGCTGCGGACACTGCTCCCAACCATTTCTATTTCCATTTTTGGGTTGTACTTGTACACCTGCAACAGTTATTAGATTCCAAGCTCAATGGAGTCCAACTTCCACTAAAGAACATTACATACCAGCGGTTTTCTTTTTATAACCCCAGCCATTTATTTGCTACTATAACCCTTGTGACCCTTAATACGCTATTGGGTGGTAGATAACCAGCAGCTGGTTCCCAAGCCTCCTGTGAACACAGTACTGTTATGTGTGTGGACAGGTCCAATTGAAAAGTTGACCTGCTGAAATATAGCATAGCTTTCCCATGGACTTCAATTTAAAACTGAAGCTATAAAGAAGTTATGTATTTCACGTAAAGGAATTGAGCTAGTGAGTAAATGAATGTATAAGTGTTTGGAAGCAGAAAATGGTACAGGTAGGCTGCTAAGAATGCAAAGGTGGCACATGCAGGCTGTTTAAGGGGCAGAGATGGCACAGGCAAAATGTTTAGGGGCAGAGATGGAGTGGGCAAAGATGATACAGGCAGGCTGTTTAGGTGGCAGAGATGGCACAGACAATCTGTTTAGGGTGCAGATAGAGCACAGGCAGGCTTTTTGGGGGGCAAAGATGACACAAGCAGACTTTTTAGGAGGAATAGATGGCACGGACAAGCTATTTGGGGCAGATATGACAAAGACAAGCTGTTTATGGGCAAAGGTAGCACTGTAGGTCATATTCAAAAGTGTGTGTTCCTCTGGGCAATTTTCGCACCAAGGTCCTGTGGTTTGATCTGCCATCAAATTCTATGTTTCTAAGAGAAGATTTTAGCTGAAGCATAAAGGATGAGAGTTAATGCAAGCAGCAATATGTTTGTTGCTTACCTTGTGGGTCTAGAAGCCTGTTAAAAAGCTGAGGTCGGCTGTTTTTAGGATGAATTTCTACTCTCACTTGGCTTCCTGATACAAATGTAGACAGGATTAGATATTGATATATTATATGCAATACTCTAGTTAACTTTGTGTTATTCAAACTGGTGTTCCTGGGTGATATATATATAAATAAGATGGGTGGGGTGGGTCTGTACAAACTTACGGTGCTGGGTTAGATTCGCGTGGCACTAGATGAAAGATCTCCTGACCAAATGACATGTTCCACTTCACTTACAGGTATAAACATTGTATAACTTTAGCTACAGGAAAGTCATATTGTTTTCAACTAGACTACTGCACCCACACTGTGAGGTATACGGAACATTGTGTGGAGGTTTATTTGTGGACAGAGAACAATGGAAGAAGGTATATGGAAAGGGTAAAAACTGTGTGGACACAATGGAGCAACACAATAGTGTAAACAAATCAGATCTCGGTGAAAGGGTAGTGGGAGATTGGATGATGGTTATAGAGAATGTACAGAGATAATGGTGGGGTGGAATCACAGGGTACACTTTGCACAAATAGAAATGAAGGACTGCAGGACATCTGTTCACAGTATATTAATCTACCAAAGCGTAAAAATTATGAAACAGCCATCAAGTGATACAGTATAACTTCTAAAACGATGTTTCAAGTTTTAACAAGCTGCTGTTTCCTTGATTTAGACCTCCAGTGGCTGTGGGACATCTTTGAAAGGTCACCGTGATCATACAGTATGCAAGAGCACTTTGTACTGTGGAAAGTAATTTTACAGAGTATTAACGGCTTCACTTCAGAGTAACTGAAGCTTAAATAAATGTCTTCTACAGATTTGTATATGAATCATATAACACACTCATAAAAAAAGGATTATATATGTTGTCAAACATGAACTTGTCCTCTAAGTGGTTCACCTGTTTTTCCACCCGATGAAGGTCTCTGGTTAAGCAAAAAAGTTGACCACTTACTTTGACTTATTAATGCTTACACGATATACAATATAATTTTTTTTTTAAAGCTCATTTGCTAGATTGATCTAAATGTTTCAAATATCCAGTACACTGGTTGATTTTTTATGCGGTTGTATGATATTTGGCTTAATTCGTCAAATACGTAGACAGTTTAGAGTAATCAGTGCTTACCTTGGCTCTCATAGCTATTGATGATGTGTCTTGTTGAGTGAGGCTTCTTCAGAACCGCTTTATCTAAAGACAAGAAAGTTGAAATAAAAATCGTTATAATACACATAATAAACCAAGCGCACATACAAAGGCCCAGCGTGTACATTATGTAACATGACATGTCATATCAAATGTATTAGAAATTATTATTTGGTTAGTTAAGAAGTTACGTTATTGTACATACATTATTAGTACATACAATGTAACAAGAATGAAACACATCCTTATTGTATTAAATCTATCTGTTTTATTGTAACTAGGTAATTGAGTAACATTTTTGCTCTAGAAGTTGAAAAAAATACACTACAAGAAAAAATTATTATTTTATCATTCTGTTCTTTTAAATTAAACACGGAAAGTCATTGTCAGGCTTTTCTTCTTCTTTTTTTTTTAAGTAGAAATTATTAAAATCATAAACTGATATGTCAGCTCATAAACTAGTATATATGGTAATATATTGTTACCTTATCTGTGTCTATCAGTATGTCTTAATGCGTGTTAATGTTATTGTCCGTTTTGTATAATGTCAATTTGAATGTTGTTTGTTGTAACCTCCTTGCGCTCACACATCTTAAAAGTAAAGGGATGAATAAAAGTTGGTGAAAGAAGATGTATTTATTGTGTCCTTTACACTATGGGTAACAGCACTTTTGGTGCAAGGTGGTAAAAGTGGTGCAGTTGCCATAGCAACCAACATTCATGAGGATTTCTCCAATAATTGTTTATCTATTACGCTCTATATGTTTAATTTATGCTCCGAAATGCCAGTATTTTGGGACAGGGGCCTTTCCTTTTGTAAGGTATTTATGCCGATTGTACCCCATTCCTAATGCCTACATAACCCTTATACTTACTAAATACCTGCACATATTGTACCTTCCCTTTATCATACCTTAAACAGAGTAGGACATTTGTTAGTGCCAAATAAATAAAATATAGATACAAAAATATTTCAGACAAAGACTGGGATCTATTTTATAATTCATCTAATACCAATTAGAGATATATTCTCGAGATTGTAAACTTGTGAGCAGGGCCCTTTCTACCTGACGTATCGGTTTGTCTTAGTCTATTAATCCTAGTCTTGTCATACCCCTTGAATATATGTATTTTATTAAGCGCTGCGTAAATTGTTGGCGCTATATAAATAAAAGATAATAATAATTCTGGCTAGTAGCTGTATGTCTGCCCCTAACAAAGATGGCTTCTAGTGCATCTCAATACTTGCTCATACACAGACCTTCCATGTGGGTCAGGGAAAACACTTCTTCCACCTTTGCTCTTCATGCTTAGTGTATTAGTAATTGATCACATGCACGTTTCCAAGAACACTCTACTTTAGCACATTGGATCCACCACTACCTTAGAGAAGTAAATGCTTCGAAGTAAATGGTACCTTGTGTATTGTTGCTGGACTCTCCACGCTGTTCGCTCTCTGTCTGTTTGTCCTGAGACTGAACAATGAGCAGCAGATCTATACGTAAGGAGCTACAGTCCTGCGTTATTTCCATGCTTGCTAGCAGACGCTGTACAGTAACGGCTTGTGTTTGCAATTTAGCAGGGAGCCTCTGCAGTTCCAGGGAAAGTTCTCTGCTGGACGACAAACAAACGCCAGCTTTTACTTTCCAATCTCCTCTCCTTCCCCCTCCCGGCAGGGCCAGCACTCGTAATTTCTGGCTGCACCGTCCAGATTTCCATTAGCACCCTGCAGAAAGGGGACCCAGAGGACTCCGTGCTCAGTTACTCTGATAGCTGAGACCCCCTGCGGATGGGGTTTCCTCTCGTTTTCCTGAGGACATGGTTTAGCAGCAGTTTGCACACCTGTTCTGTATTATGTGCCAGGCTGCTCTGGCTCACTTAGACGTTGTTGAAGAGGACCCTTGGGAAACGGGCCAACCTGAAACTCTAATTCATCTAAGTTCCTTCTGCTCTGGGCCGCTCACTTTCTTCCTCCTTTATGTGAGGATAAAGCATAAAAACCCGTAAAGATGGTTGAGTCACGGAGTAGCCTTCCAGCAGATCATACCTGAAAACATACATATCTAGCTTTGAATTTCTTTTTGTGATTACTCTATGGTACATTATTACCTATTTTGTTTTTATAAAACCAAAAAGAAGTGAGCATGAAATAATGAATCTAATAAAATATAACATTTATTATGTCCAGATAAATCCTCAGGTAATGTGTATAACGAAGTGGAGACTTGCTTACGTTTTCTCTGTTCTGAGCCCCCGTTCTGTAATAGATTTGTTGGATTTGTGGTAACTGGGACCGTGTGACGGACTGTCAGACACTAGCAGAGAGGAGCCGCTCTACAGCAGGTATAGACATTACCTGAATTAACAGGTGCGGAGCCGGCTCCTCTTTCCCGGCGTCCATCCGTACCCAGATGGAGGAGTGAAGGGGCTTTAAGTCGTGCTGTTTGACGCTTCAGCTCTCTTCTTCTTCTTGCTTGGCTGGTATTCATTTCCTTTCCCTCCATGTTACATGGGCTTGTTTGCCCAGGCTGCGCAGGAGCTTGGACCCTGCTGATGGGAGGACAGCAGTCCCCAGACAACAAAGAATTATGTTGAATGCAATGACTGATCACACTGTAGAGGAGCTTATCTTCCCCCCTTCTGTTGTATGGCAATATTAAGTTGCGCCCTAAAATTTATATTTTTGCCAATTGTCCCGATATGAACGGGACAGTCTTGACCAGGAGTTCTGGGCCACTTGCCAACAGCTCTGTCCAATGTCACAAGAGATTGACACTTGTTTGGCTGCACACATGGAGTGCCTGTTCTGCAATGAAACAGTTTGCAATTGTACCAGGCTTTAGATTAGGTGGGACATTATGTGATGCCAACGCTTATTATAAACATGGTGTGAAATCATGAAAGAATGTAGAAGAATGTGCATTAAACGGTTTTCTTTTATTTCAAATCCATTATGTTTTATTGGTGTTGTGGAAGAATAGTGTGGTGCAGGAAAAGAGGGGTCCTTTTTGTGCCGCAAGGTCCTAATATTCTTAATCTAGTCCTGCACTGATACCAGAAAGTGGCAGGCAGCCAACAAAAGTAACTTAGAAACTAGGTAATAAATGAAGGAAAATCAGTCAAAAGTAAGTAAGAGGCATCGCCCGTAGCAACGCCGGTTGTGGTCCGGTTGTGAATTCCTTTGCGTGCAGAGCCAGACTGGCAGATTTTTCAGTAGGCCACCTCATATCGAGGTCCGCCATCTGATTATATGTGCGCTTCATGCCCTGTGAGAGATCTGAGCCCATTGAGGCAGAAATCTCCCATCCACTGTTTGGATCAGCGATGGCGGGCAGACACGCAGAGCAGTACTCAAGCAGGGCCTAATATTTATATATATATCGGCAGCAGGGGCTAATATTAATATATATTGCAGCAGGGGGCTAATATTAAGGAATGAAAACTGCCGGTTCAGCTGTTATTTTGAAATCATATTTCAATCAATCACAGAGATAAGTACATATTATGTAGTTAAAAATGCATGTCTAACACACACACACACACATATATATATATATATATATATATATATATATATATATATATATATATAGTGTTTATGTACCGTGATTGTGTTTGAATAATTAAATAAAGCCTTTGGTGCGTCCCCTCCCTTTATCCCTTGTCCATATATATATAGGGGTTAGGTGAATTAAGAAAAATACATACAAATAAAAAATAAAGTTAAAAACTGGTACCTACACCCCAACCTCAAATTCCTCAAAGTTACTTTTCCTACCCGACAGCAACTCATGAGTTGATTCATCTGCTGTTTTCAACTCACATTAACCTGACTCCCCTTCGATGGAGTGTAGTAACTCCTGTGAAGGCAAATACTGTTTGTTGAATAGACCCAAAAGAAATATTTTTGAATAAAAAGTCTGTCGGAAGGAATGCTCTCCAGCAGTCTATCAATGTTTTGGGTATGATCAAAGGTCATTATAGACCATGTTAGTATCCCGCAGTGCTGCTGCAGTGTGCAGTTGTTGCAGGTATGTATTGCAGGAGCAATGACAGACAATGTCTCATTCATCATCCGGTCTCAGCTGACATCATCGGTGTGTCTGCAGCTCCTCATCTGTCAGTGGAATGGCAATAGATAGATCTACAGAAAGTTTCAACAGGAGATGAAAAATAATATTATTTTAAAGGTTTATTTGCATTTTTCTCCCTGACCCGTCTCTCAAAAAGAACCTCCTCTGTTATGAAAGTTGTAAAGGTTTTTTTTAATTCTCTTGTTATAGGCAAGTGATGACCTTGTAGTGGGATTTTCTATTAAATTCCTAAATTAAATTTCCTAAATGCAAATTGGAAATAGTATTTTTATTGTGATATTAGTGCATTCAAAGTTTGCATATTCAATGTGGCGAGTTTCTTTTGTGCGTTAGCTAACGTGGCATAACGTGTATTAGTTCAGACTGTTCTATGTTTGTATCAAATGAGCTAGGAGCTGTAGGGTGTAAGTGCCATTATACTCATCACCAAATAGAAGTTTAAGGTCAATTAATTTTATGTCCCTAAATAAATACACATTTCTCTAAAGCATGGAACTACTGAGACTTTGGTTGCCTGCTACTGATTTGGGAGAATGACGAGTTTGTTGCTGGGTTTAGGATCTTGTTAGCCTTTTCTGGATTGGAGGTTACAAACATTGTATGATGCAAATAAAAACCACGAGTTCGCTGACCTCAGAGAGGTGAATTCAGGTTGGAATTTCTTTTTGGCAAATCAAATGAGATCAAATGTCTGAATCCCTGGAGCTTCATCAGGCCTGCAAAGCTCACTTGGACTTTCAAAGTATGTAGTGCACCAAGCCAAGATTGCCTTACGCCAACATCAAAACCAACTTTTTTGAAAGCTACACTGAAATACTCACTGTGATACTGGAAGATGGAACACGTGTGTGTGTTTATAAGCACAATGCACAAAGTCAACACTACAGTGGAACAAATGGTGTTATGTCTTCTCTTTCTGTTCATAATGTTGCTGGATACATTATATTTATTAAAAGTATTTAGGAACTGTCATTAAAACCCGTCTGACAGTGAGGACTGACATACAGGTTGGGTGGTCATTTACTTTGCCTCATGCTCATATTTTAAGATCTTGGACCACTACCATTTTTCTGCCATATATATTATTTGACATATAGTCACAGGGGTTTCTACCGTACCAGTCACTTTGGTAAGCACCTTTATGCGCTCCTTCTATAAGCGTTTCATGTAGCCCTTCTGGGATCAGTGTCAGACACCCTCTTATTGTCCACAGCATCTGCAGACAAGACCATGGGTCCACAATGTAAAAATGTCCAGCACATACACAAACCTCAATGCTCTAATTAAACTTTCCTCCCAAGCATGAGTACAAACTCACTTCTACTGTCACTAATTGTCCCTTCATCCAGATGTGCAGCGCTTATGCACTTTTACTTGCCCAAAGACTGGGCAGCCTCCCCGAGAAATGGGGACTCACATGGCCACTAGCCAGTGACGTATCCCAGCCTAGGTTGGCAGGTCCAGAGGGCTGGCAGTCCCCACGGTACAAAACCAGGCGTCAGATATCTCGAGATATCTCGTTGCACAAAGAACTGGTTACAAGGGAGATCTTTGATCTTCCTAACCAGGTTATTTATACATTAGATATTGTGCCGGCTCAGCACAGATGCATAGAACCATATCTGGGCTCTTTTAAATTCGAGGTCAGGACTAGGGCAGCCCAGAAGGTAAATACAACACTGCCACCAGCTTTTCCCTGTACATAAAAAGGTACATTTTGGATCCAAGACTTAACTTTAATGCTAGATCCAGGTGAAACAAGCTGGGACCCTAGTTGAAAGCTATATATGATTATAGATCTCAGCATGTCTGAATGTGCATGCGACAATTCCTTCTTTACATAGTTTGGACAGCTAAGGGTCTAACACTAGCAGCGTATTTGGGCCTAGGCAGGACTACGTCTAGGAGGGTGGAAGTCCCTCTGCCCAATTGCTGAATTTGCCGGTTAGAAGGGAGATCACTGATCTCCCCAACCAGCTCACTAAGACAATGGAGGACTGTGCCGAGTCAGCACAGCCCCAATAGTTCACTTCTATCCAGCAGACCTCTTATATTAACATGATATTATATAATTAATACGCCATTTTACTCTCTAATGTGCTAATTATTATAATAAAATCCAGTTTGTTTGAGGATCTGTTGGTTCCATTATCTAGATGTCAGATTAGCCAACCATTTTTAAATGTTATTTCCATTTAGCAGTGTTATTTTTTATGGCGGACTTTCTATTAAGTATACTGTAATGTTAGAGTCACATATAACTAACAGTATTTTGTAGTCATCACATTTCTCTCCATGTTTTTTTTATCCTAGTAAAGGCTTTATCCAATTGATGTGGTGCCCGCAGTAGAGTAAAAATAGACTTTCTAAAAGAAGCATTGTTCTTGATCCCATATAATATTTTTATCATGGAGGGATTAACAGGCAATGAATTATTAGTAGGCATAATTCTATATTTGTTTAGAACAAGAAGCACACGCAGAGCTTCATAAAATTACCGCACACGGAATGAACACGTGAAACACCAGCAGAGGTAATTGGGGATAAAGGAGTCATATGTCTACCATGAGCCTTGTCAATTCCTATCTAATGAAGGCCTGAGTCCGGAGATTTGAAAGTTATACCTAAGACTAGGCATACATGGAAGTACAGAGTGTGAAATAAAAAAAAGAAAGAATATCAATTAAATTTCACTTATAATCTGAAATAATGGCCATAATCAAATAAATCATTTTAAATACGCTGGGCATTAGCTGATGACAATTTGTTCTATAAATACATTAGGTATAACCAATTTATTGAAATACTTTTTTTTTGCAGGGACCATTCGTATCTTGGCTGTGGTCTGGAAGTGTTTGGATACAAAGACATAAATGTTTCCATGATATACTTTTCCAAGTTGTATGTTGTTCTTCACCATAACCTTCTCACAGCATGCGAGAATGATTGAGCTGAAGCTCCAGGCCAACATCTCTTTCATTGACCTAACAGCAGTCACACAAACCTTTTGTGAAGTATAAACTGATCCAACATATGTGTGGAAAATCCAATTACATGTAATAGTTTACAATTGCCAGATGTTGTGATTAAGTCCATCTAAGTAATTACTTATGATTGAGGTCTACGCTTTTTCTATTGCAATTATAGTTGGTTCCTGTATTTTGTACGGAGGAAAAACCTTTTTTTCCCATAAGGCTTTAGAGTACAAAGCACAAAACTTTCAATCTTCTGATGAATGTGCCCTTCACATTGAGCAGAGCCTCAATTTTCCGGACTTTAGCAGTGTGGGAGCCACCTTCTGCAGGTGGTAAAGGAAAGGAAAAAAAGAAAAAAGCTGTTCTAAAATTATACCGAGCATCCATCCGGCAGAAAGATCTGTCAATGCATCTGTTCTTGGCTAGAATCCAGAGAGAATGTTAACAACTGTGCTTTGAAGGACTTGTCATGTCACATGCAGGGTAAACACATTTCTACCTGTGGTTTAGTAGTTTGTGTTCATACTCGTGTAAAATAAACAAAACTTTTAAATACCACGGTTTCTGTTTGTTATTGTTGAATCTACATCATTACTGCCTTTTTTTTCTGCTTCACTTTTGTCCCTGTTAGAACTCTTCTACAAGCAATATCTTTTTTCCCCCCTAAGCAATAATGTGCAGTAAAACATGACTTCCACAAAACTAGATGAGCACCTAATGCTCATGAGCTTTTGTATGTATAAAAAATATTAGTGTCTTTCATTAGAATTGCACAATTAATTTTATAAATGTAAGCGTAGGTTATGATTGTTCAATTTTAGACTGGAAATCCTAAATACAGAGTATTAATGAAGGAAACACTGTGTATAAAATAGTGAATGCTACAACACTGTACCGTGAGATGGTGGCAGCAACCACGATGAAATAAAAGTGTGAGGGTATTGGCTCAGTGGGTGAATCGTTATATTGGAAACCTGGGACGTATTAGCAGCACTAAAAAAATTATGTTACAAAGCAAGAGCTAGATAGTTCAAAAGGAGATTTGTGGCACCAATAGTGGTTAAGCATCCATATTTGGTATAGAAGATGGTAAATGTATTGAAGCTTCATGGTGCCATAATGAGGGTCCCAATCCTAGAGTGTTATTTGAAGATTTCTATTTTTTTGCAGGATTTGAGGAACAGTTAGATGAATTAGCACTGGAGTCTTGAGTTGTAGACAACTTAGTCTAAGCTCTGCATAGGAGTTAAATAATGGTTTATCTGTTGTTAGGTCAGAAGCTATTATCTAACATTGCTTTGACCTTGTCTTTAAAGTAGCTGGTAAAACCCTCCCAGCTAAGATATTAGTATAAAGTAAAAATAGTAAATAGGCCAAGTGTTCTAACTCTTCCACAACTAAACTAGGACCATATAACAAATGCTTTTGGTGCAATCATCTGGCCAACATTGAAAGATATTTCTGCCCAAGTCAATGTGTATTATACAGTTTCCTGGTTCTTTGCTAAAATGTGGTATGCTTATAAAATTCAAGAAGATTCATAAACTAGTTATTCCGTTTTCACTATGAAGGCTGAAGTGAATGTCAACCATCCATGTCCAAAACACAGCAATCCATAGCTAAGAGTAACAGATGTTTCCAAATCAGCAATACAAGATAAATGGGTTTTCACAAGCTACGTAGATGCATAGCAGAGTAACCACATTACCAGTATTTATACCAGGTCTGACCAGCTCCTTTCAACAAGGGCTGGTTACTGGCTGGTTACTGGCTGGTTACTGGCTGGTTACTGGTCACCCTGTTTGCAGAAAATGATTTATTTAAATCGATATTTTTATCCTGTATTAAGCACATAACAAAAATCCTCAATAACCACAAAAATATTCATGATTACTTCTTGTCCCACTTCTTCTTGAAGGTACTAGGTGACCCATTCACAACTAGTACTGAGTGGTGGAAAATCTAAATAGAATCCAGTTTATTTGAAATATTTCTCATGATCGATATGGGGTATATAAATGAAAAATAACATATTTCTGGAGACATTACGAATGGTGTAGTAATTTAATCAAAATGTAATTTGTTTGTTTTTAATGGACATGTACATTTCAGAAATTCGTGAATAATTGTTATTGAATAGACAGAAATGACAAACTTGAGATAAACAGAGATTAATTTCCCAGATAATCAAATCTGACCCATAGCAGGAAAAACTATTAGAATAGTAGTAGTTTATCACCAGATATCGAGTCCAGTACCCTCGCCAAGCTGTTTCTCCGTGACACATTCAACTATTTCCCTCCCCTCTCTATATTTGCTGCTCAATGTTTTTTTTCTTTAGTAGGATAAACTAGTGGCTTTAATGTGACTAGTTGTGCCCATAATTATAACATTTAAATAGAGGTCTCCTTTAAACTATTGATCTTTTCAGAAAAAGCTTTACTTTGATTTTTGTTGATGGAAAAAGATTAAATAGAAAAGTTAAACACATACCGTATTTGCTCGATTATAAGACGAGGTTTTTCCCAGAGCAAATGCTCTGAAAAATACCCCTCGTCTTATAATCAGGGTCGTCTTATAATCAGACCTCAAATAGGTCTGATTACGAGACTAAGATCCAGATCCCCCGCAGCGATGCAGAGGACCTGGATCCTCCTGTGTTAACCCCCTCCCCCCCACTTACCGGTGCTTCTGAGTCCCCGGTGCTTAGTCCGGGCTGCGTGTAGAGCTCTACGCGATTGTATCGCGTAGAGCTCTACACGCAGCCCGGACTAAGCACTGGGGACCCAGATGCAGGGGACCTGAATCCTCCTGTGTTAACCCCCGACCCAACTTACCGGTGCATCTGAGTCCCCGGTGCTTAGTCCGGGCTGCGTGTAGAGCTCTACACGATACAATCGCGTAGAGCTCTACACGCTGCCCGGACTAAGCACTGGGGACTCAGAAGCACCGGTAAGCTGGAGGGGAGGGGGGCATAACACAGGAGGATGCAGGGGACCTGCATCCTCCTGTGTTATGCCCCCTCCAACTTACCGGCGCTTCTGAGTCCCCGGTGCTTAGTCCGGGCAGCGTGTAGAGCTCTACGCGATTCGCGTGGAGCTCTACATGCTGCCCGGACTAAGCACCTGGGGCTCAGATGCAGGGGACCTGGACCCTCCTGTGTTATGCGCCCCCCCAACTCAGAAGCACCGGTAAGTTTGGAGGAGGGAGGGGGAGTGTTAAATGGGGGGTGTAAGGCATTTCTGGAGGCAGAGTGCTCTTTGAAATGCCTTTTAACCCCTTTAATGCCACTCTGCCTCCTGAAATGCCTTAAACCTCCCTATATGCCACTCTTCCCCATAATATGCCTTTTAACCCTCTAAGTACCAGATAGGGTTAAAAGGCATATAGGGTTAAAAGGCATATCATGGGGCACAGTGGCATATAGGGTTAAAAGGCATATCATGGGGCACTGTGGCATTTAGAGGGTTAAAAGGCATATGATGGGGCACAGTGGCATATAGGGGGTATAAGGCACTTCTGGGGCAGATGTGCATAACTGGGGGGCAGGTTGGAAAATAGAAGGAAATAAAACCAAAATATTTTTCTCAAGCATACCTTTTATTAAAAAAAGTGTTTAAATGAATTAACATTTACTGGTAAAACTTTTTTCCTATAGGGTCATCTTATATTCAGGCTTTTTCTTTTTTTCCTAAATTAATATTAAGATTTGGGGGGTCGTCTTATAATCAGGGTCGTCTTATAATCGAGCAAATACGGTAATTAATTTAATTTTTATTATTATTATTTTTTGTAAATACGGAGCTGGTTTTTTTTTAAATCCAGTTTTTGTATAATATAATATTTTCAGGCAGCTGAATGTCACATATTATAGGTGTTGCACCCCTGTTATCTTAGCCCAATCTACTACACAAACACACTGACTCCTCATCATTCTACCTGGGGTAAACAATCATTCACCTGGACACTCTGACTAATGAAAGCCTACGGAGTAACAGACTTCATTAGCATTGCCGTAAAGAATCAGCACAGTGCAGTGCACCAAAAATATCATGACTGACAACCACAGCAGCCTCCAGGTCTGCAGGTATAGAAAGTTTATAGGATCAAATAGAGATGAAACCAAGTTTTTGTCAATGCTTACCTGCGTTACTGTATACTAATACTGTATTTTATGCTCAAAGAAAAATGTATATGGAATAAATTATTGGGACACCTGACCATTACACCAACAGGGACTTTAATAAAATCTTATTCTAAATATATAGAAATCAATATTTAGCTGGTCCCCCCATTGCAGATATAGAGGCTTCCACTCTTCTGGGAAGGTTTTCCACAAGATTTTGGAGAGTTTCTGTGGGGATTTTTTCCCCATTCATTCAGTAGAACATTTGTGAGGTCAGCCACTGATGTTGGACAAGAAGTTCTGGCTCACAATCTCCATTCCAGTTTATCTGAAAGGTGTTTGATGAGGTTGAGGTCTAGGTTCTGTGGAAGCCAGTCAAGTTATTCAACACCAAACTCAACCATGTCATTATGGACCTTGCTTTGTGCACTGGGGCACAGTCATGCTGGAATAGAAAAGGGCCTTCCCCAAAACTGTTCCCACAAAGTTGGAAGCACAGCATTGTCCAAAATGTCTTGGTATGCTGAAGGGGACATACCAATATTTTTGCCCATATAGTGTATGTCAGATTAAAAGAAACAATTTATGTATTAGAAATCCACCTTTTGTATATACAGAAACAGCCATTTATTAAGCCAACTGTTCTAAGGATCTGCATGTTATTATGTTATTTACCCCTGTTATTAAAGCACTCTCTTCTACCGGGTGGTTCTAGCTGCCTTTGCAAGGCTGAGGTGAGGGGAAGGGGAGAAGAGTCTTTTAGACATGAAAGTATTTTATTAAGCTGTAGGTAGTAGACTTGTGCATTAGAATTCATAACTTCAAAAATGTTAATTTTAACAAAATTTGCCAATTTTGTTAATTCATACAAATATCTGAAAACTAGGAGAGGCCCCAAAAAAACAAAAATAAAGATGAAAGCTGAATTGTTGTTTGATTTTCATTTGTCACACTCACTCTGTCACACACTATCACACTCTCACACTCTCCCTCTTAATGTCTCACTACCTTCTCTGTCTCCTTTCCATTTCTTGTTCTCTATTTCTTCTTCTTCATGTTGTCCGTGTCTTCTTTCTTCGATGGTGATCTGCTGCTTTACACTGGCCTCCTGTAGCACTTCCACATTAGAGTGGAGCCTTGGCACACATGACAGGGACAATTATTTCCCCCTTTGGAGGAATGGTGCAGAGGTTGTCCCCACATTGCACACTGAAGCTCAGCCCTGATGCAAAAGTGCTCCAGTAGGCCAGATACATGTAGAGAGGTCTGTGAAGAAAGAGAAGCATTCCTGTGCTTCTCTTTCTCCACAGATCTGTCTGCATTATTTTCACCTCCTGGAGCACTTCCGTATCAGGGTTGAACCACAGTGTGGGAGAGGTTGCAGAGGCTCTGACCCGATGCGGAAGTTCTCCAGGAGATCAGACTACTGCAACAAATCACTGGGAAAAGCAGAACAACATATAAGAAAGAAGAATGAAGATGTTAAGAACAGCAAGAAAAAGGAAAAGAAGTGAAGAACAAGAAGGGAGCTGTGGGGACATGGAGAATGTAGGGAGACATTGAGAGAGAGTGAAAAAACATGTGAGAGTGAGTAAGAGTGAGGTTAATTGACAATGAATTTTGGTTTCCCAAAAAAACAAACCGAATTTCATCTGAACCGAAAGGACCAAAAACAAAACTAAAGATTTGTCTGAATTTTCGGTCCATGTCCACAAGTCTAGTAGGTAGTTTTAACAAATAACTATTTATGTTAGATTGTGTTCTCTTGGTGGTGATCAGCCTTGGTCAGTCAACTGTCTTGCTGCATGTCACACACGATAACTCACAGAAACATTGAAGTATAAACAGCACTGGGGTTTGACACATAAAAGTGTAACTTAATTTGACTTTTAACGCATAAACACAATCTTAATGATCTAGTTATACAGAGGCACCTAAAGAGATACATTAACAGATATCAGTTGCCATCTTCTAAAGATAGCGTGGATGCTTGAATTTAACTCTTTCACTGCCAGCGAGAAGCTATACACTGTAGGATTGGAGATTAACAAGTCAATGGGGCAGCAATACACTTACATAAGAAAAAGGTTTAGCAGCTATTCGGTGCAGGATTTGGCAAATATTCATTACACTACCAATATTTGCAAACATTTGCCGTGTCCGCACACAAAGAGGGTCAACACAGTAATTCAGGACAGCGTTTGACCTCTTCACTAGCACAGTAAATGGATCTGATCTGCCAGCCAAAACATTTCCTGCAGAACAGCCAAACTTCCATAAAGAGAAATCAACAGAGGAGGAGGAAGGACGGAATGAGGTTGTAACCAGAGCTTAGGAACGTTAAGTAAAAGGATTCCACTCTACAGCCGCTGAGCACAGAGACATGGGGTTTATCTATCTCTCTATATATATACACCTCTCTAGCACTTGTAAATCCACCGTAAAACTGTGCAGATAAAAAAAACCCCAGGAGTTATATAGTCAAGCGCACTAGTATACATCCATTCTCAGGTTACCTTAACTAAACAAGGGTCTGGAGAGCAAAAACTGCAAATAATATTACCGCCATCTATAAATGTAATCAATGTTATTGCCACAAACTCTTCAAGACAAGGACATATATTGTGTGCAACCAAAATGTTGGGGATTGCAAGTTAGTCCTCTATGCATTGCCCTAAATCACACAGTATGAACTCACTGTAAAGTCTTCAACTACCACACTTAGCAGTAGTGTCATCTTCGATCCTTATAACTCTATCCTTATACCCCTCACCATTACTTCCGATTTGTTTGAAATACTCTACTTTCTGTATGTCACTGCAAATACGTAACTGAATAATTTGGATCAAAATCAGCTGTATGCCTTTGTTTGCTGATATTCTCAATAGTTAACAACAACTAATATCAAGTCCTGGTCAAGATTAGCTAGACACATTTGAACTTTGGTTCAGGGTTCTAGATATTACTTTCTGATAGTGAATGTTTCCGATTCATTGTTTTCCTACTGGAACACATGGTGGAATGGGGCAATTTTTTACATAAATGCTGGTTGCTATTAATGTATGACTGATGAATGTCTAGTTTTAGCTGATCACTGAGAACATCAGATGGTAGGCCCTCTGATGAAGGAATTATTTGTTTGTTTGTTGTAACTCATCTGAAAGTGTTCATGTTATCTTTTTTAAGACAACACTTTCTGAGCCCCTTGGATAAAGACTAGCAATAACAATATATACAGTAAAAATATTTATGGATTTGGATAATGACAATTTATACCAATGACGATGTATCTGAAGGCATACTAACCTTTATCCACAACAAGGTGGATTTACATTTGGATTAACTAAAAAGCATACTTTTTTTGTAGGTGAAATTAGTGGAAAATGCTTAGAAATTCCAGGCGTACCACCAATTAACCATTACTTAATACATTTAGATTTTGAATATATAAGAAGATCTAGATTAAAATCAAAAACATGGCGGAGGACCCTGTCAATGTCCTCCAAACCTCTATGTCTGCAAACGTAAAGCAAATTATCCATCCTAACGCTACTTAAAAATCCCTATAATGGCGCACTGAGCTGGTCATTATAACGTCTAAAAAGATATTTTCTTTTTCAGCCAATGGCTTTGTCAGGGGAATAAAAAATATTTATTATTACAGTGACCAGTGACTTATTTATTCGGAACAGAATTTTTATACAACATTTAAAGATAAACAACAAATTTCTATCCAATAAATAGTATTGAATTTATACATTAACATAAAAAAATTCATCCTTACAGACAAACCGGTTAACAAATACATAAAACATAAACTTTTGACTCATTCATTGTGTTTATCTTTATCTTACACATAATTCCATTTCTTATTAGGTACAAACCAGTTTAACTATAATTAGAATAAATTTAATGGAGCATTAGATAATGAGGGAAAAGGCGTGCTCCCATCTGGATCTATTAAATCATACATAATTCAAGATATAATTTGCAGTTACCCAAGGGTCCCAAATTGTGTTCTGTTGCATTGTTTGCTTAGTTATAATAAAACAATATTTTTTCCATCTTGAATTGATAATTTATATGATTCGATATCAGACCTTGTTGGAATGTTACTGTCTTTCCATAACCAGGAGCCTCCTCAACTAATTCCAAAAGTTCTGAGGTTGATGATATTGGCCCGAATCCATTATTAGAACCTGCATCTAGAAGTATTACTAACCTGGGAAATAAAGATGAATTATTTCTATTATTCTTAAGGACTAAGTGTCTTTTCTTTTGGATCTACCCTCATAATGAGCACAATTATGGGACTGGAAACGGTGGAGCTATTCTGACCATCATTCATTTATGAAAATTTCAAAGCAATGATAACGAGAGAAGTTTCATCAGTGAATCTCGTCTCTTAATCCCCTTGTGTAACAATTTTATAGGGATCAAGGCTGTCTCATTGCAATGAAACTTTCTCTCCATAAACTCCACTAAATAAAAAATGAATGAGAAGCTTGAGTTATTGTTCAAAATTATAGTAAAAAGGTATTGCAGCTCATCGAGGAGTCATTTTACTCCTAACATTTCAATACATTTTATTAGAGCGGACTGTTCACTCAACCGGTCACAGAAGAAATTAAACAAATTGACCCTTAATTACCCACTGATATCTTTCAAGTCCCCTCGAGTACTAGGTATTGTTTAAATGAACAAATGTAAAATGTAGGTGGACAATTTGAACGAGTAGCTGGGCTACCATTAAAAACCTACCTCTTTGCTGCACTCTGAACCCCTATTAATCTGGTTGTCTTGGTACATGTCTAGGTAGCATAACTCCCAACTGCCCAAGATCTTTAAAATATTCCTGCACCAATTATCCCCATTATGTTGGGACAGTCCCCCTACACTGACCCGCTGCACCTCTTTCCTTTAATGGTGTCCCTCTGTTATAGGAGCTCAGAATGTTTGGTGGGTAACATTGGGTTTAACAGCCTTAAATGTGCTAATAATGTGCATGTAGTCTGCAAGAAGTACTGTATATCTATAAATACATTGTGTAAATAAAATACATAAACTGCAATGAAATCTCACATAGTCACATACAAATTCAAAATAAAGCCCTACTGTCGGGAACTCCTAAAACAACTGCTCCATATAAAATGTTGGGAAGTATGCTGGTTCACCCTATGGAGTATCTGCCCCTGTCCACGGCATGAAAACAATGCAACTATGCATTTACTAAGCGTCTGACAAGAAATATATATGGACCCCTTTGCAGTGCAAATTCCAGGTTAAATGATGTTGTATAAACAGTCAAGTACCTTTTAACCTAGTAATCAAGGTTGAAAAATGTCCGCTGTGCCTAGAGCCGGATATCACATGCCTGAATAAACTTTGTATTCTAGGAATCCTAAGGCATTGAGCTGCACTGTATATCTCTTACTTGGGTTACACTATTCAATGCCTTCCATGACATCTTAATATTCCACCACTTCTCACACTAACAAACCTTTCTCTTTTAGAACTGATAACTAGACTTTTTTTAGAACTGATAACTAGATTTACCGAATTTTGGCAAATTCAGCAATTCGTATGAAGGCACAAAAACGGGACCATAAAAATAACTCAACACACAGCCATTAATGTCTAAACCTTGGCAACAAAAGTGAGTACACCCCTAAGTGGAAATGTCCAAATTGGGCCCACAGTGTCAATATTTAGTGTGGTCACCATTATTTTCCAGCACTGCCTTAAACCTCTTGGGCATGGAGTTCACCAGAGCAGTCTGGGCCTGCATAAGTGCTGCCGGCACTGGGGAGCTACAGTTCATTGAGGGAACCATGAATGCCAACATGTACTGTGACATACCGAAGCAGAGCTTGATCCCCTCCCTTTGGAAACTGGGACGCAGGGCAGTATTCCAACATGTTAAAGACCCCAAACAAACCTCCAAGACGACCCCTGCCTTCTTTGGTCCACCATGGCGAGGTCTGTGCTCAGTTTCAGGGTCTTGGCAATCTTCTTATAGCCTAGGCCATCTTTATGTAGAGCAACAATTCTTTTTTTCAGATCCCCGGAGAGTTTTTTGCCATGAGGTGCCAGGTTGAACTTCCAGTGACCAGTATGAGAGAGTGTGAGAGCGATAACACCACATTTCCCATACCTGCTCCCCATTCACACCTGAGACCTTGTAACCCTAATGAGTCACAAGACACCGGGGAGGAAAAATGTCTAATTGGGGACCAATTTAGACATTTCCACTTAGAGGTGTACTCACTTTTGTTGCCAAGGTTTAGACATTAATGGCTCTGTGTTGAGTTATTTTTTAAGGGAACAGCAAATTAACACTATTATACAGGCTGTACACTCACTACTGTACATTGTAGCAGGGTATCATTTCTTCAGTGTTGTCACATGAAAAGATCTAATAAAATATTTACAAAAATGTGAGGGGTGTACTCACTTTTGTGAGATACTGCATTATTTTCTCTTGGACATAAATCTCTGAAACCTTTTGTGACAGATATGCCAACAAGGGTCTCAGCTTCTACAGCCTGTCATACACCGGTGGGTCATTTTGGGGGGACAAATAGTATTGTCACTAAAAGGTAGAAAGTGCAAGAGGACTTCAAGGGCGAGAGAGAGAGTTGTCAGTATACAAAATTAACAATAACACAAACATGTTAATACATAGTGCTGCAGAGACATTGAATTTTAAAGCAGATAATTAACATTTGTACTACTTGGGTCTGTCCTGAAGTAAATTAGGCCATACTCCTGCAAGCTTCCATTCCATAGGTTAGATAAGCCAAAACTCACAGTTTATAAATACATTCACTATATTTAAATGCTAAATAGATTACGGTGGTAAAGTTTGTGTTGGCACAGTGAGGTATAATCCAGGCATATCACACAGTGTTTTCTGGATTTCTGTAATAAGCATTGTGCTATATTGTACTTATGGAATAAAGGGCATGAACACCTCTAATGTAGTCACACCCTACCTTTCAGCCTGATGTAAGATGGGTATTTAAACAAATCGCTTTGATGTTATTATTTTATTAATACACATATACTACACGTTATAGCACAGACAAACCATATTTTCCACAAATAGAGGTCTTCAGGTCCTTTTTTCTAGGAAAGAAGAGCTAATTAATCAGATCTTCACTTCAAGCTCATCACCAGAGCTTTTCTCTTCTCAGTCCAACTGCTGAGGTCAGGTACACGGTTCCTATCCATGAGGTCTCACGTTGCTGACATGGGGATTAACACCTAAGGTATCCGCATACAGAGCTCTCATCCCTTCCTGCCCCCGCACAGATGACAGACTGAAGAGTATGACTTTCCTCGGTGCTCAGTTACTCATTGCTCAAAGCAGAATGCATGACCTGACATCTTCATTCCAGATGGCACTGAGATAGGTCAAGATCTGTCAGTTTCCTATAAACATAAACACCCCACCTGCTTCCCTTCTCTAGTACCTTTCAATCCTCCGGACACTGGTGTCCATATGCACCTAATGGCCTTAAATGGGGAAGAAAATTTAATTTAAGAAACCTACATGGTAATTCATTCTATTTATCTTCTTAGGACGGTTAACACTACTTTCTGACATTTTAAAGAAATGATTTTCTTTGTGTGATGAGTTCATGTTTCAAGTTATCCCCGATTCCTTCCAGTCCGACATGGACTGGATTTAGAAAGGATAAAGTCTGATCCTCAGTAAGTGTAGCATCTCAGAGGCCTGTGCTTAACTTTGTATTCTGTATCTAAATGAATATATGAACCTGTTCAAACATTTCGGGACATGTGTCTGTCATGTCTCGGGCAATGATTTCATGTCTGTAAGCCTTGTCCTTTATGCATTTATGTAAAGTGTTGTGTATCCGAGGGTAACGAAATAGTTAATGTTCTTGATCCTTCAAAACATGTTTCACTCAAGATGAGCACTTTTGTATTTACGAAAAATAGAATGAAAATTAAAAATCAATATGAGATAATATGTTGCCCTGTTTCAGTTAGACTGTGTTTACAATATGTACTTGGTTGGAAAAATGTCTACAAAGAAGGCCTTTTTGATCCTGCACCATTATTATACTTTTAGAAAAAAAAGATGTTACGGTACAGCTGTGACATTTTATCATATGCATGTAATAAATATTTTTATATTTAAATTTCAAGTAAATTGCTATAGGTGAACACACATAGAAAGAAAATGTTTGAGCTCAGTCATGTATTACATTTTTTTGACAAATGTCCTTTTTTTCTGTATGTTGAATAGAACTAAAGTAAAACGGTTTAATATAGCAGTTGTAAAGGATAAAATATTGGAACTCCCCTGCAAATGATTCTGTTGAAGGTCTTCGCACCTTCTGTTGAGCTCCACATATATTTAGAATCTCCAGACTATTATTCCATACTGAATATGAAATAGCATCAATGTGTGTCTAAATTGGAGTTATATGAAGAAACTCAGCTAATATTTAGCAAATGTTGGGGACCCTATCTTTAAGACAGATCATTACTTCAATCGGCTTCTGTATCCTCAAAGCTGTTGTTAGCCCTGATCAACTTTTCAGAAGCACGGAGATTTGCTGGTGAACCATTGTATGCCACATAGCGGTTGAAGAACATCATGCATTTTCTTGAGGGGTTAATTCATTCTCCTCCAGATTAGATCTGTCTTAAAATACAAAGGAGGGGTGCACAGTGTGTTTAACAGTGGTTCCAAAGAACTCTTGGACTAATTCCAATTGATCTTGAGCAGGCCTCCATAGATGTGCAATCATCATCACATTGGGGTCTAAACATTTTTTTGTAAAGGTTGGGACAGAAAGTTTAAGAATCATTGCCAGGATTTCTTTTCTGCTAAAAAGTAACACTATTTCTAATGTAATACGTCTGTTTCAAGCAAATTTAGTATAGACGATACCTTTATTGGTTAACTCACACATAATGGTTCGCAATTCATTATATGTCATTTAGCCAATAAAGGTATCATCTTTACCAAATTTGCGTTGTTTCTTTCTATGGTTAACAACTTTGTCTGTTTTAAGCAAGTCTGCTATGTAGCCGTTTTCTTCAAAGGAATAAAAGATGTCTCATAATACAACATTACTGTGGAGATGCAAGGCTATTGTTTACTTAAAGGCAATTTAGGAGCCACATGGCGCTGCACGCAAGGACAGAAAATGACATACTTAATTTGGCAGTCTTTGTCCAAAAACAAAAGAGATGCAACTAAAAGCAGTAATTCAGCATCAGCTTCCAACAGAGAAGCTGTTTGGATCCGACCGTGCTGTTTCTTCTCGATGATGTTGTGCTTTCCTATTGGCTCGTGCAGTATTTTAAGATCTGACCACCATTTGATTTCTCTATGGGGAGCTTAAACACAGGCAAATTAATCATGATGTATCACAGGAACCAAGTTTTCAGCTGAGCTTTATATAGTACTGTTTACTTGAGGAGAAGCCCAGATGAAACAGTCCTAAAATAATCTATACATCAAAATAAATTACAGATTCATGTATATGTCATTATTAAATAGATTGAAAAAGTTAACATATGAATATATTTGTATATTGATGTCATTGAAATATTTTTAGACATTTAAGACACTAATATGAGAAAAAGGTAAACAATGAATTTCCACCATGTTGAGATTTAAGGATGTGTTTAAATAATGTTTATACATCGTATTAGTAGCTCATCTGCATGTTTTAGGAACTCTTCCCCCTAAACACTATTTACAGCATATAATAATGCAACCGAATTTTAAGCGAGAATAAGATTTTTTGTGCTGATTGTCTTCCATGAGTTTATACATCCTATATACTGCATATACTGCATATACATCATGGCTGATGTGGTCACCCTAGTGGCATATAATCCAAACCTCATAACATCTAATTTTCCACAAGACTGTCCCACCGAGCTGTCACATTGTCCCACTTTTGCGAGCAGTAGGGATCATGGATGGTTGGATGGCTCTGTTGACCTACCCTCACCTGTCCAGAGAGCTGTAAAATTGGTGGAGGTCTGCATAGCAAGCATAAGCCAAGGGTTAATGGCAATTGAGTGCATCCCCCACTACTTAACTGCTGTCTCCCTACTTTTTCAGGGTCACATAATGCACGTTATGTGATACTACTGCATGTCTTCCCATGTGGCCTCCTGGTGATCATCTGGAGCTGACATCCTCAACGTGGTTCTTTGAGTAAGGTAGGAGGGCAGTTCTGTCCCTCCCCACCTCCATCATCACCCCCAACAAAGGTGTCCCAAGACACGTGAAATGTTGGGAGGTATGATAATGAAAAGTATGTAAAAAAAAATGGATATACTCACCCAGTGAGTCTTGTACCGTGCCTTGCAGATGGTGATACTACAGAAAACAATGCTAGGATAGCAATAGGTGTTCTCCTTTCCACCTATATAATTTGCTGAGTACTGAGAATCATGTTTCTGATGCATTTACTAACAAAAATGTTAAAATCAGCAGTGTAGGTGGAACATCAGTTTTAATACTTCACGTCTTAAACTGATCAAAGAACGTGAGAAGACCTGCCAAAATGCCTTAACAGAATATAGGTATAAATGTAAATATTTATATTTACAGATCTATATAAAAAGCCTTGCACATTTATACAGTACATAACCACAGGGAGTGGTGATATGATCCTTGGGTGCTGATGCATGTAGCAGGTATGTCATTAATCTCACAGCTGCTCTAATTAGTGAAAGTGTCAACCTTTTCACCAATGGGAATTGAAAGAGAGGAATGTCTCCAGATCCCGAGCTCAAGAAAGTACAGACCGCAGCCGAAAATAATTTCAAACTACCAAAGCCAATTTCAAATTAGCCCCTGCAGGGCTTCAGGGAAATTCCACATACAATACTTACAGTTTTTCCTTCTAGACATGTGTAGAGTGTATAGGGTGTATTATACACGAGTACACAATAACATCACCTGTACACAAAGATAACTTGTAACTTGCAACTCCAAATTTAGCATGCATATTATAACGCAAATCAGGTCCTCTGGTTTAAGTCCGTAGTCTGTATTGTACAGGTTTAGGATCCTTACTTGCTGATCGACGTCCTGGATACACTAAGATCTGATACATGCAGAGGAGCACATGGTTCTAGTAGACTTGTGCATTCGTATTCGGGCGAACATGAAAACGAACACGAAGAGAGCGCTTTCGTTGTTCGTCCCGAAGAAACGAAGAAGCAAAGATAGCGGCGGTAAAACGTACACGAAGACACACAACACGAAGAATCTTCGTGTGCATCTTCTTCTACTAATCTCCCTGGTCCCTTCCTCATCTAGCCTACCTTATCTACTCAGTGTCGCAGGGGTTGACGGAAGCGGAAATCCGTAGGTTCGCCTTCAGGGGTTAAGGGGCTGTGCGAACTACTCTATTGGTCGCCTGCAGGGTCCTCCTCTGGCATCAACCAATTGGAACCAATTGGCTCACTCGCATGGCCTTTTTAACTCCTGATGGCGAACCTACAGATTTCCGCTACCGTTAACCCCTGCGATGCTGCGTAGATAACTGGAGCGGAAATCCGTAGGTTCGCTGTCAGAGGTTAACCTGGTGCAACTTGGCTGACAGAGACCACTGGTCTCCCTGCTCCAACAGTTAAAAGTATGTACAAATGACCAATAAAGTTGCTTGTACGGACCTTTAACTGTTGGAGCAGTGAGACCAGTGGTCTCTGCTGGCCAAGTGGCTGGACCATGATTTTAAAAGTCTGTACAAGTGAGTGGTTTCATGAAGGGAGAGGGCTAACCATGTATAGAGGTGGGGCTGGCTGTGTAAGGAAGGGGTTAGTCTCAGACAACCTTTTGCCACCATATGAATGTATGGAAAAGTTAATATGGTAATAACTTAAGCATCAGAATACCTGCAACTCTCTGGGTTTGACTTGGAGTCTCTGGGTGAAAGCTCCACACATGGCTACCCCAACCTCCATATTTAACCACCCCTAGAAGAGGGAGAGGTCCTGATGGCCTGATGTGTCATTTGCGTCACTGAATACAATGTAAGTAAAAATTTATATAACAAGTCTAGGAATCATAGCAACTACCTTATGGTAAGGCTCTTGCTATGTGAAAATATTTGCTAACAATAGCTGATAAAAGTTATGACAAAGGCCTGCATTTTACAAGCAATACATTGGTGTACACCATGGTGCAGTAACCTCTATAACAGACCCGGACCGTCTCTTTGGACATATTCAACAAATCTCATCCCTAATTAAAGCTTTACTCGCTACCACATAACACTGTGCACACCTTGCTCAACTGCAGCTTGCATATTAAAGACTTCACTATGTAAAGTATTGCGGTACTTTCAGTAAGAATAACATAATTTGAGCTGTTAGACTATAACTCATATTATCTTTATCTGTCAGTTGACTGAGAATGATGAGAGTTGAAGTCCAGTGAAAAACCGAGGGCCATAGATCAAGCTACATCCCTGTCATGTATAAAGAAAATGCAGGTTTGTGAGATGAAATAAATAAGGAAACTGTAGCTCATATGGGGATCAGAGTGTTCTCTGAGTCTGACCTCAGCTATCACTCATAATCCCTGCTGTGACAGCGGGCCGCTGGCGTGATCAGTGGATTAGGGCTCTCATTCTCGTTCTGGTCTCTCTAGATCACCCAGATCAAACGCTGCGTAATCTACTGTAAATTACTTATTTATCTTAAGGAAAGATGCTTTCTTCTCTATAGCACAGTTATACATGCTGCGGGGTGTCAATTTACCTGTTCCTCAGTAAATATGAATGCATACTAAAGTAGGTGCTCTGAGATGCATTTTTTTACTTCAATCATAAAGACCAAACTACTAAAAATGTTGCCACAGCCAAAACTGTTAAACAGATTCCAGGCTGGTATGTTTTTCAGGTGGTACTAGTACTTACAGTACTTTGTTTGAAACGAGAGTAAGAGCATAAGCCAAAGAGATCAGTGAACTGCAACTTCTGCCTATTGAGTTGGCCCAGGATGATGGAACCATGCATCTTCCATTGGATACAACACCCATTCTAAAGAGTGAGTTGACACTGGCATGGTTCGAGCTGACCTGGGGACAGAGACAGCCAGGGATGGACTGGGAATGAAAAGCAGCCCTGGAAACATTTGGAGACCAGCCCCATATAGTTTATCTCGCGGTCGGGCTCTTGTACCCACACGCACCCCTTATACATACCCGAGTCACACTATTTGCCGTATAAATAACTATAAAACATTATTTTTATCACATTATTTGCTTTCAAATGCCAGAAAGCAAATTTTTTAGATGAAAATTTTCCATTTTATTCAGTGGAACAAAACAGCGATCACATTATTCTTCACAATATTCTTGTAAGAAACTTTTATTTCTTTATTAATTCATGAAAACAATTTTTTCATATTTTATAAAAGCTATGATTGAGAATTTTTTGTTTTTATTTCCTTTTATTTCCCAACCTGCCCCACCAGTTATGCACATCTGCCCCCAGAAATGCCTTATACCCCCTATATGCTACTCTGCCTCCCTGATATGCCTTATACCCTCCTATATGCCACTCTGCCTCCAGAAATGCCTTATACCCCTATATGCCCCTTTAACTTCATGAGGTGCCGGCGACCGAAGAAGGCGGCCCGGCTGCCGCTTTCAATTGCGCTCGCAGCTGCTTAGCGGCTGTTTTGAGTGTTGGTCTGCCGGCCGCCCACACCCACGGACCGACCGGCCCACCGGGAAATTTCCCGGTATCCCAGTTGGGCACTCCGGCCCTGGAGACAGCCCTGGGGCCAGGTCCAAGGCCCAGCTCATAGAGCCGGAGTCAACCACAAAATAATGTCCTTACATGCATCCATGTCTAAGTGAAAAGGTACTTTAGGAAGCTCGGTCCCAGCCCACACTCCTTTCCTTTTGATGAGCTTGGTCAGTCTGGCTACTGGCTAGAACTATTTCAGTATATGCAATATACGCACAAAAGACAGGCGCATATTATTATGCTGTTTTTTTCTTTTAACATCTACCACCCATCAACTCCTGTTGGGAAAGTTCCCCATACAGTCAATTTGGAAAATTCGACACACCCTGCCTGTTTCTCTTTTTTCTTCTGGCTACAATAATGTCTCCATTTATGAGAAAGAACATAACTTCAGTGGGAATCATAAAAATAGCTGATGCAGCACTGCTGTTTTTTGTCACATATACTGTATATTTATAATAAAGCTGACAGTAGACGTCTGATTTCTAAATAGGAATATCCTGCACAGCAAATTGAAATAGCAACATAAAATAAGAGAGAAATCATCGAGTGTAGGGTCTCCTGAGACTTTTCTATTAGCCAAACAAAATAGATAAATGCCACTTTTTATTTGTATTAATCTTTATAAAAAGGTTGCTGTTGAGGCAAAGTTACCAAATCTCTGCTTTCTCCAGTATTTTCAGACTGTCACAATGCCATCTGCTGGCTAACTATGTGAAATTGGCGTTAATTCAATTGTAGGTCTCAAGAGAAATTTTCTTCACTATATGAAGCTTGTTTATAATTAAACAACATGAAAGAAGTATCATTAAAATATATAGACATATTTCCCTTTAGGTTCATTTGCTGTACAGTTTTCTATTTTGCATAATTTCCAGTTTTTATATTAAAATTGAAGTGCTTTCACTGCTCTATTCTTGGTGTTAATCGCCTCCATCCAGAGCAGTAAAGCTCTTGATGCTCATACAGTAACCATAGTAACATACCATTTAGGTTAAAAAAGCCCATATCCATAATGTCCACCCTTGTTTTCAGTGGGTATTCTATTCTCCATTAAAATATAATACAATAGACCAATAGAATCGCTCGTACAGACTTTTAACTCTTGGGAGGGGAGACCAATGGACTCCCCAGGCCAAGTTCCGCGCCAGGAGTTAAAGGGCCATGCTACCTACTCTATTAGTTCAAATGATACATAAGGTGTTTTACAGAAATTCACAAGTTGTTGTCCTGGTGCTAGCAGGTTTATTGAGACTGAATCATTTTCATTTTCAGTCATTAACCAGCAATTATATCATAGCTACTGGTGAGTTAGGTGGCCATCTTTTTTTCTGATACCTCTCATGTTTTTATAGATTGTGTCCAGGAAGGTCCAAGGAAATAAAACCAGTTCTAGTAGTGGACCAGCTTCTATTCAAAAGTTCCCTTCTGATATATAAAGCTATTTACTCAGTTATAGATACAGGTATTTTGTATAGTATTATCTAGATTTAAATGTTGCTAAGAACTCGTTCTCATGTGCGTGCATTTAAATTGTAAACTCTAGCAAGCAGGGGCCTTATTACCTCACATAGTTACATAGTAAGATTACAATATTACCTCATCCCAGTCAGCCTCTCAACGTATACACAAACATTCGGACAGATAATCAACACACAATAACTAATTTGGTACCTACTAAGTGTTCAGCTCCACTACCATGACAACCTCAATGACTTGAAGCATATTTTCAGGAAATGCACAAAAACAATAGCATGAACCCAAATTCGAAAATGTTTACTATGCACAAATACATTATGCTCCAATAACTCCAAAACAAAATGGGTCTCAAAAGATCTTCTATTCCATACAGAAGATAAGGTAATTGTAGTTAATATATGTATTTAATAAGTTAATATAGTGATCTAAAGCCCTATCCACCACAAATACAAAATCGGTAATGTGTGTGTACCCAACCAAAATTAATTTAATTTTTTTTAAAAACCCACCAACAAACTTTCAGAGGGCATGCTTGTCTTGGGCAGAGATTTCAACATACTGCTGAACCTTCGCCTAGACCCCTCTTCAGGCAAATTATATAATAATTAAAAAAATGAAAAGGCTATTTAACTCATTGCAAATCGTTGACTGTTGGAGAATTATACATCCAACAACAAAGGACTTTACTTATTTTCAAGGAATATACAAAATATTACAATTTAATTTTCTGTAAAACAAAAATTAATACTGCTGTCAACAGATGCTGATAACGCATTTGACAGAATAGAATGGACTTTCTTATGCCATATGCTAGAAAAATTTGGTTTGGAATTTTATAATTTAGATTAAGTCACTATACAAGAAACCTACAGCAAAACTTAGCTGTATAAATGGGACTTAATCACGTTTAGTCTAAATTACAAATGGAACCAGGCAAGGATGCTCATTACCCCCCTTTTATTCATTATAGCCCTAGAGCCGTTCTTATGCAAAACTCAGGAGAACACAGACATAAAGGGATACTATGACGAAACCAACAACAGGAGATTGACACTGCTACTAGCAAAATAGGAACGAGAGCGCACAAGGGCAATGAGGATAAGAGGGAGCGGCCTTATATAGGACTGGGTAATTAGTGGCAGTGATTGTCAGATAGCTAACGGGTGAGCACTCCCTGTGGCCATAGTCCATCAGGAAGCACTACCACAGGTATAGTAGCTAACTGAAGTCTTTCTGTGGCGAGCCCGCAAGGTGCAGGATCTGCACATAAAAAGTTGAATGAATTGAAATCCAGGTAACAACCTTCCAAGGGAGTCAAAGCCAGCTGCCTAAATATAGTTTAATAGATATTAAGGCAAAACCATGGTGTGAAACAGGTTCCTTATGGAAGGATAAAAATAATAAAACTGTCATTTTTTGTATCTCTTCAAAGTCCTACTAATTGAATTACCAAGAGAATTCGTCCAAAAATAAGGTTTTCGAGTTTTCATTTTTTTTGGTGGAGTAAGCGACCACGTTTTCAGACGGAAAACTTTATCTTAACATAAGCATCATGGAGGATGGCGCCTTCCCCATTTTCAAAAAAATACCAAATTAATTGATTGGGCTACATTAATCCTTCAAGATTGTGGAGACCAATAGTGGCGGAATGGATACAAATCCCTTTACACAATGCAATCTGGAACACATCCCTAAAGGGCACAAAGGTCCCCATGACAAAACTCACCATTTAAACTTATATGTAGCTTATTTATTTATTTCCTTTTTCTCTTTCTTTTCCATTCTTTTTCCTTGTTAATACATTCTGCATAGCCTACCTAAAGAGTAAAACACTTCATCTATGTACAGTATAGTAATGTTCTCTGCTGGCAGGCTAATTCCCAAATGTCAAAATGGTACAATTAAGTGTTCTGTATGCGCATGAGAGCATTTACAACAATATTAAATATGTTGAATAATAAAATGTAGGAATAGGAAAAGTGACAGGTTTTCCATAAGGACTTGTGTTATAAACATTAGAATAAAGATCCCCTATTATTATTATTATCTTTTATTGATATAGCGCCAACAATTTATGCAGTGCTTCATACAATACATATATTCAAGGGGTACGACAAGACGAGAACTGACAAACTAAGACAGAGCGATACATTAGGTCAAGCTTACAATCACTGATTTTATAACATACAACAATTATCAGACAATGTTAAATGACAGCGAACTCCAGGAAGTAATCACCTTAACTAAAGTTCAAACAAGCACACCTCCAGGTTATGGTTGTTCTTGTGAAACAGAATATCTATATGACATCTCTATAGTATAACGCTAAAGTTTCTGTAGTCGATCACTCAATAAATAGCCAAGAAACAATACACATTACTTTCATTTGGACTGGAATACACCATGGCATTACATGAACGGCTCAGCCTGTGGCAGAGAATATTACTCGGGATCTTCTGCTTCCCGTTGCTTCCTTTCTACCTGTGTGTGTACTGTCTGTGTGAGTATCCAGCCCATTATGCTTCATGTTCTGTATTATTCTGTCTGTTCTGTAACCTTCCATATAAACCTGACAATACGGTATACGTACCACCGTCAGTCTACAATGTAGAACTCATTATAGTTAATTGTAACAGATATTCTGAACCTTGCAGCGTTTATTAATCTGGTGACTCCATCTGTAAAAAGTGTCTAGATACAGAAGTTCCCAGGATGTTGAAGGTATAAAATATGGGGCAACAAATGCTTGGTGGAAGCATACTTTCTACCAGATTCTTAACAGGCAAAAAACCTTCAATAATTCTTGCAGATGCAGATGACTTTAGCTGGTAAACACTAACTGTAAAATACAAGATTTTTTTTTAAACAAATCAGTATTTAAATTCATAATTTTTAAGAATATTTGAAGCAGACAAAATATAGTAGATTCCACTTCTCTGATTACATATTAAATTGCAACTGCAATCTTTTTCCTCTTTTACTCCTAATAGAACTTTCCTTTCTTTCCAAAGACATTTCTCTTCTTCCTTTTACATTTCTTCATTGGCGCTCTTGCTCGCATCCCTTGATATATTTTTGACGATAATATAATATTTTTTGGCAATGCTAGATCATATAACTGTTATTGCTCACGGCCTAATACTGCAGATCACTTGCATATGATGTCATAGATCTTTAAATAAGCACATATCAACATCATCATTCTTCATCTTTTAGTAATTGACAAATGGCTATTTATGTATGAAGTCAGATTACCAAACTATACTGAACAGTAGATTTAATATAAAGAGCACATATTTAACTGGTTTTTTTTTTGGTAAGAGAGACTGCAGCAAATGTTTTTGCCAGGAGGTTAGATAAGAACCACAGAATAAACCTGTCTTCTCATAATCAATGATGTTGTTATGTCAAACATAATTCATTCTAACCAAACATAATTAATTCTAATTCTTAATGGATTTTTATGAAATTTCCCTAAAATCTGAATTTTGCCAAATAAGGTATATAATTGTTTACCACTTTAATTGTTGCATAATGTGTTTTTTGCTCTAATGACACACTACTGAATTACTAATGACACATTACATGAATTACTTACCACTAGGAAATTACATGCAATTAGTGGGTGAAACGAAACTAGCAATTTCATCTAGCTATAAACTGCTGTACTGTTTACTAGAATGTTTCATCAATGAGTCATAATATTCATGGTTTTAGCATTTTTGAATTTCAAAGTATGTACCATGTTGGTGTGCATACCTAAAGTACAAATTACCACCATAATATGATGGCAAGAAAAGAAGAGATTTGGTCAGAATAAATCATTTTAGGACTATGTATACAATTGTTTTTATTAGTATTATCATTCCTACATTCCATGCACATCATTCACACACACATGAGTAAGCAATGGCATACCTGGGAACTGTCCAGGTTTGACCCTAGTCTCTGGGTAAAGCACTGCTTCCCTGAGTCTCTGGGTCGCTCTCCTCTTTCTCTGGAGCAACGAAGTGGAGTTTGGCCATACCCACTCCCTGCCCAATTACCCCACGCTGTAAAACCATGTATTGTTATCTAGGCTACTCCTACCCATTATGTGGCTAGTCCTCAGATATGGCTGTCAGAGACTCGATCACCATGAGCGGCATTTTAATCCCAAAGTATAAATTGTTTTTTCAAATATTTTGAGGCATTGAAAAAAATGAACACGGCTTCTTCCGAAGAAATAATCATTTTATATTAAAGTATACAGTGGGACAAAAAAGTATTTAGTCAGCCACCAATTGTGCAAGTTCTCCCACACTTAAAAAGATGAGAGAGGCCTGTAATTTTCACCATAGGTAAACTTCAACTACGAGAGACAGAATGAGACAACAAAGTCCATAAATCACATTGTCTGATTTTTTATTTTATTTGCAAATTATGGTGGAAAATAAGTATTTGGTCAATAACAAAAGTTCATATCAATACTATGTTATATACCCTTTATTGGCAATGACAGAGGTCAAACATTTTCTGTAAGTCTTCACAAGGTGTTCACACACACACTGTTGCTGGTATTTTGGACCATTCCTCCATGCAGATCTCCTCTAGAGCAGTGATGTTTTGGGGCTGTCGCTGGGCAACATGGACTTTCAACTCCCTCCAAAGGTTTTCTATGGGGTTGAGATCTGGAGACTGGCTAGGCCACTCCAGGACCTTGAAATGCTTCTTACTAAGCCACTCCTTCGTTGCCCAGGCGGTGTGTTTGGGATCATTGTCATGCTGAAAGACCCAGCCACGTTTCATCCTCAACGCCCTTACTGATGGAAGGAGGTTTTCACTCAAAATCTCACGATACATGGCCCCATTCATTCTTTCCTTTACACGGATCAGTCGTCCTGGTCCCTTTGCAGAAAAACAGCCCCAAAGCATGATGTTTCCACTCCCATGCTTCACCGTAGGTATGGTGTTCTTTGGATGCAACTCAGCATTCTTTCTCCTCCAAACACGACGAGTTGAGTTTCTACCAAAAAGTTCTACCTTGGTTTCATCTGACCATATGACATTCGCCCAATCCTCTTCTGGATCATCCAAATGCTCTCTAGCAAACTTCAGACGGGCCCGGACATGTACTGGCTTAAGCAGGGGGACAGGTCTGGCACTGCATGATTTGAGTCCCTGGCGGCGTAGTGTGTTACTGATGGTAGCCTTTGTTACTTTGGTCCCAGCTCTCTGCAGGCCATTCACTATGTCCCCCCGTGTGGTTCTGGGACCTTTGCTCACCGTTCTTGTGATCATTTTGAGATCTTGCGTGGACCCCCAGATCGAGGGAGATTATCAGTGGTCCTGTATGTCTTCCATTTTCGAATAATTGCTCCCACAGTTGATTTCTTCACACCAAGCTGCTTGCCTATTGCAGATTCAGTCTTCCCAGCCTGGTGCAGGTCTACAATTTTGTTTCTGGTGTCCTTCGACAGCTCTTTGGTCTTGGCCGTAGTGGGGTTTGGAGTGTGACTGTTTGAGGTTGTGGACGGGTGTCTTTTATACTGATAACAAGTTCAAACAGGTGTCATTAATAACAAGTGGAGGACAGAGGAGACTCTTAAAGAAGATGTTACAGGTCTGTGAGAGCCAGATATCTTGCTTGTTTGTAGGTGACCAAATACTTATTTTTCCGAGGAATTTACCAATGAATTCATTAGAAATCCTACAATGTGATTTCCTGTATTCTTTCCCCCCATTCTGTCTCTCATAGTGGAAGTGTACCTATGGTGAACATTACAGGCCTTTCTCATCTTTGTAAGTGGGAGAACTTGCACAATTGGTGGCTGACTAAATACTTTTTTGCCCCACTGTAGTTGCCCTTTAAAACATCACCATACAGCAAAGAGCTGTGCATAGCTTAGATATAAGAAAACAGATTGATTAACCATTGGGAGGTCCGGACAGTTGGGTGCCCTGTGCATTAATCCCCTCAAAACAACAGTATCCAGAGGAGCTTAAGTATATAGGGTGCCTTTTATAGCATAGGGGACACTCACTGTAAATGGAATGAACTTTTGCTACGTCATCCCTGGGACCTCTCTAATTTTCAAATGTATTTCCTCTAGGTCTACATAATTAACACTTGAGAAACAGGGTGTATAATTATTTTAAACGACAGAATGTTTGGAATTCGTAAGATAAGTCTAATACGTATGATGGAATCAAAATAGCATTACGCGAAATCCAGACAGATCATTTTTGCATTAGTTCATTTCCTTAGAAGAAATTTAAATTCTTGTTTCCTGCTTTCTACTTACCTGCCTTTATCTGCAGGTCTGAAAGAAGATGACAAGGAAGTTGACCAGGAGGAAGGTCAGCGTGATGGCAGTGAGTAATCAGTTTTAAATTGTGCTCTATTACCCTTCCATAAACCTAAATACTAACTCCTTTTAATCCTGATTAATGATTAGCCTAACCATGATATAATGTCTCCGTCAAAGAGGGAATACCTGGGAAATTCCTAAGGCAAAAAAAACAACTTATCTTTCAATAACAAAGGTAGGAAACAAGGTTGGAAAACAAAAAAATGCCTAGCACTAGTAAACGGTACAAATGTTTTCCCCCCACACAATGCTGTACAAAAGGAGCAGAATAAAATATTTCTTAATAGCACTTGTAGAACTAGAGACCACAACCGGACTGAACGATAAGAAAGTACCGTAATGACCAGCATTCAGGTCTCACCATGCCCTCCATCTGTAGTTCTATTAGGATTGTGAATGTGATTATCTCTCAATTGTTAAAGACTCTGAAAAGTGTTGATATTACATAAAACAAATGACATTAATAATAAAAAAAAACCTTTTTGCTCTTATTTTAGATTTCTGGCATAAAGCAGTTGAATATTATCAAATTATATACAGAAGTTGTCAGTATGCTGGCAAGCTTACACAATGTACACTCCATTATTGGAGTGATGGTGAGAGAGCACCATTACCAACCCACGTGGATTCCTGAGACATTCTGGAAATTATTATTATTTTAGTATATGTAGGATTGATTATCACCAGTAAAGGTGGCTGCACGATGCCATACATTGTTTTGCTAAGAAAGTGCAACATCTTGGCACTTGGCTCCTCGCTCTAAACAATATTTCTAAAAAATAAAAGGTGTTTAAGATATGACTTAGTGCTTTAACCCTTACAAAAAATTACTGCAGTTTTTCTGAAGTAATACTGCAGTTTTTTGGACATGAAAAAACTGCAATACTGCACTTTTACTGCAGTATTACTGCACATTTACTGCACTTTTACTGCATTTGTACTTCACTGTACTGCACTTTTACTGCACATTTAGGCTAGGTTTCCACTTGGGTTTTTGTCCTGCGTTTTTTTCTTGATGAAAAACGCCAGGAAAAACGCCAAGAAAACTGCCACTGCATTTACCTGCGTTTTGGCGTTTTTTCTGGAGTTTTTTCTGGCGTTTTAGCCTTTCTGTGGAAATTACTTTTTTTGACCTTAGGCAGTTTTTCCAGCCTTTACAAGTTAGAAGTTTCACCCAGCTAAAAGGGATTAGGATAAATGGCAAGTATCTGCCCTCTCCTGATGTCATTTACTTGGTAGACCCTTTTGTCTCTTTTCTGTGGTTTGTAAGGCATGCTTTATTCCGAATGTCTGCTCCTCTGGGAAGATTGGCCCCAAATGATGGTGCAAATTGTTTGCTGTTGCTTTTGGCACGCAGGATCCAGTCGCGTATGTTTGTTTGTAATGGCATGTTTGTTCCAAATGGTGTAAAATTCAATATGAACCAGTCCAGGACTTTGTTTTGTGTGAAACTGTTTGTTTTCAGCCTATTTCACGTAGGACACACAGATACTGGGTCCATCCTCTGCATTGTAACTGTGGAGAAAACGCCATAAAAAACGCCAAGGCAATAAACCCACATGGCTTTTTCATGGCGTTTTTTCTCTCCCATAGACTTCTATTGGAGAAAAACGCCAAGATTTCCTTGCAAAAAACGCCAGAGTGTCAACATGCTGCGATTTTGAAAAACTGCCACAGAGCCCAAAAAAGCAGAAAAACGCCAAAGAGGACTGAAAAAACGCCAGACAGAAAATCGCCAAGTGGAAATGGCATTTTGCGATTTCCTATTGAAGAACAGCTAACATCTGGCTGCTGCGTTTTTCCACTAAAAAAACGCCAGGTGGCGCTATTGGCGTTTTTATGGGCGTTTTTAGCAAAAAAAAACCAAATGGAAACCTAGCCTTACTGCACTTTTTTTTTATATTGCAAACCTACAGTTGTACTTCAATATGCTACAGCTTTATTGCATTTGTACTTCCGTACAAAAATAACTGCAGTAAAACTGCAGTACAATGAAGTACAAATGCAGTAAAACTGCAGTAAATGTGCAGTAATACATCACTAAAAGTGCAGTATTGCAGTTTTTTCATGTCCAAAAAACTGCAGTATTACTTCAGAAAAACTGCAGTAATTTTTTCGTAAGGGTTAAAAATGGTAGGAGCATATTTAGCAATGGGGAAGTATAGTCTAGAATGTGCAATGTTACTGTAAACCATGCACCTTTGCATTTTTTTTAAGGCAGCCTTAAACAGTAGCACTCAAGTCACATGCTCCCAAGGACCTCTGTTAATGGTTATGCCACGCATTCTCCTGCTGGGTCTTCATGGAATTAGAATAAAAAAATACTCATGTCTGTTGAGAATTATTCCTACTATTGTTAAAGTGAAACATAAGACTTTGAGCCAATGCTAAGTCGGGTCCACCAAACCATTTTATTATTACAGATTCATAAAAAAATAATATTAAAATATAAACACCCACAAGCACAATTTATATAAAATAATATATTGGGGCTTTAAAAAAAAACTGAATATCCAGACCATATGTTCATATTTATATTAAATATAAATTTGCCAATCATCATTTTTATATAACAAATATGTTTTCCTTTTTTTGTACACAAAATTAAATTTTCATAAAACATCTGGTGCTAATAATACTGTTAGAAACCTTTTTATGTGCATGCACTAAAAATTAATAAACAATCCCTCAAAACTAGGTTTGCTTCTTCAACTTACTACTGACATGTTTGCAAATGTTCTTCAGAATTTAATTAACAAGATTATCAATTAACAATAGTGCCAGATTTTTGTTAAAATGGTACATCCCTTAATTTTGTACTATAAAATGCTTGTTATCAGTTAAAAATGGAGGTGACATATACGTAATTCCAGAGCTACTCTGCTCTGCAAAATATTGGTGCATCCAACTTAGGCTCCCGCTGTTTGAACTCATTAAAAACTGGATCTGTTCCATTAAAATGTTTGCACGAGGCATGAAATGTCATTTATAGTCCTGTTTTCTCGATTTAGTTCATGTAGAGAAAGATGCTAACGCTGGACTGAAAAGAAAAACCCAAGAAGGTAAGCCTTCTCCAGACTTCAGTAAGGAAATTATGTACCATTTAATTTACTTTGTAATATTTGTTTTTAAAAGATCCTTTCATTTTCCAAGTGTTGTGGTTGAATTATTATTTGCTTCACATTTCAAAAGTATGGTTACATTGCTGATACATATATATATACCGTATTGGCTCGAATATAGGCCGCACTTTTCCCCCCACTTTAAGTCTTTAAAGTGGGGGTGTGGCCTATATTCGGGGTCTAGCGCCCGACGCCCGGGACACGCAGGGTTAGGATACGGGGGGAGTGCTGGCACGGGAGATTGTCTAAGCGCATCGTGCAGACGTTCACCGACAGCGGCGATGCACGTAAACAGCCTCCGCTGCCAGCACGTCTGTACGATGTGCTTTAACAACCTCCCTTGCCGGGAATTCCCACGGGGGGAGTCCTGGCAAGGGAGATTGTTAAAGCACATCGTGCAGACGTGCCGGCAGCGGAGGTTGTTTACGCTTGCATCGCCGCAGCCGGTGACCGTCCGCACGATGCGTTTTACCTCTGCCCCAAGACTTACCAGAGCAGACTCCCGGGTGTCTTGCGGGGCTGGCGGGGGACATCTACGCAATACGCCTATACAACTTCCGGTGCCGGCACATCCGCTGAGTCCCGGCACCGGAAGTTGTATACGCGTATTGCGTAGATGTCCCCCGCCGGCCCCGCAAGACACCCGGGATTCTGCTCTGGTAAGTCGGGGGGGACAGAGTGGCAGCATATCTCGGGGGGGGGACAGTGGCAGCATATCTCAGGGGGGAGGAGGAGGAGGACAGTGGCAGCATATCTCGGGGGAAGAAGGAGGACCGTGGCAGCATATCTCGGGGGGGAGAAGGAGGACAGTGGCAGCATATCTCGGGGGGGAGGACAGTGGCAACATATCTGGGGGGGCAGTGGCAGCATATCTCGGGGGGGACAGAGTGGCAGCATATCTCGGAGGGGACAGAGTGGCAGCATATCTCGGGGGGGAGGACAGAGTGGCAGCATATCTCAGGGGGGACAGAGTGGCAGCATGTCTATAAAAAAATTTTCTTTAAAAAAGCACCAAACTTTTAGGGTGCGGCCTATATACGGGGGCGGCCTATATCCGAGCCAATACGTTAAATGTAACGTAGAATTCAACCATTACTTATCCATCAAAATGGGATATGAACACTCAATCCGAGACTAAGGCCAGTTTTAAATCCCATGTTAAATTGGTTGTGTCAGAACAATGAAGGAGTAATACTCTAGCATGCAAAATATCCATCTCTCATACCATTTATCATGGTGATCGTTTCTGTTGCAGATAGCGAGGAAGATTTCGCCAGACATTCCAAAGGCAAGGCTACAAAGTTTGCAGTCACTAACGAAGGTAATGTTATAAAAGAGGGTGCAATATGTTCCTTCCCTCCTACTTATCTTTTTACTGATATACATAATGTCTTCCTTCTGTTAAAGGTTTCCAGGATGACGAAAAGGGAAAGGAGTGGAAAGAGGGTGAGTTGAATGAAATAAAAAATGCATTGAAAAATATGATATTGGATGTAAATATATATACACACACACACACACATATATATATATATATATATATATATATATACATATACATATGATGGAATCATTACGCAAAATCCAGACATATCATTTTTGCATTAGTTCATTTAAATTCTTGTTCCATGCTTTCTACTTACCTGCCTTTATCTGCAGGTCTGAAAGAAGATGACAAGGAAGTTGACCCGGAGGAAGGTCAGCGTGATGGCAGTGAGTAATCAATTTTAAATTGTGCTCTATTACCCTTCCATAAACCTAAATACTAATTCCTTTTAATCCAGGGGCCCCCTGGAACTTTAGGAAAGGGGGAATATGACTGCTGGCCTAGTCCGCAATATAGGGTTAATTGCAGGGTCACCATTGGCTAAGCAGGTGCAACAATGTTGCGGGTGAGAGTTTTAAAGGTGATGGCAAGGGTACTCTTACCTTTTTCCTGCCTGGATCCCAAGGACAGGCTCACCTAATGGCTAGCAGCTGGCGGGTTGTTATAAGGTTAGGTTCGTTACATATTGTTATGCTGGTATGTGTTAATAAAGCTGTGGCCAATGCCCTTACCCACATTAATGGCTCTTGTTGTTATTACTGGGTTTGGGTATAAGGGGTTGGATCTGGTAGCGGTCTCTAGGGCTAAGCAGTCCTGATTAATGATTAGCCTAACCATGATATAATGTCTCTAGCAGGTCAAAGAGGGAATACCCGGGATATTCCTAAGGCCAAAAAAAACAACTTATCTTTCAATAACAAAGGTAGGAAAAAGGTTGGAAAACAAAAAATGCCTAGCACTAGTTAATGGTACAAGTGTTTTTCCCCACACAATGCTGTACAAAAGGAGCACAATTACGCCAGAATAAAATATTTCTTCATAGTACTTGTAGAACAACAACCGGACTGAACAATAAGAAAGTAATGACCAGCATTCAGGTCTCACCATGCCCTCCATCTGTAGTTCTATTAGGATTGTGAATGTGATTATCTCTCAATTGTTAAAGACTCTGAAAAGTGTTGATATTACATAAAACAAATGACATTAATAATAAAAAAAACCTTTTTGCTCTTATTTTAGATTTCTGGCATAAAGCAGTTGAATATTATCAAATTATATACAGAAGTTGTCAGTATGCTGGCAAGCTTACACAATGTACACTCCATTATTGGAGTGATGGTGAGAGAGCACCATTACCAACCCACGTGGATTCCTGAGACATTCTGGAAATTATTATTATTTTAGTATATGTAGGATTGATTATCACCAGTAAAGGTGGCTGCACGATGCCATACATTGTTTTGCTACGAAAGTGCAACATCTTGGCACTTAGCTCCTCACTCTAAACAATATTTCTAAAAAATAAAAGGTGTTTAAGATATGACTTAGGCTTACAGAGTGATGGCTTCTCCAAAATGGAATGACTGCTTTAACAATGGTAGGAGCCAGGCCCGGACTGGGACAAAAAATAGGCCCGGGCATTTAAGACTGATCAGCCCATTTTTATTTATTTATTTATTTATTTATTTATTGTTAAACCAAATTCTGACAAATTTATTATACCATTTCTTGTTGTCTATTAGTTATATTTCAGCATGCTTTTGTCACTGTAATCAATTAGCATTACATAAATATACAATAAATGAATCATAACGTCTTGCAATTTATAAAGCGCTATATCTTTAATGAAAGATTCAAAGCAGTAACTAATCTTTGACCATTTAGTTGGTACTTAGAAAACAAACTAGTGACAGTGTGGCACTCCTTGGGCCTTGGCTGGTCAGATCACCCTCACGGCGAGTGAGTCTGTCATGTTTCCATATGTTTTTTAGAATTTAATTAACAAGATTATCAATTAACAATAGTGCCAGATTTTTGTTAAAATGGTACATCCCTTAATTTTGTACTATAAAATGCTTGTTATCAGTTAAAAATGGAGGTGACATATACGTAATTCCAGAGCTACTGTGCTCTGCAAAATATTGGTGCATTCATCAAACTTAGACTTCTGCTGTTTGAACTCATTAAAAACTGGATCTGTTCCATTAAAATGTTTGCACGAGGCATGAAATGTCATTTATAGTCTTGTTTTCTCGATTTAGTTCATGTAGAGAAAGATGCTAACGCTGGACTGAAAAGAAAAACCCAAGAAGGTAAGCCTTCTCCAGACTTCAGTAAGGAAATTATGCACCATTTAATTTATAAAAGTTTATTTACTTTGTCATATTCGTTTTTAAAAGGTCCTTTTATTTTCCAAGTGTTGTGGTTGAATTATTTGCTTCATATTTCAAAAGTATGGTTACAGTGCTGATACATATATCCCAGACTAAGTCCAGTTTTAAATCCCATGTTAAGTTGGTTGTGTCAGAACAATGAAGGAGTAATACTCTAGCATGCAAAATATCCATCTCTCATACCATTTATCATGGTGATCGTTTCTGTTGTAGATAGCGAGGAAGATTTCGCCAGACATTCCAAAGGCAAGGCTACAAAGTTTGCAGTCACTAACGAAGGTAATGTTATAAAAGAGGGTGCAATATGTTCCTTCCCTCCTACTTATCTTTTTACTGATATACATAATGTCTTCCTTCTGTTAAAGGTTTCCAGGATGACGAAAAGGGAAAGGAGTGGAAAGAGGGTGAGTTGAATGAAATAAAAAATGCATTGAAAAATATGATATTGGACGTAAACAGTTTCTGACCATTGATGTTACGTTGCAAATATATATATGTGTGTGTGTATATATATGTATATATATATATATATATATATATATATATATATATATATATACGTTCTTGAGAAAGGCTCATTGAGAGCCGAAAGCTTGGACGTTCACCATGTCAATACATTTTATAAAAAGAAGACCCGCTGAGTGCATCAACTTTAGTTGCTGTATATATATATATATATATATATATATATATATATATACATGTATATCTGACATTGTATTGATATATCTGAATGAAAAGTAGAACTTTCCCAATAAAACAATGTCCTAGTACATGCAATAATTTTGAATTATAACCTATTATTAATCAAGTGATTCCATAAAAGCTTCATTTTTGTGTCTTGCTCTCTGCTAATTTGAAATATGTTACATAAATGCATACATAAACCAAACAATGTTCGATAAAATATAAATTCCAAACTTGTTTTCTTGTGTTAGTTGAAGTACACAAGGATGAAAATGCTTATAAGAAGACAAAGAAGCAAAAAGACACATACGGTCCTACCTTCAGTAAGAAAACCATTTTATCTTGTTCCTTTAGTATTAAAACAACCGTATTGCTCATTTCAACATATTGTTTACTACTGTGCCATGTAACATCTTTTGGCACATGATGCTTTGTGATTAAGCTGCATCAGCATCGGAGAGCTGAATTCTTCCATTGGACTGGAGTGAGTGTGCCTCATGCTTTCTTTAGACAGGTTAGCAGACAACGCACACTTGAACATTACTGTTCTAGATCACAATGAAATAAAAGTGTTACTTTCTGAGAATATGTGCATCTCAGTCAAACACAGTTGACAGAAGTACAACAATATAATAAAGTACTCTTTGCTACTTTTCAAAGTATAAATATCACGCAATATAACATAATTATCTATCTATCTATCTAGAACAGGGGTGTCCAAGTTTTTTCTGCAGTGGGCCACTTCATCAGAAATGTATATGTGCGTGGGCTTTTCCTCTCACTGATTTCTGGGCCTAGAAAGTTTTGTCCTCTGAAGTGACTACAAATCCAGGATTCTGGATAAGTAAAAATTAAATAGTTAAATTTATTCTAGGGATGCACCGAAATGCCAAAACCGAAAATGACCCCCCTTTAAAAAATAAATAACTTTTAATAAAAGAAAGTAACACACCAAAATTGTATAAACAAATTCAATAACACTGTTACTCATTCATATACTCATTCATTCACAGATTCATTCCCTCAATCACGCATACTCATTCATACAACCTCCCCCACCCCATTACCTGCACTGCAGCTCTCTCTGTGCCGCTCTCAGATTTCTGAAATTTGTGCAAGCAACTTCTCTTGTACTGCACAGAGGTAGCAGCAATGGAGCAGAGTCATGTGATGTGACATAAATTCACGGGACTCTGCTGGGTTCCGCTTCCCCTGTGCAGTACAAAAGACCCTCCCACAGGTAAGCAGCAGGGCCCTTGCGATCCCGGTTGCCCTGGCTGCAGATCTCATGCGGGCCGCACCTCGAGGTCCGGCGGGCCGCATTGTTGGACGCCCCTGATCTAGAACAAAATAACTGGGCTTGGCTCTTTTTAATGCACAATAACATCAGTAACATTAAATGCCTGCCTTTTTTCAATACAGAATATCCATGGGACAGACAAAACCTAAAATCTCTGGAGCTGGACCTGAAAGCATTCAAAAAGCTGGATGCTTACGCATCAAAGGTACAAACTTACTTTTATAGAATCATAATTGGGCCAGTAGAATAAGTCACATATCTTGTGTCCTTCGTGCTTTAAAGTGCATTGGTAATTTTCAACAGTATCAGTTCAGAGCAACATAAGTGTACCCTTTTTTGCTGGCTGCATGCACAATTTTAATGTACGTTATAATATTTATAATATTTACCTATGTAATATGTAGGGATGTTCACATTTTTCTACAACCATGTTTTACATCACATAATTGGGTTAAGTATCCATTATATCTAGTACATGATACGCAGCAGTAAAGCATCATTGTGCTATTGCAGGGGTGTCCAAGTTTTTTCTGCAGTGGGCCACTTGATCAGAATTGTATACGTGCGCGGGCCGCACTCATTTTTCACTGTGACAAAAAATATGGCCTTTAATAAAATATGCAGATTAAAATAAAGTAAAATGACACAAAACCTTTACTCTTCCTCTCACTGATTTCTGGGCCTAGAAAGTTTTGCGACTACAAATTCAGGATTCCCTAGATTTATTCTAGGGATGAACTAAAATGAAAATTCTGGACCAAAACATTCAGGGTTCACTTAGCCAAAACCGAAAATGACCCCCACCTTTAAAAATAATAATAAAAACTCACATTTTTAATAAAAGTAGGTAACACACAACTGGACAAAATTAGCAATATGACTTGACAACCAGTAAATGCTGGCAACCCAGGCAACCAGTAAATGCTGGTACCTAGGCATGATGGGACTGTGCTCGCTGTGATTGCTGTTAGCAATCACACTCCTATCATGCCAAGTCAGACAGTACATGCTGGTACAGGGTGGCTGTAAGTGATGTGCAGACCCCATACTGCTGGCAGCATCACTACACAAGGGGGGCCGCTAGCTAGGTTTCAGCATGTACTGGCTGACTTGGCATGAAAGGAGTGTGATTGCTAACAGTAGTCACAGTCCCATCATGCCTAGGTTCCAGCACTTACACATCCACCCAGTAAATGCTGGAACCTAGGCATGATGGGACTGTGATTGCTGTTAGCAATCACACTCCTATCATGCCAAGTCAGCCAATACACGCTGGTACAGGGTGGCTGTAAGTGATGTGCAGACCCCATACTGCTGGCAGCATCAATACACAAGGGGGGCAGCTAGCCAGGTTTCAGCATGTACTGGCTGACTTGTCATGATAGGAGTGTGATTGCTAACAGCAATCACAGTCCCATCATGCCTAGGTTCCAGCACTTACACATCCATCCAGTAAATACTGGAACCTAGGCATTATGGGACTGTGATTGCTGTTAGCAATCACACTCCTATCATGCCAAGTCAGCCAGTACATGCTGGTACAGGGTGGCTGTAAGTGCAGACCCCATACAGCTGGCAGCATCAATACACAAGGGGGGCAGCTGGCCAGGTTTCAGCATGTACTGGCTGACTTGGCATGATAGGAGTGTGATTGCTAACAGCAATCACAGTCCCATCATGCCTAGGTTCCAGCACTTACACATCCATGCTATCACACACACTCATTTATTCATATAATCATTCATTCACAGATTCATTCCCTCAATCACACACACTCATTCAAACACCCTCCCCACCCCCTTACCTGCACTGCAGCTCCTCGATGCCGCTTACAGACTTCAGCAGGGGGCGCGGCCTCCCTCTGCCTTCTCTGCTAAAGCACAGAGGAAGTAGGATGTCACGTGAACTCCGCTTCCTCTGTGCGGTCCAGAAGACCCTCCCACAAGTAAGTAGCAGGGCTTGAGGTGCGGCTCGCGTAAGATCGGTTGCCCTGGCTGCCGATCTTACGCGGGCCGCACCTCGAGGTCTCGCGGGCCGCATTTGGCCCGCGGGCCGCATGTTGGACGCCCCTGTGCTATTGTAATCATACATACATGTAAGTTGCAATTGGGGAGTCACAAGTGTGATTACATTTAGAAAAGAAAAGACACATGCTGTTAAATGTTCATTATGATTCCTGTGATATAACATATGTTACAACCAGTAGGCTGATTTTCTAAAAACATAACAGTCAGGCCACCGGGATGTCACCCGGCTTTGGGTACTGACAACTACTACCACCCACTAACTCACTGATGTCTTATGTACAAAGTCTGACACACATGTCAACAGTAGCTATTACTCTTACGCTGGGATTCAGGGAGATCCACTTCTGTTCATTAACTACACATGCATATGTATAGGATGTATACATGTATACATATACATTATTCTCTATGTCAGGTGGATTCTAGAGGATCAGTCGAAACGTTAGTAAAAGAACTTCTTCGGGATTCATCTACTGATCTGGAGAAAACCCGTGCTATTTGGATATGGACATGCACTCATATAGGTATTTCTATGCTTGTTTGCTTAAAATAATCATAATTTTATCATAATCATAATAATTAAATTAAAGTGGATAGGAAAGTCAGAGCTTCTAAATGGGCAATCTGTTTGGCTAAAGCCACCAATTAAACTGTGATTGCCAATGAGAGCAAATACATTATAAGGTGCACCAAAACCGGCAAAGAAGTTCCTCCATCTTCTCCTTTGGCTCTCCTGCTATGCTGCTGCTCACCAGACGCTGCTATGAGGAAAGTGCAGACAGCTTGCAGTTCGCCGCAGGTAATGAGCAGCACCTCAAAACGGTGCTATTTATAATGCAAATTCCCTCCTTTTGCGCAGCGCGAGACACCCGCGAGCGCAGGGCGGGCAAAAAGCGCAGGCAAACTAAGTAGCACGAGCGCAAAAAGAACATTCTACCCTTTTTTATTTTTTTATCACTTGAACTTCTGACCCTAACCTTTCTGTCCCTATATACCTACACTGAACATTTGACCTCAACCTATTATACCTAACTAACCTGCCTGACCTATATTTGACCCCTTATCCCCACAATCACATGCCGCCCTGGCTGCTAAGTTGAGCCAGGGCTATCCATTATGTTCAGCCAATCAAATGGATGGCTGAGAATCATGAGTAGTACCAATTCTCAGTATTCTAAAAGCTAACCTTTGGCACTCCAGTTATTTAGTACTCACTTCCCCATGATGCTTAACATACCAGACTGTCTGAGGGTCATGGGATATGTAGTCTCAACAGCTGGAATATTAACTAACCATAGCTGTAGTACATTTTTGAAACAAACTACCTTGCCTCTGCAGCATGCAAACTGTGTCTCTGCCCAGGCGGGTACTCTGTGCCTGTGAAGGAGCAGCTACTAGAGTGAAGAGGGGGAGACCAGCTAGAGGGAGAGGAAGAACAGACCAATCCACCCTGACAGGGGATATACAGGAATAAATAAAAGTTTTTTGCGGCACTCCCTTGACTACCATGTGTTTTTTTTCTGTTTAGTTAACCTAAATTAGTGGGCCCTTGTGCATGTATGTGTATGCTGACATACATAAATATCCACATAAACTACAGGAGGTTGCAGGGCCTTTTCTTAAAGTGAATGAGACTGGTCAAACCTTGTTTGTTCTGTTTCATGCCCGGGGCTTCTGTTGAGTTCTTTTGACTGGAGACACAGAATATGGCAAAAAATGTTTACATTTGTATTTTGCGTTGTTTTGTTAGAGTACGATGTAGCAGGTTACAGTAACACAGCCTTGAGATCTTCTGATCCAGATGATATATTTCGCACCAGGAAAGGAGTTTGTGCTGGATACGCTTCAATCTTTCAGAAAATGTGCACGTAAGAGAAAAAATATGAAAAAAACTCACAATGCTGTTACCTATACTTTATTGCACATTCACCATTAAGAGCAAACTATAATTTACTATTTACATTTTGTCTCCTCCAATGGAAATTCTGTACTTGTTTGAATACATTTGTCTTCTAAACAGAGATGAGTAATCTTCTAGGGTGATAACAATTAACCATTAAAGAGTCATTTTCTGGGGAGATTAACTAATCATTAAGAAGGGTCAACCAAAGCAAGGTTCGTTCTGTCTAAAGGTTCAGGTTGTTCTTGCATTAAGCACTTCCAAAAACACTAATTAATTATTTTGTCTAATATTCATTTATTGTCTAGTGAATACATCCATAAACTGAAGTTTTCCTTGAGCATGGTCATGAGATGGATTTGTCACAAGGCTCTTCCCAAAGACAATCCAGTGCACTCCCTAGTCCCTTAATGTTATTTTATTATAAACAAAAACAAGATTTATCAATGTTCTTCATCGGCTGAGGCTTGTAAAGATATTAAATGCAGACTGCAAACAGCAACAATCCGCAAGTGCTTCTCACTTCTGCACTCATGATTAGTGCATAACTTCTAAAACTATAAAAACTATATAAAAAATATAGGTGTAACAGGAACCAGGGGGTCTAGCAGGATGTCCCTATCCGTCGCTGCCACCTTCCATGTATCAAAAGCTGGCTGCAACATGGGTAGCCTCTCTGGGTCTCAGAGTAAAGATGGTCCCCCAGGGGAAAAAGGCTTTCCCAAACATCTGTACCACCGGTCATGACACACCAGATAAGATGCTAGAGAACGCTTTATTGGGACTGGACATAATTTATATAACCATTTTAGCAGGGGAAACAGAGTTGACTTACACAGGAAACTGGAAAAGGATTAACATAATTAACACATAACATACTAGCAAGGAATTATGTAGACAACATCGGCACCAGACTAATCTCCTCACACATTCAACAGAGAGAAAAAAGCATGTTTGATGTTTCTAAATTTCTCTTGCAGCATTGCTGGAGTGCAGTGTATAACAGTAAGCGGCTACGCCAAAGGAATCAGTTACACAATCGGGCAGACGATACCTGGGAAGTCTAACCACGCCTGGAACATGGTGTACTTGCAAGGAGGTTGGCACTTGCTGGACAGTACATGGGGAGCTGGTCATGCCGACAGCAAAGTTAGCAAGTTTACATTTGAGTAAGTAAGAAGTTATTTCAGTAATAAAAGCCTCCACATTAAAGAGCACTGGTGCAGAACTCCAGGACTCCAGTGAAGTCACAGGTGTTGGCGATCTGTTCTGTGAAAATCTAAGGGTATATTATATATTGTTATATGATGCAGATCTGACTGTCGACTGCATCATATAATATATTGATTAAAACGAAACACATCTAAATCTACTATAAATCTACTATAATGGCTTTCCCATTTTATGAGAATTAATTTGTTCAGCCAAATTACTAATACCTTTACCGTTATTATACTTGATAGTAGGTTGAGTAAATTCCTTTTCCCTTTCTCCATTATTATATAATTTAATTATACTATTTATTAAAATTAACTATGCAAGACCTGGCTTGACTTACATCTCATCCTACCCAACCATAATGGGTGGGAAAAAGCATAGACAGCCAATGTTTCTGCTACAGAATAAAGAGACAATTACTCACTAAACAGTGAATCTAAGGTGAGATAAAAGGTGAAGTAAAATTAAAGATTTCATCTGATTTACATAACCCTTGTACTTTTCCCTTCAGGAACAGTCGACAGGACCGGGCATAATGCAGAAATACTTCTGTGGGTTGACAATTAAAAAAATCTCACTTGTGCTACTATGCATTAGACTTGTGCATTTGGATCCATACAAGCTTTAATTATAACAATTTTTGCCTAATTCATGCATGATTAAGTTAAGGAGAAGATGGGTGAGGTGAAGCGAGTAAAATTAACTTGAGTAGTTTTCATTAGACTTGTGCATTCATCTTCGGGCGAACATGAAAACGAACACGAAGAGTGCGTTTTCGTGTTCGTTCTGAAGACACGAAGAAGAGAAGAGAGTGGCGGTAAAACGTAGGCGAAGACTCACACATAAAGAATCTTCGTGATCGTCTTCGTCTACTAATCTCCCGGTCCCTTCCCCATCTAGCCTACCTTATCTTCGCGGCATCGCGGCGGTTCACGGAAGCGGAAATCCGCAGGTTCTCCGTCAGCGGTTACAGGGCAGTGTGAGTGAGCCTATTGGTCGCCTGCAGGGACCTCCTCTGGCATCAACCCCTGTGGGTTACTGGAGTGTATATTTTTGTAGTGAAGGGAGAGACTATGCTTGTCACACCCGTTTCTGATGTTCCTAACTGGGTTTGTAAAAAAAAATGTTATTTGAAAAACTCATCCAAATTAATTTTGCTTGCCATGCACAAGTCTACTATGCATTAATCAGAGCTGGTTCAGTCTTTGTTCTAGAGGAATTGTGACTAGCAGACTCTTTGCGATGTGGTGAAATGAAATGTTTCATTTTACCTCGATTCCCCTACAACTCACATATTGGTGAATAGAGCACAGAGGCTTTTACTTACATCGGTAGCTATATTTTTTGGAAACCCAACAAACTTATTTGATGCAGCTCCTGAGCCTTACAAAGGAGTTCTACTCACTTTCCATTCTTTTTATATCCAAGGTTTAAAACTTTCCAGATTTAGACATATATTTTTCACTCTATCATATCCACACATTAATTAGTGAATCACTTCTTTGTTAATTGTTTCAGATATACTGAGTTTTACTTCCTGACGCACCCAGCGCTTTTCATTGAAGATCATTTCCCAGATCAGGCTGATTTCCAGTTACTGGATCAAAAACTTTCTCAACAAAAATTTGGAATGATTATGCGCCGTAGAGGTCACTTCTATAATTTGGGATTACTGTACTCTCATCCTGACACAGCTGTCATTAAAACAGGTACCTCTGCATTTTACTCTCTGTATATTATTGTGCTGCATTCTACTTCATACTAAGGGCAAAAGTCACAAATCTCTGCTAGTAGGTATTCTTGTGGGAAGAAGAAATGGCGCTGTATTTTTTTATGCTGTAAGGGTCTCTAAGTGGGTAGATTTTAGCGGTAGTTACCGTGGGTTCCAAATAGAGGATCCGCCCCAGTGTAAAGAGCGTCTACTGAGAAAACTTGTGGGCCCATGGGGGTCTTACACGATACTTATACTATTACACGAGTCTTTCACGATACTTATTGTATTTTTGACTGGGTAACTAAACTAATAGACCAGGGAGAAGCAATATACATAGCCTATATAGGTTTCAGTAAGGAATTTGAAGACCCATAAATAAATTGCATTGTTTTGGTTTGGATGTTCAAATAGTTGAATGGATAAGGCAAAGGTTGAGTGATAGGATACAGAAGGTTGTGGTGAATGGTATATATTCAGAGGGAGGTCTTGTTACTAGTGGAGCGCATCAAGGATCTTTATAGGGACCCATATTTTAATATTTTTATTTAAGATATTACAATAGGTCTTAATTGCAAGGTATGTCTTTTTGCAGATTATGCAAAGGTCTGTAACAGGGTAGGTCCAGGTGGAACAAACAAGGGAAGTGATTTCAGTAAATTAGAAGAAATGATAATTGTAGTTTAACATAAATAAATGTACAATAATAATAATAGAGTATAGTGTTGGAATATAGCATTCTGTCAGTAACAATAGAAGAGAGGGACTTCGGAGTAATTATTAGACTTGGGCACCAGGGGGCTCTTCGTGTTCGTCTTCGTGCTCGTCTTCGGGGAAAAAAAAATCTTCGTATTCCGCGAATATTCGCCCGTTCCTGTCTTCTCTTCGGGCGAATATTCGCGGACATTCTTCGTGCTCGTTTAATCTTCGTTTTCCTCCTGGTTGCCTAGCAGGGGTTAATACGGGGTTAATAACACATCACAGCAGCAGCAGCTGCCGTGAAGGTACGTGTGTGCAGCTCTATTGGTCGTTTCGGCAGGGGGCTGGTCTGGCATCAACGAGTGAATTGCAGAACTGCAGAATGCACTTCATTCGTTGATGGCAGGCGAGCCCCCTGCCGAAACGACCAATAGAGTTGCACACACATACCGAGGTGTACTGTCCATAGATGTTTAATAAAAGAATAGGGAATATTTTACATTTTTAAATTGATTTTGGACCACTTTACATGCCTAACATTTGCTACCTATTTACAATGGCATACTTTGCAACAACCCAACTTACTTATTGGACAGGACTGGAAAATAGCAGGACTGTCCACCAAAATCTTGGGTGTGTTGGCAGGTATGCTGATGGAAAAATGTTGGACAAGAACTAAAAAATAGCTTAGGGTTAATGTACGGTTATGTTTAAGATTAGTAGCAGTGCACTGGTTTGGTTAAAGATGGATTATGTCTAAATAATAATAATTTAATTTTAATGTTTTTTTTAAAAAAAAAATAGGGGTTTATTTAAATGTATTTTAAAGTTAGATTTATTATTTAGTACTTGATTATATTTATTAAATGTTTATAGTAGCTATACCGAGCTATACCTACCTATGTGTATTTGCATTTTGCATACCTAGTTTAGCTAAATTAGATGGGACAGGACTGGAAAAAAGCAGGACTGTCCCTGAAAAAGTTGGGTCTGTTGGCAGGTATGTGGATGGAAAAATGTTATAGGGTGAAGTGTGAGTTATAGTGTTAATGTAATGCTATTAGTGAGTGAAGGCCAGGGCAAATAACAAGGAAAAGGTCCTTGTGTTTTGTGCATTGTAAGTGTGTGTGTATGTGTGTTATGTGTGATGTCACTGTGTGTTATATGTGTTATATGTGTTATTGTGTGTGTTATGTTTGGTTGGTTGTGTATCAGAAGGAAAATAATGAAATGGGAAAGGCAAATGAGTGGGCAATTGGCGACCCGCTCACCTGTTTCACCCCAGGGCAAAGCACCCAAACACTGTCAGTCTTAGACGTTTGGCAGCAGACTTCCAGAGCTCAGACACAAGGCCCTAGCGTAAGCTGGCCACTCCGGCGGAGGTAGCAGGCGTTGCCACACCGCAAACAGAGGCAGCCAGGGGGGAGAAACTGCCCTTACCATTAGGGACATTTTGGGCATGACTCTAGCCAGGAAGCGAACTGGCAGAGAAGAGATGCTGGCACCACCACCAGCAGCAGCATTGAAAAATGGGAAAGGCGAATGAGTGGGCAATTGGCGACCCACTCACCTGTTTCACCCCAGGGCAAAGCACCCAAACACTGTCAGTCTTAGACGTTTGGCAGCAGACTTCCAGAGCTCAGACACAAGGCCCTAGCGTAAGCTGGCCACTCCGGCGGAGGTAGCAGGCGTTGCCACACCGCAAACAGAGGCAGCCAGGGGGGAGAAACTGCCCTTACCATTAGGGACATTTTGGGCATGACTCTAGCCAGGAAGCGAACTGGCAGAGAAGAGATGCTGGCACCACCACCAGCAGCAGCATTGAAAAATGGGAAAGGCGAATGAGTGGGCAATTGGCGACCCACTCACCTGTTTCACCCCAGGGCAAAGCACCCAAACACTGTCAGTCTTAGACGTTTGGCAGCAGACTTCCAGAACTCAGACACAAGGCCCTAGCGTAAGCTGGCCACTCCGGCGGAGGTAGCAGGCGTTGCCACACCGCAGACAGACGCAGCCAGGGGGGAGAAACTGCCCTTACAATTAGGGACATTTTGGGCATGACTCTAGCCAGGAAGCGAACTGGCAGAGAAGAGATGCTGGCACCACCACCAGCAGCAGCATTGAAAAGGCGAATGAGTGGGCAATTGGCGACCCACTCACCTGTTTCACCCCAGGGCAAAGCACCCAAACACTGTCAGTCTTAGACGTTTGGCAGCAGACTTCCAGAGCTCAGACACAAGGCCCTAGCGTAAGCTGGCCACTCCGGCGGAGGTAGCAGGCGTTGCCACACCGCAGACAGAGGCAGCCAGGGGGGAGAAACTGCCCTTACAATTAGGGACATTTTGGGCATGACTCTAGCCAGGAAGCGAACTGGCAGAGAAGAGATGCTGGCACCACCACCAGCAGCAGCATTGAAAAGGCGAATGAGTGGGCAATTGGCGACCCACTCACCTGTTTCACCCCAGGGCAAAGCACCCAAACACTGTCAGTCTTAGACGTTTGGCAGCAGACTTCCAGAGCTCAGACACAAGGCCCTAGCGTAAGCTGGCCACTCCGGCGGAGGTAGCAGGCGTTGCCACACCGCAGACAGAGGCAGCCAGGGGGGAGAAACTGCCCTTACAATTAGGGACATTTTGGGCATGACTCTAGCCAGGAAGCGAACTGGCAGAGAAGAGATGCTGGCACCACCACCAGCAGCAGCATTGAAAAGGCGAATGAGTGGGCAATTGGCGACCCACTCACCTGTTTCACCCCAGGGCAAAGCACCCAAACACTGTCAGTCTTAGACGTTTGGCAGCAGACTTCCAGAACTCAGACACAAGGCCCTAGCGTAAGCTGGCCACTCCGGCGGAGGTAGCAGGCGTTGCCACACCGCAGACAGACGCAGCCAGGGGGGAGAAACTGCCCTTACAATTAGGGACATTTTGGGCATGACTCTAGCCAGGAAGCGAACTGGCAGAGAAGAGATGCTGGCACCACCACCAGCAGCAGCATTGAAAAGGCGAATGAGTGGGCAATTGGCGACCCACTCACCTGTTTCACCCCAGGGCAAAGCACCCAAACACTGTCAGTCTTAGACGTTTGGCAGCAGACTTCCAGAGCTCAGACACAAGGCCCTAGCGTAAGCTGGCCACTCAGGCGGAGGTAGCAGGCGTTGCCACACCGCAGACAGAGGCAGCCAGGGGGGAGAAACTGCCCTTACAATTAGGGACATTTTGGGCATGACTCTAGCCAGGAAGCGAACTGGCAGAGAAGAGATGCTGGCACCACCACCAGCAGCAGCATTGAAAAGGCGAATGAGTGGGCAATTGGCGACCCGCTCACCTGTTTCACCCCAGGGCAAAGCACCCAAACACTGTCAGTCTTAGACGTTTGGCAGCAGACTTCCAGAGCTCAGACACAAGGCCCTAGCGTAAGCTGGCCACTCCGGCGGAGGTAGCAGGCGTTGCCACACCGCAAACAGAGGCAGCCAGGGGGGAGAAACTGCCCTTACCATTAGGGACATTTTGGGCATGACTCTAGCCAGGAAGCGAACTGGCAGAGAAGAGATGCTGGCACCACCACCAGCAGCAGCATTGAAAAATGGGAAAGGCGAATGAGTGGGCAATTGGCGACCCACTCACCTGTTTCACCCCAGGGCAAAGCACCCAAACACTGTCAGTCTTAGACGTTTGGCAGCAGACTTCCAGAGCTCAGACACTAGGCCCTAGCGTAAGCTGGCCACTCCGGCGGAGGTAGCAGGCGTTGCCACACCGCAGACAGAGGCAGCCAGGGGGGAGAAACTGCCCTTACCATTAGGGACATTTGATTCATGACACTAGCCAGGAAGCGAACTGGCATCGAAGAGACACTGGCACCACCAGCAGCAGCAGCAGAATTGGGAAAGGCGAATGAGTGGGCAATTGGCGACCCACTCACCTGTTTCACCCCAGAGCAAAGCATCCAAACACTGTCAGTCCTTGGCGTTTGGGAGCGGACTTCCAGAGCTCAGACACAAGGCCCTAGCGTAAGCTGGCTACATTGGCGGAGGTAGCAGGCGTTGCCACACCGCAGCAAGTGCAACCAGGGGGGAGAAACTGCCCTTACCATAAGGGACAATTAAGGCATGACACTAGCCAGGAAGCGAACTGGCAGAGAAGAGATGCTGGCACCACCAGCAGCAGCAGCAGCAGCATTGGAAAAGGCAAATGAGTGGGCAATTGACGACCCGCTCACCTGTTTCACCCCAGGGCAAAGCATCCAAAGACTGTCAGTCCTTGGCGTTTGGGAGCGGACTTACAGAGCTCAGACACTAGGCCCTAGCGTAAATTGGCTACACCAGCGGAGGTAGCAGGCATTGCCACACCGCAGCAAGTGCAACCAGGGGGGAGAAACTGCCCTTACCATAAGGGACATTTGAGGCATGACACTAGCCAGGAAGCGAACTGGCAGAGAAGAGACACTGGCACCACCACCAGCAGCAGCAGCAGCAGCATTGGAAAAGGCGAATGAGTGGGCAATTGACGACCCGCTCACCTGTTTCACCCCAGGGCAAAGCATCCAAAGACTGTCAGTCCTTGGCGTTTGGGAGCGGACTTACAGAGCTCAGACACTAGGCCCTAGCGTAAATTGGCTACACCAGCGGAGGTAGCAGGCATTGCCACACCGCAGCAAGTGCAACCAGGGGGGAGAAACTGCCCTTACCATAAGGGACATTTGAGGCATGACACTAGCCAGGAAGCGAACTGGCAGAGAAGAGACACTGGCACCACCACCAGCAGCAGCAGCAGCAGCATTGGAAAAGGCGAATGAGTGGGCAATTGACGACCCGCTCACCTGTTTCACCCCAGGGCAAAGCATCCAAAGACTGTCAGTCCTTGGCGTTTGGGAGCGGACTTCCAGAACTCAGACACAAGGCCCTAGCGTAAGCTGGCTACATTGGCGGAGGTAGCAGGCGTTGCCACACCGCAGCAAGTGCAACCAGGGGGGAGAAACTACCCTCTCCATTAGGGACATTTAAGGCATGACACTAGCCAGGAAGCGAACTGGCAAAGAGAGACACTGGCACCGCCACCAGCAGCAGCAGCATTGGGAAAGGCGAATGAGTGGGCAATTGACGACCCGCTCACCTGTTTCACCCCAGGGCAAAGCATCCAAAGACTGTCAGTCCTTGGCGTTTGGGAGCGGACTTCCAGAACTCAGACACAAGGCCCTAGCGTAAGCTGGCTACATTGGCGGAGGTAGCAGGCGTTGCCACACCGCAGCAAGTGCAACCAGGGGGGAGAAACTACCCTCTCCATTAGGGACATTTAAGGCATGACACTAGCCAGGAAGCGAACTGGCAAAGAGAGACACTGGCACCACCACCAGCAGCAGCAGCATTGGGAAAGGCGAATGAGTGGGCAATTGACGACCCGCTCACCTGTTTCACCCCAGGGCAAAGCATCCAAAGACTGTCAGTCCTTGGCGTTTGGGAGCGGACTTCCAGAACTCAGACACAAGGCCCTAGCGTAAGCTGGCTACATTGGCGGAGGTAGCAGGCGTTGCCACACCGCAGCAAGTGCAACCAGGGGGGAGAAACTACCCTCTCCATTAGGGACATTTAAGGCATGACACTAGCCAGGAAGCGAACTGGCAGAGAAGAGAGACACTGGCACCACCACCAGCAGCAGCAGCATTGGGAAAGGCGAATGAGTGGGCAATTGACGACCCGCTCACCTGTTTCACCCCAGGGCAAAGCATCCAAGCACTGTCAGTCCTTGGCGTTTGGGAGCAGACCTACAGAACTCAGACACAAGGCCCTAGCGTAAGCTGGCTACACCGGCGGAGGTAGCAGGCGTTGCCACACCGCAGCAAGTGCAACCAGGGGGGAGAAACTACCCTTACCATCAGGGACATTCGAGGCATGACACTAGCCAGGAAGCGAACTGGCATTGAAGAGAGACACTGGCACCACCACCAGCAGCAGCAGAATTGGGAAAGGCGAATGAGTGGGCAATTGACGACCCGCTCACCTGTTTCACCCCAGGGCAAAGCATCCAAGCACTGTCAGTCCTTGGCGTTTGGGAGCAGACCTACAGAACTCAGACACAAGGCCCTAGCGTAAGCTGGCTACACCGGCGGAGGTAGCAGGCGTTGCCACACCGCAGCAAGTGCAACCAGGGGGGAGAAACTACCCTTACCATCAGGGACATTCGAGGCATGACACTAGCCAGGAAGCGAACTGGCATTGAAGAGAGACACTGGCACCACCACCAGCAGCAGCAGAATTGGGAAAGGCGAATGAGTGGGCAATTGACGACCCGCTCACCTGTTTCACCCCAGGGCAAAGCATCCAAGCACTGTCAGTCCTTGGCGTTTGGGAGCAGACCTACAGAACTCAGACACAAGGCCCTAGCGTAAGCTGGCTACACCGGCGGAGGTAGCAGGCGTTGCCACACCGCAGCAAGTGCAACCAGGGGGGAGAAACTACCCTTTCCATTAGGGACATCTGAGGCATGATTTCAGCCAGGAAGCGAACTGGCAAAAGATACTGGCACCACCACCAGCAGCAGCGTTGGAAACGGAAAAAGGTGAATGAGTGGGCAATTGACGACCCACTCACCTGTTTCACCCCAGGGCAAAGCATCCAAAGACTGTCAGTCCTAGGCGTTTGGGAGCGGACTTACAGAGCTCAGACACTAGGCCCTAGCGTAAATTGGCTACACCAGCGGAGGTAGCAGGCATTGCCACACCGCAGCAAGTGCAACCAGGGGGAGAAACTACCTTAAACATTAGAGAGAAAAAATTTAACTTTCCAAGCTAAGAGCTGGGTAACCCAATTTGGGCAGATTGAATTTAAGAAAGGCAATCTGCTCCATGAGATGAGGTGCCATGCGTGAGCGCTGTGGACTCAGTATGTTTCCAGTCATAGAAAACACGCGCTCACTTTGAACAGTGGTTGGCGGACATGATAGAAGCTGCTGCGCAACCCATGAGAGTGCAGGCCACACACTCTTCTTTTCATCCCAGTAGCTAAGAGGATCAACATTAGGAGCAGAAGGAACTTCACAGAGGTAAAGTTTGACCATTTCAGCAGCACTACTCTCCTTTCTGCTGCTAGCTCTGTCAGATGGTCCAACTATACTGCCAAGTGCCTCTTCCCAAAACGCAGCTGCTCCACTCAGCTGTGTTGTGCTGCTTGTGGCACTGCTGCTGATGCTGCTGCTAGGGGTAGCAGACCACATCATCTCTTCCTCCTCCTGCACCTCACCCTCCTCGGACAGCATTCCCATTTTACGCTGCCAGTCACGCACCTTGTTGACCAATTGCTCCCGGTAGCTACTGAGAACATTGAATTTCAAAGCTAGCTTTCCCTTAATTCTTGGATCACAAAGGCACGCTAGCATCATTTCGGGACTCTCTTCCATTCGCTTGCGAAGGTGTACTTTTAGCAGATCCTTCAGCTTCCTGACTATGGCTGCTACGTCAGGATGTAGAGTGCCACCTTGAACAGCCTCACGGTTTCCAAGGAACACATCCATCTTGCTGCCTAGATGGGAGAACACTGGGATTACCTGGGCCAGACTGGCAGTGTTTGAGCTTAAATTTTCTGTGGCATCCCTGAATGGTTTAAGGACTGCCACTAGCTGGGCGATCACTGTCCAATCCTCCCTATTCAATGGAGAGGTAATCCCAATATTGTGCTCTGAGGCAAGATTATGGATTGCCCTCTGCTGCTCCAAAATCCTCTCTAGCATGTCTAACGTGGAGTTCCACCGTGTACTGACATCCTGACGTAGGCAGTGTACGGGAAGACCTGACCTCTCTTGCTCTTCCCTCAAAAGTTGGCTAGCCTTAACACTATGGTGAAAGTGCCCAGCGATCTTTCTGCAGCGGGACAGAACTACTGCTGCCACATTAGTTCCTTCTGACATTGCTGCCTTCACTACAAGATGGATGATGTGGGCTGCACAGCGCACACCAACAATATGACCATCTCGCAGCGCTTTCACCATATTGGCACCTCCGTCAGTTACCACAAAACCAACTTCAACATTGGTGCCCGCCTCTGCTCCCACCCAAAGGCTAAACATTTTCCTAATCGCATGCAGAATATTTTGGGAAGTGTGCTTTTCATCCATCACTTCTGCATGGAGAAGGAATGATCGGTAGCCTGCTGCAGCAACTTCCTTAGACACACCGGGCTGCCACCAGTGTGCTGTCAAAGAAAGAAAGGCATGCTGGGCGCTAGGTGCACTCCACAAATCTGTAGTGAAATGAACACACTGACCAGCAGCCTTGGAAAGCTCCTCTTTCACTGCTGCAACACAGGACCGATACAGCGAGGGGACAATGTTCCTGCTGAAAGTGGAACGTGACGGAACTGTGTATTGTGGAGCCACAGCCGCCATCAATTGTTTGAAAGGCTCCCCTTCAATCATGGAGAAGGATGCCCCTCCAACAGCAATGAACTGACCAATAAGTCGCGTTACTTTATTGGCCTGCTGTTTGGGCATCGTTCTCTTGGAGTGGAATGCCCCAAATTCTTCCAGGGTGGGCTGGGCATGCAGTGCTCCAACCTGCCTTGGTCTCTGGCTGCCAGCACTAGTTGCTGCTGCTGCTGCTGCTATTGGCTCAGAAGAAGAAGCTGTTGGGGTTTTTCCACGGCCACCAGCTATGCTGCCTGCACTAAGTTTTACCTCTGCATCTTTCCCCAATAGCACAGCGTTGTGTTGAGTGCTGAGGTGATGCTTCATGCTAGCACTGGTAAAATGGCCAGACACTTTCCCTCTGCTTATTAGCTTCCCACAATGTTTGCACTTTCCATAGCGCCCTTCTTCAACATTTTCAAAGTGCTCCCAAATTGGGGCGCGCATAGCCTTGGAGTGTGCCTTGGGTGCTGCTCTTACTGCTCGGGGTGGATGAACAGAGGCAGAACTAGTGGTGGTGGGACTGGTGGTAACAGTACTGGCCATAGTGGGACTGCTAATTGCTTTAGATTTGCTAGGTTTTGCTGCTGCTGCTGGTGGTGGTGATGGTGATGATCGTAGCGGAGAAGGTGGAGGCTCAGGGGAAAATTGTGCACTAGTCATTTGGACACTGCTCCCTGAGGAATCTGATTCCTGACCACTCATCTCCTCTACTTCCTCTGGCTCATAGTCTAGCTCTTCATTAGCCAGATCGAATGGAATTCCTGCTAGGCTGGAGCTAAGACTGATATCGTCGTGAGACTCGTGACTAGTAGTAGTGCGAGCAGGAAGAATAGACTCTGCACTTGGCCTCTCAGTCTCAGGCTCCTCTGCTACCTCGCTAGGTGGAGTTCCACTATGTGTAGCCCTCTCTCTAACTGTCTTTACAAAAAATTTGTAAGGACTTGGTGGCTTGCTAGAGGTACTAGGAGGACATGGCGTGGCGGTACCAGTGGGAACAGTAGGCGCAGCACTAGTGGTGGTAGAGGCGGTAGAGGTGGGGGTGGTGGTGGTGGTGGTTTTCCCTACAAAGGAATGAGATCGCTTTGGTTTGGGACCCCTCTGAGTCTTGCTGCTAATTTGGCTCTGCTTGGTACCTTGCATGCTGCTGGTGGATGGGGAAGATGCTGCTTGGGGCAAAAGGCACTTCTTTTTAGTCACTGGGCTGGTACTACTTGTGCTACCCTTTAACTTTGAACGTGCTTCTGGTGCTTTAGGCTTTCCGTAAAAAACCATAGAGCTTGTGGGCCTAGCCGCACTACTACTGCCTGCTTTTGGTGCCTTTCCTTTACTTGATGATCCTTCAAGCAATGCTTCCCCAAATGATAAGCGAGAGCTTGGCCTACTTGGCCGACTAGACTGACGCAAAGGCTGCATCTTAGAACTGGTGGTGGTGCTGGTGGTGGTGCTGGTGGTGGTGGTGGTGGTGGTAGATGGAGCTTGTCCCTCCTTAGTCCCAAAAGGAGGATCCATTTCAAATTTTGTGTTGTGTGTGTAGTGTAGTGTAGTGTAGTGTAGTGTAGTGTAGTGTAGTGTTTAAAAAACTATAAAAAAAAAATAAAAAAATAAAAATAAAAAAAAGGAAAAACGAATTAAAGACAAAAAAATTAGAGGAAGTTCTCTTCAGTGCTACTGCTTAAAAAGTAAAACTATGCACTACTGCACTGTGCTGTGTGCAATCTGCCAAAATCCTAAAGTTATTTAAATTATTAACTCAAGATTAACTATTTAATAACTAGCAGTATTTTATTTTTAATTTGAATTTACACGGGCCTAAGAGCTTAGCCTACTACTATGCTAGCCTAAAGCTATATTTCCTTACTATAAGTCTACCTCTAGGCAGACGCTCTCAAACCCACTAAGCTAAAGTGAGGTTAAATCAGATTCAGTATATGATTTATTAATTAATATTAAGTTATATAATATTAATAGATTAGAACTAATTTACTTATATATTATGTATTATAGATAGAAGAATATAGATTATGAATTAGAATTTAGAATTAGAATTACTTATATTATAGATTATGAATTAGAATATTATTATTTATAATATATTATAGATTAAGATTAAAGAAGATTAGAATTATTTTAGTACTACAGCTAGTAGCTTGAAGCTTTGCTTAGTACAGCTCGTCACAGTCAATTTTTCTTGAAAAGAATTAGAAATAAAATAAAATGTCACAGCAAAACAGTTATCTTCACTGCTTGCTGCACTCACTAGCCCAACAAGTTCACTTCACTGATGGACTGAGGTGAGCAAAACACTAAGGGTACTTTTAATAAAATTGAAATAAAATGTAAAATAAATGAGAAAATCTTTGCAAAACAGTTAACGTCACTGCTTGCTGATCAAAAAAAAACACAGCACTTATGCGGCTGCACTCACTAGCCCAACAAGTTCACTTCACTGATGGACTGAGGTGAGCAAAACAAATGAAATAAAATGAAAGATTAATTAAGAAAAATTGACTTGGTCTCTTACTGTTGCTAAAACAAAGCACAAACTATAGAGCTGCAGCACCAGTACTAATAAGATTAGCTGAACTATACGCTAGTAGTAATTAATTAATATTATTACTTTTATTTATAGCTAATTTAATTAACTATTAAGATAAGAAAGAATTAGAGAATTATTGATATTACTGATTTTAGATTAGACACTAGTAGATGTTCTGAATGTCTACAGTACACTCTACACTAGTATACTATTACTAACTATAACTGACAAATATATATATTTTATAATGAATTCAATTATTAATTATATTAATTAATATTACTGATTTTAAATTAGACACTAGTAGATGAATGTCTACAGTACACTCTACACTAGTATACTATAGTATATATATATATATGACTGACAAATATATATATATATATAATATTATAATGAACTATTAAATTATAGATTCTATTAAATTGTAATTTATAAATTCTATTTAATTTATTTAAGCAGGACAGGCAATAGGCACTAGTGCCAGCCCAGGGCAAGGGCACCCCAGTGCCACTGAGGCACTGGGTGCACTGTCAACTCAACAGCACTTACACTAAAGTTGATGACAAATTAATTTTAAAAAAATTAAATTAATCAAATTATTATTATTAAATATATTAATTAAGTAGCACTGAAGTGAGGATGAAGTACACTGTGAGAAATGGCAGGCTAAGGCTTACCAGTCTCACACAGAACAGAACAATCTCTCTGTAACGCTCGGATGCAGCACAGCAGTGTTGCCAAAGCAGTCACAGCGAAAAATGAATGGATCTCTCAGGCAAGCTCTGGTCTTATAAAGGCGCCTTCAGAATTCAAAAAACAGCAGCACAGGCATTGGACGAGACCCTTAGCGTTACGTCACAAGAGTGAGCTGATTGGACAGACGAGGATCAGCTCACTCCTGTTTGAAATTTTGGCGGTTGCGCGGCAAAAACGAAGACGATCACGAAGAATCTTCGATTCTTCGTGATTGTGAGTCTTCGTCTTCGCCTACGGTTTGCCGGCACTGTATTCTGTTCTACGTTCCTTCGGAACGAACAAAAAAACGGCCTCTTCGTGCTCGTTTTCATGTTCGCCCGAAGACGAATGCACAAGTCTAGTAATTATTTCTTAATGGTAAGCGGGCAATTCAATTAAGCAAGAAGCATCCAAGGTGCTGGGTTGTATAATAGCAGAAAGAGAGACATGGTTCTGCCACTTTACAGATCACTGGCCATCTATTGTATACATTTCTGAAGACCTCATCTCCAGAAGGATATTGACACAATATAATAAATACATATTGCTCAAGAGCTACTAAAATAGTAAGCAGAGAATTTGACAGCATATAAGAACAATTCAGCCCATCCTGATACAAGACTCACATCTTAATCAGTCTTTGATATTGTCTTCTAATGTGGAAATCTTCCATATATCTGCCACTCTCTCAGTAAAGTTTTTAATAATAAAAATCAAATAAAAAATGAGTTATTTATTGTATATTAGCCTGTTTTAAACAGGAGTAAAGTTTTATTGGAAATAAACTCTATACTGCAGTTTTGGAGTTGGTTAACTAACAGTAGACAGAGGGTCAAAGTTTGTTCAGTCATTCATTCTAGTATATTTTTTTAACCATCACCATCATTATATTTTTAGGAATCTGTTCTTAAAAATAACTAATTGTCCTATGTTTTTTTTAGTGAAAGGAAAAGTCTCTATCACCATTGAGAGCAGCCGTCACATGCTATTTACCTTCAATCTAAATGAAACAGAGAAACCAGGATTGATGCGGTTTACGGAATTTGGGGCAACACTGGAGGTGTATCCTCAGAAGACTGGGCAACATATACTGGACATTTATTCCAAATCACCAGACTCAGAGGGCGCATATCCCAACGTTCTGACTTACAAAGTAGATTGCAATGAAGTTGACACCTCTATGAAGATTCCCAAGTGTCTCCAAAGCCCAACTGGTCCAAGTTGGCTTTCAGAGCAGGCTGGGCTTCTTGATCCCTCACACCGAGATCCAGTCATTAACACTCATGATGGGTGCTTTACTATTTCCTTTGCAGTGGAACATGATTTAAGACTTTTTTGTACTTTAGACTCTGATGATATAAAAATGACCTCAGAAATGGAGCATAAACACATATTCCAGACACGAAGTAGGGGCAGAGTGCAATTTATGGTTCACCTTCCACAACCAGGGACCTATGTTTTAAATGTGCATGTAAAGGAGAAAGGCTGTGAATCATATACAACCAAGTGTAGCTATCTAGTTATTTGCCGTAACCCCGCTGTTCAGTGGCCGGTGTTCCCCCTGGCTTACAAGAAATGGGCTGAACATTATGAACTGGTTGAACCCTTGAAAGGAATTCTACCCAAGAACAGCAATGTTTTCTTTCACCTCAAGGTTCCTGGAGTGACCGCACTGTTTGTGGAAGCCAGAGATTCTTTTCCTTTAACCTTAAATGACCAAGGCTACTGGGAAGGAACATGTAGTACTGCTGACTGCAAGGAGCTCTATGTCGCTGTTAGTTATAAAAAACAACCAAACACTAGAGAGTACATTTTGAGATATGAGGTCCAATGAGGAATTACAGATTAATTAAATCAGTGAAATAGTCCAGCTTCTACATTTTGATGACTGGAAATCTTTTTGAAATGCATTGCTTTGAGAATTTACTGTATATGGCAGTTTCATGGATTATATGCTGATTTTCTAGTAACAGATTAAAAGTGCTGTTCCACCTAGGGTCCCTCATAAACCAGATCTGCATTATGTTGAGAGAAGTAAAATAAATGCCATTTTATTTTTCCCTTCAATACTCCCTATGATTTAAAAACTACATTGAATGCTTTAATAAGATAAGTAGAATTGAGTCCTGTAAAGTATTGCATCACAGAAGTCTGACCCCGCTGCCCCCTTTAGCTCCTTCCTGTTCAACCATGGGCCTTCCCTTTTCCATGTTGAGAGTATCCACACAAATTATATATTGGTTTTTTTAAGGACAGGTAGGACTTTCATTGACCAATGTACCCTCGATGTCTGGGCCAGGCCCACCCAACAGATTTAACTACACAATAATTGACACAACACCAAGAGTGGGGTTGAAAAGGCCACAGCCAATTTATTTATTTAACCTAGCCATTGCCACGCAAACTAAACCAAAACTATGTGTGTTAACAGGGCAATGACTACCCAAAACTGAACACAAAAAATAACATAAATAATTAACATGAATAAATAACACCACAAGCTATCCAGGTACCACCAACACAGGAGAGGACATAACCAGATGCTCAATCCCAGACCCGAGGCTCCAAGCACCACCAACCAGCTCCTCCAAAGCACCTACCCCATGGATGCCTGGTAAGCTTCCTCCCCGACTGTGAAAAAAATGAACCACCCAACCAATACCAAAAACAAGGGAGGGTGGGACACACTACACAAGGTAGGGTGACACACAAACTGGCCCCTAACTTAATGACACCTGCCCTTAAGTAACCTCCTAAAACTTGCCGTTAGGCCTAGCTCCACTGGACATCCCAGTCAAGACCCAGTCTGGCCCTCGTGGGCATCATTCATACCACTTTGTTTTGTATAGTCTGTCATTTTGTATGAGCAATATGTAAAAAAAAATATTTCTGTTGAACATACCATGAGTGGAATAATACCTCATATGCATAGATTTAAAATTTTTGAATTTTGGATTGAACAAAATAATTTGTGTATATTTCTATTGGGAGTGGTACATAGTGACATCAATGGAGTCTGTTTAATTATTCATTTGCGTTTTTGATTTTGTTTCAAACTTATCTTAAAAATATTTTAAATGTTTTAAACGTTTTTAAGAGCGTGACACTCCACAGTTTCTTGGTGCTCAAGTGGGCCCTTGAAGCTGGTACTAATCTGCTACTAATTACTTTGTATTTATTACCAAGCACCTTCAGGGTGATTGCTATTGTATCGCTGGCTTATTTTGTGTAAAAACCTTGTGCTTATTTATTCGGTAATGTAACCACACATAATTAAATATGAATGCCACACAAGCACAGTGAGTTATTTCAAATGAAAAGTATTTGACAATATAACAGCTCTGAATAACCATTCAGAGAAGCTCAACTGAAATAGCATTGTTTTAAGCATGCTGGAATTTAGCGAGTTAAGCAATTTATTTGTAATTTTGTATATAAAGGAAGCTAAGCAGCTGACCACTAACCTATGTTCCTGTTATAATAAATAAACTTATATTGGTGCTTCATAGTATAGTCATAATAACCAGTAAAAAACAAACAGCTAACCAGCCCAGCATCTCGTTTGTATATCTTAAAAGTCAGGGTCTAATAACTATTTACCACTAGATTACAATGGGTGTTCACTTATATTATTCTCCCTCTCCGGCAGATGGACCTAGCTGATGATTATCCAGAAAACAGTTGGACCAAACAGGGTTTCTGCGAATAAAACCCTTTCACAAAGAATGTTATTCTGCAGGACAGCTAGTGGGCTCTTGACAGTCAACACTTTAAGACTGGTGACTTACCTTCAGTACAACTAGATATGCCAACCAACCTAAGAATCATTTCCATGAATACAATGCTTGGGACTAAATTTACTACTAGATTACTAAACTACTAGATTTAGTGTTCCTTTATTGTAAACCAGCAGAGGACTCTGTTGTCTAGTCTGACTCATGGTGACTAAGGAATGTACGGTGAAAACAGCTGTTATTAAAGTTATTGGAGTGGTGTGGAGTTTGCTGTTAAAATGGACGGATTAAGAAGTAGATCAGGAAGGTTGCAGCAAGCAATCTTTTCCCTTAAATTACCATAAATTAGTAAAATTCCATAATTTCTTGGTCAGAGCCAAAGATGTTATGGGACACAACAAGCAATACAGGGCCACATATTTTGTGGTGAATTAAATGTAAGTGTGTGTGGAGCCTTAATTTGGTATACTGCTAGGTCCTTGCTACATCTTATTTGGGCTCCTGTGTTTTGGAGTACATATATGGGTGTCAGATGAGAAACCCTCACACATGGAAGCCACTTTTTTCAAATGGCAAGTCTCAGATTAAGGGCATCAAGTTAGATGTTGAAAGGCATAAACATGTCTGAATACTGGCGACAAAAGACTATAAGAAGAGAATATGAACAAAGCCATGAGTGCTAACCAACAGAGCAGGCATGAGTTTGAGGAGATCTCCCAGGCAAAGTGCCAGCAAATACAACAGTAAGTTTTAGGTCAAGTCAAGGTCAGGAGCCAAATTAATGGACCACAAGTGAAAATACAAAGGGATAAACTAGGTTACCTCTGAACCATAATGAGCAGTCCAAGCAGAGTCTCCAACATAAGCAAGGTCATAAACAAGCTAAGGTAATGGGCAAGTGTGAGTTGGACAGGAGCATACCGCAGGTACAGAGAAGGAACTTGTTTAGCGATCTAATTAGCAGCTATAATTTTGTAGCTTTAGGGGACTTAGTATATGCCATCCAGGATTTGCAAACAGTTTGTTATTTGACAGTGTATGCTATCCTTCATTACCACCCAATACTGCTGGGAGAACTAAACCTCAAGACCGTTTGCCTTAAGTCCACCGATGATGAGTGCAAGCCGCAGCTCCCAAAGTATCACAACATACAGTAGAGCGGAGTGGTTTAAGGACAAGAAGAGTGTAATGAAAAACACAAGGTTGAACCATCTAGCCTGCTAATGTAAAATCAAAAGGTGGCTGTACAAAGACTCACTAGCATTGTGTGAATTTGGGAATGTGGTAAATAGGGCACAATTTATAATTAATGAGCAGGGTCAGGTTTCCCAAAAGGCATTCGCCATGTATTTATATCAGTATTTCTCCTAAAAACCTGAATTAATGAGGTTTTCAATTACATTTTACCACATGGAGGCTTGAGTGGTGTTTGTGTCTTGGGGTCTCCATCGGTCTCCTTTCTCTTAATTTCTTTTATTTGTTTTCTCTCTCTTTTCTCTCTAACGCACAAAATGCAAAAAACATTTTTGTTCTAAATTATAAAACTACAACCCCTAGCAACCTCAGGTACATGGCATATAAATCCAGCATTATAAGTAAGAAAGGCTTTCTTAGATTTTTGGGTATGAGGAGACAAATGATCTAAATGCAGACCTGAAATCAATCAGACAAAGTGTATCTGAGTGTAGTAAGTGAATACCAAAGGTCACCACAGCACACCCCTTTCATGTTTTACGTGGCCTTATTTTGACAAAACGTCATATCTGTGTTATATGTATAAACTTTAACTCGCAAATTCTTGTAGTTAAGCAAACAATAAGTAACCAGGAAACTAAGAACATTTCTTTCATTTGGACTGGAATACACCATGGCATTACATGAACGGTTCAGTTTGTGGCAGAGAATATTGCTGGGGATCTTCTGCTTCCCGTTGCTTCCATTTTACCTGTGTGTGTACTGTCTGTGTGAGTATCGAGTCAATTACTCCTCATTCTTGTCTGCTTTGTAAACTGCTATAAACCAGGGAAATTGCGTAGAACCTGCAGGGTGTCCCGACATAGTCCAAAGAATTTTACTTTTTTGCCTAGATGCTACACCCTTTAACCCCTTAAGGACAATGGGTGGTCCCTAATCCCATTGAAATCAATGCATTTTGAGGGTCATTAAGGGGTTAATCAGAATGAGCAGCTGCTTAGGACCTCTTCAGATCTTATCATGAAACTAAGGATAGTAAAAGATGCCCTAGCAAGCGAAACATACGGTAGCTTCATCTCGTTTTTATTTATGGCTAATGCCATCTCTTAAACAAGTGTTTAGACTTCCCAAAATGATATGCTTGCGGCCCTAAGAATCTAACGCTTCTTTTGACCTGCAAAACATAGCATCATTCATGACCAGATTGCATCTTCAGGATACAATCCATGTTTAGCTGTACATTTGAAACTACTCTGTAATTCGACCCCCCCAACTTACTTTGAATATTTTAAACGTATTCAGTCCATCTTTCTTAAGAAATGTATATTAACTAAGAAACACGGCTTACCAAATCTTAAGATTAGAGAGACTGGTGGGAATTTTGAAGGAATCAGGTATTAGAGCCATCATAATATCCATACAGTCTGGGTGAGTTCCAGGTACAGAATTCTAGATCACGCCAAAACAATTTCTGATAATTATAATATTGTAATATCTATAACGAAAAAAACAACAAATACATGGGGGACTAAAAAGAAAATAGGAAACAGACTTTAATGTATTACATTTTTGATCCAAGGGCAGAACAATACACATTTAAATGTTATTCTTCTGCATTCTTGGCACAGAATTCTCCATGTTACTATATTTACTATTCTTATCTTTCACACCCTTCTCAATAAATTTCTCAGCACTGCCTATGCTTTTACAATAACAGTAACTAGCGACAGAGAAGTGCGTAGTGTGATTTACAATACCGGAGTTCATCAAAACAAGAGCATAAAATAATATCCATGGTTCTTAAATAGCCATTATATACAATAATATATATATATATATATATATATATATATATATATACATACACACACACAGTATCTCACAAAATTGAGTACACCCCTCACACTTTTGTAAATATTTTAATATCTTTTCATGTGACAACACTGAAGAAATTACGCTCTGCTACAATGTAAAGTAGTGAGTAGACAGCCTGTTTAACAGTGTAAGTTTGCTGTCCCCTCAAAATAACTCAACACACAGCCATTAATGTCTAAACCATGGCAACAAAAGTGAGTACACCCCTAAGTGGAAATGTACAAATTGAGCCCGATTAGCCATTTCCCCTGCCCGGTGTCATGTGACTCGTTAGTGTTACAAGGTCTCAGGTGTGAAGAGAGCAGGTGTGTTAAATTTGGTGTTATCACTCTCATACTCTCATACTGGTCACTGAAAGTTCAACATGGCAGCCCATGGCAAAGAACTCTCTGGGGATCTAAAAAATAGAATTGTTGCTCTACATAAAGATGGCCTGGGCTATAAGAAGCTTGCCAAGACCCTGAAACTGAGCTGCAGCACAGCGGGCAAGACCATCCAGCGGTTTCACAGAACAGGCCTCGCCATGGTCGACCAAAGAAGTTGAGTGCACACGGTCAGCATCATATCCAGAGGTTGTCTATGGGAGATAGACGTATGAGTGCTGCCAGCATCGCTGCAGAGGTTGAAGGGGTGGGGGGTCAGCCTGTCAGTGCTCAGACCATACGCCGCACACTGCATCAAATTGGTCTGCATGGCTGTCGGCCCAGAAGGAAGCCTCTTCTAAAGATGATGCACAAGAAACCCCACAAACAGTTTGCTGAAGACAAGCAGACTAAGGACATGGATCACTGGAATCATGTCCTGTGGCCCGATGAGACCAAGATAACCTTATTTGGTTCAGATGGTGTCAAGCGTGTGTGGCGGCAACCAGGTGAGGAGTACAAAGACAGTCAAGCATGGTGGTGGGAATGTCATGGTCTGGGCCTGCATGAGTGCTGCCGGCACTGGGGAGCTACAGTTCATTGAGGGAACCATGAATGCCAACATGTACTGTGACATACTGAAGCAGAGCATGATCCCCTCCCTTCGGAGACTGCCGCAGGGCAGTATTCCAACATGTTAACAAAACAAACCTCCAAGACGACCCCTGCCTTGCTAAAGAAGCTGAAGGTAAAGGTGATGGACTGGCCAAGCATGTCTCCAGACCTAAACCCTATTGAGCATCTGTGGGGCATCATCAAATGGAAGGTGGGGGAGCGCAAGGTCTCTAACATCCACCAGCTCCGTGATGTGGTCATGATGTGGTCATGAAGGAGTGGAAGAGGAATCCAGTGGCAACATGTGAAGCTCTGGTGAACTCCATGACCAAGAGGGTTAAGACAGTGCTAGAAAATAATGGTGGCCACACAAAATATTGATACTTTGCGCCTAATTTGGACATTTCCACTTAGGGGTGTACTCACTTTTGTTGTCAAGGTGTGTTGAGTTATTTTGAGGGGATAAATTTACACTGTTATACAGGCTGTACACTCATTACTTTACATTGTAGCAGAGTGTCATTTCTTCAGTGTTGTCACATGAAAAGATATAATAAAATATTTACAAAAATGTGAGAGGTGTACTGACTTGTGAGACACTGTGTGTGTATATATATATATATATCTCAAATCTTTTCACCTTCATTTTCATGACTTTAGCTTCACGTTCAGTTCAAAGGTACTATGTAAAATATATACTCATTTATTTGTGTAAATCATAAGGTTGCACTTATGTTTGTCTATCTTATCCATATTTATATAAGAAATCATTTTTCTGAGATCCTTTTTATATTTCATTCCACAAATACCTTCTTACCGATGTGTTGATGTCAACTCCAGGCCTCAAGCAAAATGACAAACAAATCGAGGCAGAGAATGTAGAATACTGTCAGCAAGAGAACCGTGAGTAATGAATTATGAATTAATGGACTGCATTAAGGTATTTTGCCAAAATAAATAACTCATTTTCACATAAAGGGCAACTCTCCCTTTTCTATCTTTACTGTAAATAGAATGCCCAGTTACATAAAATCCCAGTTCTAGGTCTCAGTAGCTTTCTTTTATATCCATAGACTGGTGCAGGAAACAAAATTGAATACCAAAATTAGATGCCATTAGCCTAGACATAAAGTAATACCTGTCTGTTTATGTCCCATGCCACCGATAACACAGTTAAAAAGATACAATAGTTGTAACTTGCTACAGATCTTTATCTAGTTTACTTAAAACATTGTTGTTTGTTCCCACTCACTAAGGTCCCAATCAGTCTCCAGAAAACAGTGTTGCACTTAGGTGGAGCCTTGGACGTGTGTAGGTAGGGATACTCGGGTCCAAAAGCCATAGATTATGAGCCAGGCCTTTTCGTCCAACATCAGTCTCTGACCTCACAAATGCTCTACTGGGTGAATGGGCAACAATTCCCACAGAAACACCCCAAAATCTTGTTGAAAGCCTTCCCAGAAGAGTGGAGGGTGCTACTGTATAGCAGCAAGGTGTGTGTGGAAGGGGCAACTCCTTATTAATGACCAATAATTTGGAATGGAATGTCCAGCAAGCTCATATAGGTGCAATGGCCACGTGTCCACGTATCTACAACACTTAATCGTTTTCGAAGAAATCTCTGATGCAATGACACCTTGCTGATTTTGTACATGAATAGAGCTAATAGAGATCACATACTTAGGACAAACCATACATAAGTCTGTCATTTTAGAAGTACTAATGTACTACTAGTTGTTTTTGATCATCACCAGATCATCTGAACATTATCTCCAAAAAAGTGCTGCTCATTAAATGGTCAACCATTCCATATACTCAGAAAGCTCTTTCTGCTATAGTTGTATTAAGTGCATTACTTTTCAATTAGAACAAATGATTGTCTTAAGAGTGTAAGAAAGCAATAGTTGGATGTACATAGGTCATTTCTTCCACAGGATTATAGTGTTTGGGAGTTACATGCTTTCACTTTTGGTGACTCACCAGGCACCTTTGCACCTCGGAACAATGCTGTTTGCTTTCCTTCCCAACACCCATCCACTGTCCAGCATGCCGAATGAAGTAAACATACCTTACCCTTTCCATTACACATTTGTGCAAAAACACGTCTTACTCTGGGTCTGTTCGCTAATTTCTGTCCAGATCAGAATTTAAGTTAAATAAGGAAAAAGGTTGTTAGTCTAATGTACTCCTAATCATATTATGCATAACCTCAAATTGAAAATTATTAAATTGCTTTCCCTTGTTTTTACTCCAAACGCCGGATAAATAAAAGAGATAAGAAACTCACATAGTATAATACTGTAATTTGAGGCTGTCTGGACTGTCCTTCTGAAAACAGAACACTTGGTAGGTATGCTGCCCAGCTAGAGACGTGTCTTCAGCATTCAGTGTTCCAACAAAAATCCCAACCCTACACAAAACATGTGACTTACTACCTTTTAGAATGTCACTTATGTATGCTGGGTAAACATGTCATGAATTAGCTACATCTGCTCCACAGTGGTTGATCATTTACACCCCAACGCCTTATTTCAGACAAGGATTTCTTCTGCAATTGGCAAACATAGACTTTCAACCAATTACAAACTGGATTAACATGTCGTTTATCTTATTTCGGTCCCTACAACAGTTTTAATAGCTGTATTAGTAGACCTGTGAAACAAATTGCCAGACTGTGATTGTATTTCGTGATCCTGATAAGTATAATTAACTTTTACGCGCCCCGTAAATTACAAATTAATCTATGGAAAAAAAATCTGACTTCAATAAAATAATTTATTGGAGACTTAATGATTTAATATCGCAGACCATATGTTCTTATTAACAGTAAATATCACAAGCCTTGCTGTTTATTAAAAATGTACTCGCCACTTTTTGAAGAAAATTATTTCTTAACATCTATAATTTTTCTCATGAATGTAAGCATTTTTCCAGACGCAAATTTTCCAATTATTTGGTGTTTATGTGTTCATTACATTTAACAGATAGGATGCAGAATAACAGAAACCCATATTCTGTACGCATTATCCATATCTTTTCTTTACACAGTTATGTTACAAGAAAGTGTAAATTGATACCACAATTCTCATTCCCAGAACCTATTTTCCTGTCTACAGCAGTCAGGACAACACAAATGGTAAAAAAGATGGTTTACTCTTCACCTTGGTTTAAATAATTCTCATTCTCAACCCACAATTCATTTCAGTCACATTCATGAGTCCTTCAAGGATCTAAGATTAGTACTTTTCTCAATTGTGATAAGCCCTAGGTTTATATTTCAGGTACAAATACAAGGTGGTTATAATAACCATACATAATGAGCTGGCCCTGAGACTCTTGGAATTTAACCCTTCAATAAGCCATTGTGAAAATTCTATGTAGTGGCTTGCCAAATGTACTAACCAAATGGTTCTATTACCGGTCCTCATGGAAACCTTGAGTTATCATTATTTAACGAGACACTTGAGTCACGTGCATTCAAGCAGAAATATCAACCATAACCTAAAGATATCAAAAACACAAGGTTTTTTACAACCAAAGTGTAGAATAGGAAGTTCCAGACTGATGATCACAAGAATCTCGCCCTTCACCTGAGACCACGAGAAACCCCGAGAATCAGGGTCAAACCCTGAGAGTTCCCAGGTATGGTTACTCCTTGAGGAAAGATGCTCAAAACGAAGGCTATAAGGATAGACTAGAAGAATTTAAAAAAAATCATGGCATCTCAGCGGGACAAATTAAGTGGAAGGAACCATTTTGAGAAACCGAGCAATTATTTTATTAATTAAATTATATTCACATTTAAATAATACATTCTACAGACCCAACAGGAAGCGTAATAGTATTCAGCACACACACCAGATGGGAATTTCTCCATAATTCTAAACATTAAGATTGATTCAGTGACCCATCTAGTTTCTAGGTGTGGAAATAACATCTACAAACTAGATGGAGTGGAAAAAATAACTAAATCCCGAAACTGATGTTTTACTGATGTTGTATTATTAATGTATCTCGATACCCCAGAAAAACATTCAGTCTTGGTAAATATCAGCATATATATATATATATATATATATATATATATATACAGAGCCGGCCTTAGGCGTTGTGGCGCCCTGTGCGGACTACTCCTCTGGCGCCCCCCCTCACTACCCCCCCTCTCTGCCCCTTTAAACTACCCCCCCTCAAACTACCCCTCCCCTCTACCCCTTCAAACTACCCCTCCTCTCTGCCCCTTCAAACTACCCCCCCCTGCCCCTTCAAACTACCCCCCCTCTGCCTCTTCAAACTACCCCCCCTCTGCCCCTTCAAACTACCCCCCCCTCTGCCCCTTCAAACTACCCCCCCCCCCCACTTACCTTGTTGTCGGAGTCCTGCGGTAAGAGCGGGAGGCATCCGTCTTCTCGCTCTGCTGGCATTTCATGTTGAGCGCCGGTATAGTCCGGCGCTCAACATGAGATGCTGGCACCGCGACGGAGTCACGGAGAGTAAGGGGCGCCGAGTGGTTGCCGAGAACTTTACGAGCAACCGCTCGGCGCCCCTGACCGGGACTTAGATTAAAGCATCGTTTTTTTTTTTTAAACTTTATTTAACATCAATGATGTTAAATAAAGTTTAAAAAAAAAACAAAAAAAAACACAGATGCTTTAATCTAAGTCCCGGTCAGGCGCCCCTGCAACCATGGCGCCCTGTGCGGTCGCACAGGTCGCACACCCCTAAGGCCGGCCCTGTATCTATATATATATATACAACTTGATCAAACAATAAACTCTTTCTCCCCCCCTGTGTAGTTAATTGTATGCTTGATGCTGCTCAGGTCCAGACTGGACATCATGTGTACTAGGCAAATGTTCGGTGACCATACCGTTATTGCCACTTGTGCGGCTGATCCTTTCCTTCCGCATGCGGCTACCTGTAGATACACATTCGCACACATCTCATTTATCGGTGCTGGCTTTAAAGCGCCAGGGCTGATTTTAATCCCCAGACAGCTCCTGGGCTGCTTATTACAAATGCCGGCTCAGTCTTGCAACAATAGGTTGCTGATAAGGTGCTCAGAAATTGCAAACTTACCCCAAAGAGAGTATGGAAACAACTATCACTAGAACATCTCTTTGTAGAACCAAAGTGCAATCCAAATCCAATTAACTGTATAGCAGTACAGACAAATGCTTGACGCGTTTCGCAATTCAGTGCTTTCTCATTACACCCTGACAATATGTAAACATGGGTTCTCTCTGGAACAGAGACCTTCATCACGGGGACTGCCAGAGAACGGCTACCTTGCTTTGGGTGAAGTGTGGGGCATTGTACCTTTTAACATGTTTCTTTGTTGCTTCCTTTTTTCTTAGGTCTCCATAATGATGAGGAGGAAAACAAAGAGGAGAACTGTGACTCTATGGGAAGGGACAGGTTGGAAAGTAAGAAACTGAGCCACTTGGACTGTTTTTAGTTTGCAATTTCTCATAGTAAGAAATCTCAAAGAAATCCAGCAGTTTGCAACCAGGCTCAATGTGCTAAAAGGATTTCACGTTTGGCCAAGATACCTTAGACTTAGAAATGAATAATAATAATAATAAAAATAATATTAAAAATAATAAGCTGGTCTAAACTTTTAAGCAATCAAAGGCACCCTAGGCCTGACTCAAGTGCAGCACTCCAGCTGCTCCTTACAACTCACCTTAGTGACTGAATCCACAAAGCTGAACGGTGGGATAACCCGTTATAGACTGGCGCACTGCATTTTAACGTCATGGTACTGCACTGGCTAGGCACAGTGCTCCATAGAGTATATGGGCTGGTTACAAGGGGGATCTCTGATTTCCCCAACCTGTCTATGGCAGCAGTGGTACGCCAGGAAACCCGACCACTCAGTGCGATGATCTGCCCCTGGTTCTGTGGCAGAGGGGTTTCTGCACATGAAATTACCGCCCTAGGTCAAACTGTGCCATTGTCTGTAACATCAAAAAGCCTTTAGTGGCTCGCCTCTTACTGTATGAGTACATTTTGTAAAATTATGGACTCAAATATGCACAATACTAAAACAATTTTCAATTTGTGTCAAGGTGAAATTTGGGTCTGTTTTTTTCAGTAAAATGTGACAAGCGTGATCACTGTTTAAATATCACATAACAAACATGTTCATTCTAATGCTCCTTTTTTGTTTCAGTTCACATTCAGAAGGATGATAATGTTGAGCATCACCAGTTAACAATGAAAAAAAGTGAACAGGCTCAAACCGGTAAGGAAGCTTTTTTATATTAGCACAAAACTTATAACCTTATATCATGTTTGGTAATTTGCAAAGGATTTATATTGAAAAGCAATATAATGTTTGGTGAGCAGGCTTACCCTTTAACAGTGACAAATCCCGAAACTGATATCAAGAAGGGGACTCACACTAATACATACACACCAGACACTCACACTAACACATCCAGACACTAACCCACACACCCAACACTAACACACAGACACACATAATAATACACCCAGACACTTACACTAGCCAACCCAACATTTACTCTAACACCACCCTAACACACACCCAGACACACATGATAACACATACTCATACACTGACATACCCATACATTTAGGAATTATCTCTTTATTCCGGAAGCATTCCAGTTTTCCCTGGGGAAATTGCCCCATTGCCTCTCCCCAGTTGTATCCAGTAGGATGAATTTTTGTAATGTGTCCCTTGTTTACACTAAATCAACCTATATAATGGCCTTTATAGATTAAAAACATTATATATGGATGTTCATTAGGATTTCTCCCAATGATGTTCTCTCCCCTGTTGGTTAGTTACTGATTATTGTTGATAAGTTCGGGCAGTCTTTAAATGGGAGAGACAAGATTATTTAATGCTAGTTCTGCAACCAAAGGCTTCAGCTTCCTTAAGGCAAAAAGTAATTTGCTTTTAAACCAAATATCTCCAAATATGCTTGGACTGATTTAAAATAAACAAACACAAGCAAAATTTATAGAATGTTTCTGTTAAAAACTGCATTAGTTTTACTAGCACTGAAAACTCAAGATACTATGTGTGAGTAAAAGGCTATGTTGCACTGGCATTGCTCAATTGTGTGACATGCGAAGGGTTAAATACTCAAAAAAGCTTGAGAAAATAGAACTGCATATTTTCAGGTGTCTCCAGCCAGTGTTGAAAGGCAACTAAATAAATAACCATTGGTTATCCAAAAAGAGGTTTTACTAAAACTGAGGCTTTTCTGTTAAACCTAAATTTGTTTTATGACTTTTACGTTGCTTTTATATTGCTAAGTATATGTCAGTGTGACTGTTATGCAGCTATGTCGATGACAAGTGCCCTGAAAAAGATCAAAGGCAAAAAAGTATTTCAGAACATATTATATAAAAATAAATTGTCGTTGAATTAGCCAAGACACAGAACACTATCATTCATTTTTACCTGGCATGTCATCAGCAACTTCGGTTGTGATTGACCACCTTTAAACAAAGAAAAAAGTTATGAAACAAACACATTTTTCTTCCCAAAGAACAAGATTGAGAGGGAATGCCAGGCTGGTGTTCTAAAGATCACTGACATATTACACTGCACTCCCACATCCAGATTTATGAGTTCCTGAAATGGATAATGAAAAAGGCTTGGTGTGCTTCACAAAGTGACTCATCACCAGATTGGGCTGTCAAAAGACATATAGGTTTCATTGAAAACCTTCATATTATTCCAGCTGTGAAATATACCAATAAAGTAGAAGCTGCTTATATATTTCTTAAACCGAGTAAAAAGAAGGCTTCGACAGGATTCAATGACTCGTCAACAATTTACTTAGTGCTTACCTCGTGTGCACATCTGGTACATGTACATTGTATGGCTTCACAACTAACTATATTCTTAACCCCTTTATGAGGATGGACGTAGTAGTACATGCCTGGTGTGAACTACTAAATTCCTGCCAAAGCACGAGACATCAGACCGCTCATCGACAGCCCGGCCTTCCCCCTACTAGCTGTGCCATAATATTTGGCCCTAAGCTCAGCAATTTAATATGAGAGCGATCAGGGATTTAAATGTCTAAACAGGCACTCACATGTCCTCTCATTTTAATGAAAATACAAGTTGTTTTACCCCTGCAACTTCAGCTGAAGTTACCCTTAACTTGACTGACCCTTTCACTTGAGAGAGTGAGATCCAACTGAATTGCAAGCCGTGTGTTTATCACCTCTATTAAAATCATTAAAGTTAAGACATGTCATTGAATTGAGTCCAATGTATGTTGGGAGACTGAAAATTCCTTGAGTTGTTTGCACATGGGCGGTACCCTTACAATTATTATACTGAGATCCTTAAACCTTTACCCTGATGTTCTAAACCAGGGTCAACGGTGATTATTCTAATGTAAAGAGGGGAATGTTATCTTATAATAGCTTTTTTTGTCACCTACATTTTATTGAGACAGACAAGAATCACACATTAATGCGTCTTACACTGTCACAGGGTGTCGCATTAACATACATTTGCATATGAGTTCAATAGCTAAATCAATGTCAAGCAAATTTGTCATCACATTTTAAAAAAAATGTTAAATAACTTCAATTAACCCGGAATGAAAAGCATAGAGAGGGAGACTATAGAGAAAACGTTAAGGATACAAGAGTGAAGACACCTGAGATTCAGATGTTGGTGAGGACCTGGACGTACCAAGGAACCCATGGGGCGCTGGAGAATATAGACCTTTTGGATACTGCTTGCATTTTTGATGGGGCACGATGCCTCACATCAGTCACAAACATGTTATCCATCTCTTTTCCCCAGTGTAACATTAAGTGACAATTTAGAGTCCAGTTCCACGTTGGTAAGCATTGTATAACATGTTGAAATAGCCATTGGGAGGTATGGAAGTTGAATTCCAAAGTATATAAATCTAGGGATGAGATTGATAAAAAGTGAAGCATTTGTTATATGGTATTGAAGTATTGAGAACTTCTGGTAGACAGTATAATATCACACACAGTATTAGGGAACATGACATATATCTTTAACCCCTTAATGACAAAGCCCGTACATGTACGGGCTCAAAATGCATTGTTTTCAATGGGTTTAAGGACTGCCCATTGTCCTTAAGGGGTTAAAAAGCGTGTCAGTATATGAAACAATGCAAAGTGGTGCCTATGACGCTGGAACATGGCAGACCCCAAAACACCTAGGTTATCTCTTGCGAGGTCATGGGGGTCACAACTGCATGATGTTACAGCACAGGTTTGTGGTTTAATATCAGTAAAAAGCACAGTAGAGAGCCATACATAATGTACTCCGTAACAGGAATTGTGGCATGCATATCCTGTAAATAATCAAACAGAGGTAATATCTATTGCTAAACATCGTGATAAGGAAAAAAAATCCCTTATACGTAATAATAGGTGTGGCAGATATGAGAGCGGATTGTGTTCTGATTATTAACCAGAAGCAAAGTAGATACCATTGTAGTATCCATGACATTAGGAAGAAAATGTAACCGAGGGTGATTCTCCCATAGTGGTGGACAACGGCACAACTAGTTTTCTGATAACAAACTCTTCAACCAAAGTGTTATGTTGTCTTGTGGTATCCATTGTCGTATTCCTTCTACAGCGAATAATGTCTGTCAATGTGAGCATTAATGGTACATGTACAATCCTCCATTTTGTGTTCAATGTGATCAGAATACCTGGGAGCTTGTTGGCTCCAGTTACCCAGGGGCCTACACTTACAAGACACGGCCAGGACTCCCCACTAATGTCAGTGAGGGCTCCCGCTGATGTCGGTAGGCGCTCTCACTGACATCGCGGTAAACACCCCCATTTAAATGGGGAAGTGGGTGAGGAGTGGGCTGTGTCAAGACCATGGAAACTAGAGAAGAGGTGCTTCTCCTGGAGTTCTCTGGGCCAAACCCTGGGAGATTACCCAGGTATAGGAAGTATGAAATCTAAAAATTAAATTTAGGCAACTTATGCATTGCTTGTTTATTTTGTTTCAAGGACATTTCTATAGTGTCCTGAAGTTGTCTTCAGGTTCGGCCATGCCCCCATAATAATAATTTATTAACTTAAGATCCACAGATATTATATATAACATAACGTTTTGCAATTAACTTTGTAAATTATTGGTAAATTTTCCCACAGGAGACCCCAAAATCCATGGGGAGGAAGACAAGAATGGCAAGATGGCTACAACTTTTAGTAAGGAACATATTTCTTTCACTACATAATTGGGAAATCGTTTTAAGATGGGATTGTAATATTTTTTTAGTCCTTAAACAATGACTTCTCATTAGATATACCTAGGTTGGCAACTGCAGTTGTAAAACTAAGACATCTTTGTAAGGGATTGATCATTTGATATAGACTGTAAATGCAGACATAGACGGGGAAAATAGCCTCTGTGAGTCAGGGAAAAGTCCAATCAAGTATTATAGCGGCTTAAACCATATTTGCATTGCCTCAAAACATACAGTAATGTGGATTACTCTGTCTATACAGACAATGGTCACGGCACCCACCGCTGAAACACAGAAATGATCCAGTCATAGTGAAATATTGCCCCAAATCCCCACTCATTTTACTTCAAATGCTCTTTGTGCTTTAATAAATAAGGCATTTTGGTTATCTTTACTGGCCACAAATCTGAACTATGATTTACAACAATTCTCTGGCAGATATTTTGGAGCAATCCAGGGAATCTCTCAAGAATTACTCCTGTTGCATATTAATAGCTATGGCCTCAATAGTGTCATCTAAAATGTAGATTTTCCTATAGCCATAATTACAGTATCTACACCTGCAGTACTGGTTAAATGAGTAATAAATAATAACAGACCAAGGTCAGGCAAGCTACAACAGTAAGAGGTTAAAATCAATCTATATCTGGGCCTTCAGACTTAAAGTCCGGCTGTAGACAGAACCAAAGTCATTAATCTGGTAGAGGAGAAGTAATAGTTAAGAAATAGCCTCACCCCAGCTACAATTAATTAGTAAACACAAGGAGCAGATGGGGTTGTGTGATTTTGTCCAGGACTACAAATTGTGGTAACAGCCACACCTAAAATACCTACAAAATCTATATTCCTTCCCACCCAAAAAGGCTTCTTCTTCTACTGGGTGCAGCAAAACTTCAGGCCGTGCTCCAGAAGGGAATGAGCTACTTAAAATCTGATGGACAGTGATAAGTAGACAGAACAACTTTGGGGAGTCGTTGGTATTAACTGCCACCCCAGGGGGTTTGAAAAATGTCCTGAACCTAAGACAAGACCAACCAAAGTTTGAGTTTTAAAGGAAAATGGCAGACTAGATGGGCTGAATGGTTCTTATCTGCTGTCAACTTCTATGTTCTGATTGTAAGCACACCAGGGCTGGCTGTGGAGCTCCCCACTCTCTTGCTCCTTAGAGGAGGCAGAAAGGCAACATGGCTGTGAAAAAGTGGAAGGCTATTAAATCATAGGGGTTAAACACTGAAGGGGTGAGAATCAGGCTGGGGATAGGCAGGAATAGGCAGAACCTGGTTGGGAGAGGGGTGAACCTGGGTATGGAATGACCACATTGCTATCAAATTCCCTGCTCTTCAATACTTTGGTCAGCTGCCCCGTTCAGTACTCAGTACCTGATTTAAAGCAGTACCACTTAATACAGACATGGAGAAAAATATCAATAATTTTGATATTGGTTAAAAATGTGTCAGTATGCACAGGGGGTCACAATTTTGTTTCTCTTTTAATACAGAATATCCCTGGGACAGAAAAAACCTAAAGTCTCTGCAGCTGGACTTGAAGGCCTTTGCAAAGTTGGACGCTTACTCTTCAAAGGTACAAGTTGACATTTCCCAAAATAAGACCTATTGTAATGATACTCTTCATTGTAATTTATATGGGAATTAGATTAGAATAGAAGTAGAATAGGCTTAGTCTTCTTAGCTATCGAGCATATACAGTATTGTTACATTGAACAAATATTTTGGTTACAAAATTAACAAGCCTATGTAATATAAATTCAAACAATGTGTTGCTTTATGCCATCCCAGCAAAAGTCCAAAGCTTTTTTAATATGCATTAATAAATAATCACTTGTATGAGGTTATTCGGAATGGATTTCGGTTTGAATCCAGAGAAAAATTAAGTTTCAGATTATGTTGCACATAAGTAACAGTCATCTATGGTTATAAATGTATTTTTCTTTAAACTTAATGTTATTAATGATGATCCATCAGTGAATGCGTCCATCTAGTTATCAGTCTCCTGGCCTATTAAGCATGTGATGCTTTTGATTTGTATTTGAATTTCTCCTGGGATAACACACACAGGGGATTGAGGTTCATTCCTCATTCCAGAATAATCAATGATATACTTTATAAATCCATGCAAGATCATACAATTTAATAAACTGGTTTTGCAAATATATGTCTAATTACAAATGGGTTAGGATGAGAAAAAAATAATTACTAAGTAGTTGATGAGTCTTAAGAAAAGACCAATGAACTCATATATCGATTATATATTTTTTTAAAAATTAACATAAACAAGATGCAATCTACAAATTGACCATTAGATGGCGGTAAATACAAAATGATAATATACACTTGTACAGCATATTATCATAAGAGAACGGGAATTCCGGCTGGGTTCTCAATGCTTTGCAATGAGCATTGTAACTCCCTAGGCCCCCCAGTACCCCTTACTCACTTTCTACAGACCAAGTACTTGTTTGTTGTAAACTTGTTGTAGAGAAGCACTATATAGTTGATGTACACTTTACATTGTGCAGAATGTGACAGGGAAGTCATCGGATGGAGTTGTGTTGTCCTGGTCCCAGCCACACTGACCACGCACAAAGTTTTTAAAGAAAAATAAAAATAAACTGGCGCAGCTGTTGAAGTGTTGGTATGTCAGAACATTGGCCCCAGTTGCGACTCTCATAATAGAATACAGTCAATATATTGTCAAATATAGTTGAAGGGGACACAAAAGAAATAGACTTTAAAGCAGAGGTCTATTATAGGCCTTTGTGGAACAGAGGGGGCCCTACCTCCTAAAGAACCAACCAGGTTTCTCCATGCACGACTGGCACTAATTATTAAATGGCCATAAATATTATAATATTGTTTCTGCATTTTTGTCACCATTGTACACTGTACTATTGTACATTAGTATATTTAATTATCAAATATTTTTTTGTGTGTGTACAATTCCAATTTTGGGGAGAATGGCGGATTGCTGGTCACTCATTATTAATCTATATATAAAGTCTTCTGTTTTTGATAAGAATAAGGAGATGAGTAGAGGGAAGATATGACTGTTTGACGTATCAAAGCTATCAATACTGTGATAATACGGAACACTTCCAGCAATGTTTTGCCTCTGGTATTACTACATAAAGCTCACTAGGAGTCTTAACCTACATATCAATTTCCATGGTCTGTCTGGAATATTTTTATTTGGTGACAGATCTTTTCCTTCACTTCTATATCAGGTGTACATCAATGGAACACTTGAATGTTTCGTAAAAGATCTCCTTCGTAATGCATCTACAGATCTGCAGAAAACACGTTCTATATGGACATGGATATGTCATCATATAGGTATCTGTATAAACGCTCCTTTTCGTTTAGAATCTTGATCAGCCAAAACATCATTTGTTTCAATTAAAAAAGTAGATGTACGGTTTTATGTCTATAGCAAACCAAGTCCTCTTCTGGACTTGCCTTGGATTTAAGTGTCAGGACAGCAAAAATCAGGGTCTGAGGCTTGGTGCTATGAATAAAAGATGGCTCGCTGGCAGAGATCAAGCCAGGAAACATGAATCACGCTAATGGTTATTAGAAGACATCACTGCATATATATCCAAAGTTTTATGAAAACACATCTGAAAGTCAGACCCGAAATATCTGTAAGAACAGCTTTGACAAAGTGTGAAACCTTGCCCAAGGCAAAGACAGTGAAAACACAGTGGAAAAAAACAGGTCAAGGTGGCAAGGCCACCATTCATTTGTAAAATCCCTCATGGTTTGTACGTCTTATAGCGAATATTAATAAAGAACTCTATGAATCCACATAGGCATGCGCGAGCGGCTCTCATGACGTCCAGACACGCGCCCGTCTAGATCCCTCGATCTAGGTCGGTGTAGCGGGATGCTCAATTATCAAAAACTCAGCCATCTTTAAGGAAAAGATGTTGGCTGGAAGACTGTCATCTACCAAAGCCCTCAGTTGTATATATAGACATGTGGGGTGTCCTTCTAATCCAGTACAGGAGTTTGTGTCAAATAATCGTCGAAGTGCCTCCTCTGCTTCGTGTCCAACACTACAACCAGAACCTCCTTATCTGAGTTCTTAACTACAACATTTGTATTGTTTTCAAGGCAAAATAATGCAGTAGGTTCAGCCTTACTCAGATTATGCTGAGCAATTAACTCACTGTGGGATAGACACTGTAGTGGACACTAAATCTAAATTAAGTTAAAGGTTCAGGGGCAACAGGAATGGAAAAAATAGTTATATTTGTATCAGTTTAAATGTATTGATAACTAAGTTTTCAGTACATATATCAACGCTATCAGCTTCAATAAATGCATTGAAATTAGGTATGCTGATACCAACCGTGTTCCCATCTACTTGGAGAATGGTCTTCGTAGTGTCCAAGTTCTATTTCAGTTGTTGGTGGTAGAGAACAAATCTGAATGCAATATATTTGAAGAATGAGTCTGATTGCAATATCTTTGAATCTTATTTCTTAGCATATCATGGTATTTTGCTTCACCTCTTCTAGAATATGATACGGGAGTTTTAAAAACAAAGACCCAGCTACCTTGTGATCCAGAGAATGTATTTTACACCAGGAAGGCCATCAGTACTGGATACTCTTCACTCTTCCAGCGCATGTGCAGGTATATGATAAAAGAAAGTCACACATGTGCAAATACCTCTTAGTGGTGAAGCTGAACATACACTACCGTTCAAAAGTTTGGGGTCACTTAAAAGAACAGCAAATTCTGTCCGTTAAAATAAAATGCAATGGGTCAGGAATCCAGCACAGATGTTGTTAATGTTGTAAATGATTATTATAGCTGGGAACTGCTGATCTTTAATGGAATATCTTCATAGGCGTGCAGAGGCCCTTTATCACTCCCATCACTCCCAGCACATTGTGTTCACTGATCCAAGTTTAAGTTTAAAAGGCCAATTGATTGTTAGAAAATGTTTTTGCAATTATGTAGCGAAGCAAAACATATCAGCAGTCCCAGATGTAAATGCATGCTATTAGTAAACTAGTAGCTGACTTTTGTAAATCTTGCAGCATTGCTGGAGTGCAGTGTAAATCAGTCAATGGTTACTCCAAAGGCACTGGATACAAGATCGGGCAGAAGATTTCTGAGGGGCCTGACCACTCCTGGAACATGGTGTACTTGGAAGGCGGTTGGCACCTGCTTGACAGTACGTGGGGAGCCGGTTATGTTGAAGACACCGTAGGCAAGTTTACATTTCAGTAAGTAAGAAAATATTTACATAATCATAAAAAACAGAGGGTCACAATAAATATACCAAAATACACATATATTTTAATAAATAATCATCAAACAAATTCAATAAATAAGAGTGCACCCTTCATAAACACAATGAATATATAAAAATAGTGAAAAGCAGCATTGGAGTGAAAACAGATGAATGATCTGGTAGGCAGATCCTCAATCACACGATAATACAAATCAGCCTTAGAGGGCAAGAAAACAATGTAGCTCTTCAGATTAACCACAATCCTTGGACAAAGTAGAAAGTGCTGGAGCCTACAAACAAGCTGCAATGACCCAGGCTCAATAGTAAAGAAAAGTAACTCTGATCACACTTTACCGGCTCCGCTCAGAACAAGGTCCCGCAGGAAAGTCAGAACTCTTCCTGCAGCCCATGCGTGGTGATATTGCATATTCTCATGCTTTTTGTCTTATTGAGCCTTAATCAAAGGAATGCTGGTGTCTGAATCAAGTCTATACTCCTCACAGATCCAATCAGAGGAATCAATTTACCAACAAGCTCATTCAATTGGTTAAAATCAATTAAACTCTGCACCTAATAGAACACAACACATAATTATTCAAACAATAAGCAGTAATAGATCAATATAACGGTATATATATTTCTATATCTAATGCATCAATAACACATAGAATATATGAGAAAAGTATACCGCATTGTCCTGATTGTAGGCTGCACTTTTCCCCCGAATTTCAAACTTTAAATTAGCATCGCGGTTTATAATCTGGGTTTAGATATTTCGGATGTCTCCCTACCATTTCTCCATCTCCTTTTCCGCAGCTCCCTTTCTTCTCTTGCCTATTCGTGTTCATCTTTGTTCTGTCTTCCTCTCTGGTATCAGATCCGTTGTCCAGGCCTCCAGGAGCGCTTACGGAAAAGCGTGGCGCTTCTGTGCACACCCTCTCCCCCTGATTGGAGGAACAGGGCACAGCTTGTCCCTGTGGTGCGTGCTGTGGCTCCACCCTTTTCCAGAAGTACTCCAAGAGGCCAGAATATTGCAGACGGATTAGTGGAGAAAGAGAATCCGTCTGCCATACATTGGTTTTCAAAATATGGATCTTTTGTCATGGCCAACGCAAGGATACAGGGAGACACTAGAGGCACAGTACAGAAGAATAAACCAAAAATGTAACCAGATGGTACAGATATAGGGGCAGGCAGCACCGGTTCAAAGGTAAACAGACAAGGAATTAACACCAGAACAGCGGCTTAAATAGCAATCTCAATTGGGTCATCAGCAGTCATGGCTGTAGGTGGAGTAGAGTCAGCACGCAAGTAACTGCAGCATTGTGCAATGGAACTTGCATGAGAAAGCTACAAAAATTACAATTAACAGACTTGGAAAATGAACACTAATCTTTTCTAGGCAGGAGAAACTAGTAGTCCGTCCAGTGTCAAGCATATGGCAAATCACCTTTCTGTCAATCTTCTGGATTAGAAATTTCCTTCCATTATAATGATAATTATCTCCCCATTCTGATACGTATGAGTTTCCTTAACTCTTGCAGGTACAACGAGTTTTATTTCCTGACACATCCAGCTCTCTTCATTGAAGACCATTTCCCAGATGAGGCTGATTGTCAATTACTGGACAACCATCTTAGTCTAAAACACTTTGAACAAAGTGTTCACCGTAGAAGCCATTTTTATACTTTGGGATTATTATCTTCTCAGCCCGAAACAGCAGTTGTTGAAACAGGTAACTGGACTTAACGTAAATTGTCTGAAGTTTGGTGTGCATGTGTAACATGGCAGATATCGTGAGTGGAATTTATCAACTTATCAAAACTGACAGTTTTGTATTTGAATGGCCTCTGTAATATATGACACATGTCACATATCATGGATCTGGAATGATGCATTACCGTAGATTTTCCAGAAACTCATTCTGATTTCCTGTCAAGTTCTAACTGATTGATTTAACAAAGTATGTAAAACATGGCCTGTCTGAGATCAGTTTAGGCTTTTGATGGACATACATTTTTTTTCATATTGGTGTCACCACACTGATCTGATGCATGCAAAAATAAACTTTAAAAACTAAGTTTTTAAAGACGTATGTCCCGGCAAGGCAGAATTCACTTAAAGAGACTCTTTACTGTCCAAATAAAGAAGAATCCTTCCAAGACAAAATAAAAGCACTTTTCTGATTTAAAAGCTACAGCAGTCCAGCTTCCCTCCTCCTCCATTGTCTGATGATTCTTGCCCCCGATTGGCTGCTTGGAGCAGCCAATCAGTGTCAGAAAAGTGGTTCCATTGTAATAAACAGACCCTCGCCTGGAAAATCCATCTAACCAGCACTGGAGCTGACTGTCGGAAAGCATTTCATGTGCAGGAATGAACGCTTCTCCTGCACGGCATGAAACTGGGAGTGGGGAAAGGGGCAAATACATATTGGAGGATTCTGCGGTGATCGCTCCTACCACAGGCACTAATAGGGATAATCAGTAAAAGCTATTCACACTATTCTTACATGGACACGTGTAAGTAATCTGCCCCAAAGATCATAGAAAACATTTACCCTTTCATAGTGTATTATTAAAAAAAAATTCTTTAAACTATATACACTGCAATACTTTAAAGCATCCAATGTGATGTTTTTCATCTTGTTATGATGACCAGCAGTGGACCCCCGCAATAGCTCAGTGAGTTCATTCTCCTGCAGGCGGTGTGGCTTTCACACCGGACCCCCTCTACATTTTAACATTTAGTCTCTCAAACAATCTGGTGCTGGGATATAAGTGAATAATTGTAAAGGAAGCTGGGATACTGTTCTTGTGTAGGTTAAACCTATAGTGGATGCTGAGCCTTTTCCTAATTCAAATCCATAGCTAAAGCTTTTCTGTGCTCTAATTTACAAACTCTTTACCAAGCCCATTATACACAACGTCTCTTACAACAACAAAGTACATTCATTGGGATATATATATATCTAGATAGATAGATAGATAGGTGTGTGTATTCCTTGATCTGATTTTAAAAAAAAAATTGCAAACAAAGGCGTTTTTGTGACTTTAGTGTAAAAACAACTGATTAGACTGCTAATTATGCCTTAGGCCACCTGCCAACTTGTTTTAATTCTTTTTTACTTGATTTCAAAGATCTTCTGAGACATGTTTACCAAATTATGTTGAATATAAATGTGATATAAATATTTGTGCACTGTTGAACCAAAACACAGCAACAAAAATCTGTCGGCACTATATTTTTTTAATTGTCACAGACAATGCCAGCCAAACAACCGCTAGGAATACACTGTAGTAGTGTCACTCTTTAGCTTGAAAGTGATATAGTAATGTCTTGGACATGACAGCATGGGACAGTCCATTAACCCTTTTTGTCATCTGTCAGTCTAAGGTTTGAATTATATTATGGTATCGGAGATTGCTATAGAAATTCTTCCTGGTGCTGTTTTGCAGTATATTGAGGCTTTATTATACAGGATTGCTTTTAAACAAATTCTGGCTAAAGAGCTACAACATGTTTATTCCAACATAGCTTGGTATTATCCAACCCTAATGTAGAGTATGGTCTCACGTTCTATTATGTAGTGTGTACAGAATTATTCTTCAGCTCTCAGATAAATATTTTATTGTTAATAACTCCAGTCCTGTTTTTCTTCTTAGTGAAAGGAAAGGTCTCTATTACCATTGAGAGCAGCCACCACATGATATTCCTCTTCCATTTAACGGAGACAGAAGAATCAGGCTTTATGCATTGTGTGGATCACAAGACAATGTTTGAATTATACCCACAAAAGACTGGGCAACATGTCCTGCAAGTATTTTCCAGGGTGCCAAATTCAACAGAGGCTTATCATATGGTTCTGGATTACAGAATAGATTGCAAATCTGTCAGTGCCACATTGAAAATCCCGAGGGGTCTCATTAACCCTGTTGGTCCAAGCTGGATGTCAGAGAAAGCTGGACTCCTGAAGCCTTCACAACCCAACCCGATGATTCATACAGAAAATGGATACTGTTCTCTCAGCTTTAAACTAGACAGGATTATAAAGTTTACAGTCAGTTTGAAATCTGATGACATGAAAACTGTTCATAATCATGTTATACAAAGCATTCAGAAAAGTAAAGTTGAGTTTGAAGTTTACCTACCACAGGCAGGAGTCTATGTACTTCAAATATTTGGTGAATCTATTGGCTATATCTGTAACTACCTCTTAATTTGTTCGAACCCCAATTTGAAAAGGTCACCTTTCCCTGCTCTTCTTCAGAACCCAGTTGGCCCAAACACGGATACTGAGAAGTCTGGTCTCCTTCAGCCATCACACCCAGATCCAATCATCCACACTGAGGATGGGTGCTGCACAGTGAGCTTTTCTTTAGACAGAGTGCAGAAACTCACTGCTTTCCTGAAATCTGATGAATTACATGCTGTATTGGATCATATTATCCAGAAAATACAAAAGGATAAAATTGAGTTTAACATTCGCCTCCCACAAGCTGGTTCTTACGTGCTACAAATATTCAGTGATTCTGTTGGCTACATTTGCAATTACCTCTTGACTTGTTCCGATCACAATGTAAAGTGGCCACCGTTCCCTCATTTTCTTCATAATCCAGTTGGTCCCAGCCTAGAAACTGAGAACATGGGGCTACTCCAACCCTCTCATCCAGATCCTGTGATCAATATGGAAGACGGGTGCTGTATTGTCAGTTTTGTACTTGACAGGATGCTTATGCTTACAGTTAGTCTAAAATCTGATGAAATGCTAACCATTCCTAATCACGTGTTACAATGTATGCAAAAAAACAAGGTTGAGTTTAAAGTCCGTCTTCCAAGGGCTGGTTCTTATGTGCTCCAGATTTTCGATGGTTGCAGCTGTTGTATCTGCAACTATCTGTTGACATGCTCAAACACTAATGTTAATTGGCCTCCTTACCCATCAGGACTACACAACCCAGTTGGTCCTAACCCAGGCACAGAGAAGGCTGGACTGCTTCAACCTTCACATCCAGATCCAATCATTAACACGCAAGATGGAAGCTGTGTCATCAGCTTTGCAGTGAAGAGGGATATACATTTCTTTTGCACCTTAATCTCTGATGATGCACAAATGAAATCAGAGGTGAAATATAGACATGTCTTTCAAACACAAAAAGAGGATAAAATGGAGTTTAACGTTAGGCTTGCGCAATCAGGAACCTATGTCCTGCGTATAAGCTTCAAGACTAAAATCAGTAAGGTATATTCATCTCAGTGTAACTATCTTATTATTTGTTCTAATCCAGATGTTCATTGGCCAGTGTTCCCACTTGTCTTTGAGGACTGGGCTGAGCATTATGAACTGGTGGAGCCTTTAGAAGGGGTTTTACCTAAGAACAGCAATGTTTTATTCAAGCTCAAGGTTCCTGGAGTGGCTGCACTGTTTGTGAAAGGCAAAGAATCATTTCCTTTGACCATCAATGACCAAGGCTACTGGGAAGGAACATGTAGTACCGAGGATAACAAGGAGCTTTATGTCACTGCTAGACATAAAGAACAGCCAAACACATGGGCATATCTCCTGCATTATCAGGTTCAGTGAAGATAAAGTAGAGGGACCTGTAAGCCTGACAGAATAAAACTCTGTACAATGTGGACACTTATGGACTAACAATTTTACATTTAAAAATGTAAAATGCATTATTTTGAGAAATGTGGCTTGTTTTTTTCAGATGTGATCCAAGCTGCAAATCTAGTCTCATTTGTATGTTTTTTTCCCTTTGTTTTTTACATAATGAATGATCATGTGTTTGCTTTAATTTTTCTAACAATCTTGTTGATATGTCTAAGAAACACGTCTTATACCATTAATAGCAAGTTCTTATTTAATAGGCAAAATGTGAGTTTTATCACACGAATAAGGATTATTGTTATGGGAATTTGCAGTGTATTTTTTGTATTTGTAATATGTGTGATCTCATTATATTTATCATATTTATTTGAATATTTTATCATTTTGATTTTTTAATAATCTGATACAATTTAATTAAAAATAAAGTTATATAAATGTTTCTATAATGCCTCCACTTTTTAACTTTAAACTTTCTATCTCTTAGCTACCGCTCTCTTTCTCTTTTTGCACCATTACAAACAGCCTGCTTACTGCCATCTCAAGCCAAGCACCTGGTGACAGTTCGCCTCCGTCTGCCGTCCTCCAGTTGCATTCACCCTGAGTTTCATGTATTGCTAATCTAACCATGGACAGCTCCTGTTACACCACGTACCCCTCTACCCAATCCAGTTCTTGTAGGTGGAAAGGGAGAATATGAGGTGCAAGAGATCATAGACTCCTAAACACATGATTGCCTGGTTTATTGGAAGGGGTTTCAGTCTGGAGGATATTGGGAACCAATATCGAATCTTCATGCTTCCGCTCGTCTACAGGCCTTCCATGTGAAACACCCAGATCATCTGCTCCTATCCGCGTCAGGAGGTCATTTGCGGCCTACCTGCATGGAACGGAGCAGGTGCGATTATTCAAATATAGTGAATGGGTAACATCATCAGTAAGTGCTATAGCTATAAAAATGCACCAAATTCAGTGCTTGGTTTTACCAGCCCCCCAGCGGTAGTTTATAGAGGCCCTCTGTTTCCCTTTGCCCATATCCAGTGTATTATCTACTTTGTACCTGCCTGACTATGACTCTTGATCTCTGGACTGTGTACTGACTGCAAATCCTGCCGCCAGCCTTGACCTGTGCTTGTTTTACATTATTCGAACATATAGCCTGCCTTCTCTCGACCTTTGGACAACTCTTTTGCATTTCGTCTTGGTGCCACGCACCGATTCCTGGCCTTTCTGCTTCTGTTGCTTCTTGGGTGGTCTTGTCGTCCCTCAGACTGCCCAGGTTAATGTTGTTTGCACGGAGAGCCTGTTCCTGCTTCCGTGATCCACTACCTGAAATCTCTGTCCAGACAAGAACATTGTATTACAATGATAAATAAAATGCAACCTTGTCAGGGCCGATATCTCTATGACTGCTGCTTGTGCACCGCTTTCCATTCAGTGGTTTTGCCAGCAGTTACAAAGATCTGTGCATACTCATTATTCTTTCAACTAGTTCTATACCAGTTGAATGTAGAATTACCCCCAGAGACCTTGTGCACTTTAAACCATGGAGTGAATTTTCACTCCCAGGAATAGCAGTTCTGCAGGATCTCAGTGGAAAACGACATGAATACATAAGTCTGTTGCTCAGAGGGCCTTCATGGTAAATGGTTTTGCTTATGTAATTGGACACGTATGTTCGCATGCATTTGGTTCCCGATATATATAAACTGGTTTGAGTGATATAGATTATGTGGTTCTCTCGTTATTGTAGGAGTTCACGTGGCCTTCAGCACTTTCTAATATACTGAGGCCTGAGGCAGCGAGATCCCATTCTACCAGCATCTAAACTTCTAGAAAGACAGAATTGTTCCTTTTGGTTATATGGCTAGGGGCAGAGAATTAACAACAACTAGTAAGGCACTTAAAAGAAGAATTGTTTACTTAGTTTAGGGGATTTAGAAAAAAAGGTTTATTCTACACATATTGTCTGTGAACAAAATAAATATTGCTGGAGGATCTCCAACTTTTTTCAGAAAATGTTAGATGTTTATGGAATTTCATAAGTGACATTTAAAAACTAAATGAACAAGTGAAGTATCCAAACGTTGTCCTGTACCCAGGGTATGCAGTAGCACCAGATTTCCCATATTGCTGTACAGAACAGCCCCGGAGGGAAAGAACTGGATGCAGGGGCCCCATGAATGAGGTGGAGGACAGGTACCCCCTCCTTTTAATTTAACTTCCCTCACTAGGGATAAACTTGTGCCAGGTAAGGGTTAATACCCTTATAGCACTTGAGGGTCGGATATGGGAGGGGGGGTGAGAGTCCTTCTGAAGGGGTATAAAAGGGAGACCTAGAAGTGCAATTGGTAGCTTGTTATTTACAGGGAAGAATTTCCCGCCGATCCCTCCCCATGGTTTTGGAGCAGGGTGCTCACGTTTGAGGCTGGTACAGTGCAGGAGTTGACCATCTATAGGTGTGTTTACGCCCGGTGCACAGAGGTGTAAGTGCAGGACACTCCAGGGGCACTTGCTCTTGTGATTCGGGTAGTTATGTGGCTGCTGCAGCAAGGATACAGGTGGATACCATACCAGCCAGTAGTTAAATTGGTTATAATTTGGTATTGTTTACCAAGCAATGTTCATAAAGGTGGTTTATGTACTTGTAACCCCTCAAGGGATTTTAGTGATTGCTGCTGTATCACTGACTCACCTGCAGTTCTTATGGAGTGACCAGCAGATGGAGAACTGCAAAGCACATGGATGAGGCGAAAAAGAGGCCATTGGAGTTTGGGGACAGGAGTTCAGAGTTGAATGCCAGAGGTGAAGGACCCTTGCTGAGGGAGAAGGGGAGTGAGAGAGGCCGAGGAACAGAGGCCTGCTTGAAATCCATGCTCAGAGGAGTGTTGCAGCATCCTGGCAGAATCTTCCAGCAGACAGTCCAAGATAAAGAGCTGTTTGCAGCAGAGTTGTTAGTGAAGAGGTTAAAGGCTGAACTGCCCTGATTGCAGACTGTGGAGTGGTAAGCCTAAAACCTCTCCCCCTGTCTCCACAACAGGGCACCCTGAACTTAGCCACACACCAATAAAAGATTTTGATCACCAGTCCCACTGAAGTTTCCGATTTAATTCAACCCATACTGTCAGGGCCGGCCCGAGAATGGAGCCGAGTGGGGCAACCGCTCCAGGCGGCACTTTTGAAGGGGAAGCACTTTGGCGCCCCAAGTCCCCCTTTTTTTTTTTAAAAGCCGAGGAGAGAGAGAGAGGGGTGACGAGTGGTTTTATCTTACCAAGTTGTCAGTACCCGCTCGGAACCCCTCTCTCTCTCTCCTCTGCGAGCCCTATAGCTCGGTCTCAGTGCCGGCTTGTAATGTTGAGCACCGGAAGATGACGTCATTTCCGGCGCTCAGCATTACAAGCTGGCACCGAGACCGAGCAGGGAGACTCACCGCAGAACTGCTGAAAGGTAAGTATGGGGGGGGTAGATAATAGAGGGGCGGCAGGGAGAGGAAGGGTAGGTAATGGGGGGGCGGCAGAGAGAGGAAGGGTAGATAATGGGGGGGGCGGCATTTTAAACTTTGCCCCAGGCGGCATTTTGTCTTGGGCCGGCCCTGCATACTGTGGAGTAAGTTACTTATGGGCCCCAACTGTGTTATGTGCACCAACTAAAGGTACCCAGCGCCCGCTAGGGCGAAGATTAGGGTGGGCCGCAGCGATTGTTGTATATTGCATATTCTGTATATTTCATTCTACTGTATTTCATGTTTTCTGTTATGTTTATGGTATTTTGCTGTGCAATACAAAGTTAATTTTAAGTTAGCCCTGTGTCAGTTTTATTAATCACTCGGCTATGTTGGGTGGAGGCACTGCCACAGTTATTTATCCCAACTCCCAGGTAGCGGAGGCTCAGGATTGGCCTGCAGAGCACAAAGAGGTAACTGGGGTAAAGGACCACAGAGATATCGGTAGGCCTACCCAAAAACCTGTTACATACTCATAAAGGTTTATGTTTTGGCAAATGAAAGGTTAATGTTAAGTTTTTAGAAGTGAAATTTTAATACAAAAACAATTCTTTCAGTGTTGCAGTGTCGTGGTAATATGTGTCATCCATAGCTGACATTACCAAAAGATGTAAAATGAAGAAATGATGTCTGTTAAGTTATTCAAGGGGGGACCACGATTGGACGCCATCTCATTCAAGTGCAGTTAACTCTAATTAAGCATTGCAAAAAATTAGAAATTGGCTAGTTAACAAGTTGCTCAGAACTACGTAACAGAGCTGGTCCTAGATAGCTACATGGAAATGTGTAGAAAACATGGGATATGATGTAGTTTTTAAGGAAAGTGACCACAGAACATGTGGCTGGATGTGCGGGTCTAAGAAAACATGGAAGATAAATAAGTTGCTGTATATAATATATACATATGTGTACACATACGACTTGGATAGTAGCAGGTCCTTGATGCATTTGCAATTCTTTATCATTGACTAATGTCAGCAAATTTCTCTTCAGGGCCTTAAGCAGCTGTTCTCCTTGAAGACCGCCATTGATTTTAAACCCTAACCTTGTTTTGTGTGAGCAGCATATGTGTGTTCCTGCTTTTCTCTATACATCATATTCTAATTTGCTCATGTTTGCCATATTGCAAAGCAACACCACACTAGACACATATAAATTGAGATATAGAACAAACAGTAAAACAAAAAAATTGGTGAAAAGTTTATAGGGTGGTCTCGCTACCATGGGAATAGAATGGTCCTTGTGACAGCACAAGGAGTGAAATATTAAAATGATAACACTATATATATATATATGCCTGAAAACTATGCCAATAACTACAGACAGATACTGTATAATGGATACCCACATATTCTGCTAAATCTGTCCTGCACAGGACAACATACTATACATAATCGGGCCAAAGTAGGTATGTGCCTACGATTGTCTTGTAACTGTTCAGTTCAATCATGGACACAAATTCACGCTAGTTCCAGGATCAGACAGGTGCCACGGAGTCCTCTGATTTAGACAGACCAGATAGTTTCCTAAGCCACCTATTACTAAGACCATCTCTGGAAGTTGTAGTGAATATATCTCAGCCGGATGTAATAAACCATCACGTATCACTTAACCTTCCAGTAGTTATTTGAATATACACTCACTTTATTAGGTACACCTGTTCAATTGCTTGTTAACACAAATAGCTAATCAGCCAATCACATGGAGGCAACTCAATGCATTTAGGCATGTAGACGTGGTCAAGACGACTTGCTGAAGTTCAAACCAAGCATCAGAATTGGGAAGAAAAGGGGATTTAAGTGACATGGTTGCCAGACGGGCTGAACTGAGTATTTCAGAAACTGCTGATCTACTGGGATTTTCACGCACAACCATCTCTAGGGTTTAAAGAGAATGGTCTGAAAAAGTGAAAATATCCAGTGAGCGGGTTTTGTGTGGACAAAAATGTCTTGTGATAGGTCAGAGGAGAATGGGCAGATTGGTTTGAGATGACAGAAAGGCAACAGTAACTCAAATAACCACTCGTTGCAACCAAGGTATGCAGAATACCATCTCTGAACGCACAACACGTCGAACCTTGAAGCAGATGGGCTACAGCAGCAGAAGGCAACGAACTTGGTCTGTCGCTTGGAGAGTGGAGTTGTCAACAGTGATGGAGATGTCAGGAATTGTGGAAAGCACTGATGGTGGGATTACCATAAACTCAGTCTTGAAGATGTTGAGCATCAGGTAATGAAAGGCGGTCAGGCGAGTTAGAAGAGAGGGTGCAAGGTCGGTAGAGAAGAAATAGATTAGGGTGTCATCTGCATATAGGTGGAATTGTGAAACAATTGTCATTGAGTTGTCAAAGTAAAGAGGTGTAGATGGAGAAGAGTAGAGGCCTAAGAATTGAGCCATGAGTAACACCAACAGATAGTGTAAAGAGAGAGGAACAAATTCCAGTGAAGAAGAAACAAAGTACAGTCAGAGATGTAGGATTTGAGCTGTGGGAAGAGCGGTGTCATGGATGCCATGAGGGATTTGAAGAAGGGGAGGGTGGTCAACTGTATCAAAGGCTGCTGAATCAAAAAGTGGCCTTTTGTACTAATGATGAGGAGGTTGTTAGTAATTTTAATGAGTGCCATGTCGGTGGAATGCTGTGGAGAGAAACCAGATTGTAGATGGTCAAGCAGAGAGTTTGTGAAGAGAAATGTAGTTAGTTGATTATAAGTTAATCGTTCTAGCAGTTTGGATGCCAGGGGGAGAAGGGAAACTGGAAGATAATTAAATCTTAATTATTTGCTAATTAATTAAAGGCTAAACACGCTTCCTTTCTCAGCCCTGGTGCTTACCTTTCAACATTTGAATTGACTAAAAAGGGACACATTTGGTTTAGAGGGTGTTATTAGAAGAGAGGCTCAAGGTGGGGTTAAACATACACTTTTTTCCTCCCTTTTTTAAAGTCCATAGTGCATTGTTGTCAGACAGTGAGGAAAGAGGCGTGTGTCTTTGCAAGGCCACAGTTGATCCCCTGGTCTCAATATTCCACTTCAGGAGCAACACCCCCTTTAAAAGGTCAGTAGGAGGGTTGGATCTTTTCACCCCCCCCCCCAAGAAGAGGGCATCCAAGGGGATCAGACAGCCAAAAGGCCTGTGGGCAAATGGGAAAACACGTCCATAGCTTTTAAAGAGCCATGTCAGTAAATGACCATTATGTTTCGTACTCAGGACATGGGTACATTAAAAAAGATTCATGGCTCTGGTAAATGATACTTCTACTGCTTCTGGATCTGCTTCTCATGGAATACTAAGTAAGTGAAGGACTAAACCACCATTGACCTGCTTACCAATAACTGAGAGTGGTTTGTGGGAGCCAGATCTGTGTGCCGTGTCTGCAGTTTCATTAAGGGATGTTTCTTATGCATATGAGCTCATAAATACATACATGCACCTTTGTATATGTATCTTATTGATCACAATTGTTTTTGGGGTTCTGTTTAGGAATCCTGGTTTAGAATTGACAAATAATTTTAATACGGGAAGTTCAGATACTCTTTGAGAATAGTATAACTTCTTAAAATAAATAACAGAATGGATCCTGACCCTGACAGTTTGAGGTCTATTGATACCAAAACATTGTTTATTTATATATAAAAAAAAACTGGTTCTGAAGCTGAGATCAAACCATACTTCATACCATCAATAGTTAGACATTTTGCATATTGGCCAGCCATGTGTTTACCAAGACCACGCTTTTTAAAAAATGGGTGCTGGTGAATGTTAATTATCAAGCCACTGGTATATATATTTTTTCAATTAAAGATAAATTATAGGACAAAAACTGCATCATGGTGAAATGGCAATGGTTTTAATAAAGTCCTGCAATATACATTACTCATACATGGGTCTGATTAAAGGATACATTTGGTCACACCACTTTTTTGGGAAACTGTAGGTAAATACTTGAATCTTATCTAAAACCTACAGTATTTAGTTTGCAGAAGGCCTGGGGGATGAGAAAACAATAGCTTAACAGGTTGGACTGCTTCTAGACAAGGGAATCAATCAAAATGTCTTTGATTAATCACCTGTGCTATAGGAAACATGTGCTTAAATTTTGGTCTGATAGAGCAATCACTGAAGATTGAGTCGTGAGAGGTTTTCCTGAAATCCTGCAAAGAGGTTGGACAAATTGTAATTGAATCCGAGGCTTCCGAAAGATACAATAATGGATACAATGGATGTGATAAACTCTTTTATCCTGGGGACCACCCAGCAGCACAGGTATGAGGGATCTCCTGCCATGAACACAGGTGGATCAATCATTGAGTCAATGATTTTGGCAGATCCCCTAAGGAAAGAGCCATCTGTATCTGTTCTCTATTGGAGAACATTACAAATGAAGTTGGGAATCTCTGAATAAACATATCAGGCCCTTGATTGCAGAAGGAAGAGCTGATTGTGGAAATTGAGCTTCTTTTGGAGAAACAAACACCGAGTACATTCCGTTCCTCTCTATAGACATTGTATGGAATCCCTAAATATTCCAGGTTAAGAGTAACAACTAAAAGTGTTCTATACTATTCTATAAAATACCTACATAGGCTTGAGCTATTTGTTAGCCGTCAAAATGTTATTCCCTTATAGATTGTTTGTGGCTAAGTCAAATCTTGTTTCCACCTTATTAATTTCTGTTGGTACTCAAAATCTGAAAAATATGTAGCTTTTGGTCCCATAATTTGATCTATCTATCTATCTATCTATCTATCTATCTATTGACATGTATAAAATTAACAACATATATTATGTGATTATTTCTTGTCTATGATCTGCTTGTTGTACTAATGATGTATATGAAATTTAGACCAAGGCCGGTACCCTTCCTCCCATGGTTCCCACAAATTGTGAGAACAAGTAATTGTAGCTTCCAATTAAGCAGATCTGGTAAAAGATACTGGAGGCTTGATTAGAAAAGATGTTTTTCTTAAAATATTTTGTTAAATTCCAGATTATTGGCTGGGTACACCTTATGTTCATGCTACATCTGTTCATGCAATACCTTCTAAAGGCTTTGACCAAGTCAAGGACAGTAGGAATGCAATTTGAGAATAAATACATAAACCACATCAGGAAATAAAAAGGTCAAAAGAAAACGCAATTACCGATTTAAAATATATCACAGTCTAATGAGAAAAATGTACTTTTTAAGAAATTTTACTTCAACCTAGAGAACTGGTCAGTAAAAGGTCATTACCGAAAAACATAATTCAAATACAGACACATTTTTTTATCTGATATGAGAAACAGTTTAAATTCAGACAAAGTAATCAGTATTGAAGTCAAATACAGATAAAAATAACAAAGAAAAAGCAAAAAACGATGGTACATTTATACCTCTATATACTTTTATTATTATTTTCCTAGTTCTAGCTTTGTATTACTTATATTAATTTGTTTAAGGTTTATTCATTTTATTTCTGTCTGGGTAATTGCCTTCTAATTACTTTGTAAATACTTTTTAATTACTTTTTAAGAAGAACTCCATGTAATTCCCAGATTATAAAGTGTTATGCATTACCATGACATAAATGCTATTTGGGTATCCAAGCTTGTATTTACTGAATTATTTATTGTATTGCGGTATACTATGAGAAATCATAACACCCTACTTTGCTCTATTGTAATATGATGTATTTCTGAGGGGTTTTGTTTCTCCACGCTTTCCTCATCCAGTGTTCGGATATGATGTCATATACGTGTGCGCCACCCTAGTAGTGCAGGAAACATTCTCCTTCCTTCTGAGCGAAGTGGACAGATGGTCTGCCAAATCTACTGCCCAAAAGCTACCTGACCTAGGCTAGAATATGCCCGTTGAAATGGTGGTGGAAAGCGTTATTTTCAGAGTCAGAGAAGTGGATTCATTGTATGGATTTCAGAGGGGTATGAGGAGTGGAAGTTGCTAGAATTATCGCAATCACTTCCCATCCCTTCCAATCACGTTATTTTTTAATAAAGTAAATAGAGCGCAAGCAGTTACTGTAACGCTATAACAATAGAGGAACAGTTACCGTTAATAATAACTTAAAAGCTGACATGCATTAATTTGACGGTAAGCTTAACATACTTTAACACATACTAGTACAGAACTTGCTCTTGTGAGCTTACAATCTATTAGGAGGTTTACTGGAATGAGACAGAAGGATCATAAGCATTTACTCTGCAAATGTGTTTCATTATACTCCCTATACATTTGGATTTGGGTTGTATACTCCCTATACGTTATTTGGATTTGGTTATATACTCCCTATACATTTGGATTTGGGTTGTATACTCCCTATACGTTATTTGGATTTGGTTATATACTCCCTATACATTTGGATTTGGGTTTTATACTCCCTATACATTTGGATTCAGGTTGTATACTCCCTATACATTTGGATTCGGGTTGTATACTCCCTATACATTTGGATTTGGTTTGTATACTCTCTATACATTTGGATTCGGGTTGTATATTCTCTATACATTTGGGTTGGGTTTGGGTTATGTTGAGGTTTTTTTTTCTCGATGAGTTAAAGTTTCCATTCAAGGTACTGCTTACCGATATACACGTAGGATAAAATTGATGGAATGGGAATAAAAGCAAAAGCTATTGAATAAGAAATGGTTATTTATCAAAGAACTTGGAGTATTTATGTTCATGCTATGTGAGCTATTGAACTTGTGCAGAAGCCTGAACACTGTGGACATGTATAACCATAGCAGTAGTAAAGAAGGGTTTGACCTTTTTATTACTATTATGGCTTCCTATTTTGGAATTGCCGCAGTTGTCTTTTATTTGCAATATTTTGTTTTAAATAACATTTATGCATCCATACATATTACTGTGAACTTTAGGACTGGATAGAGAACTGTGGTATATACACATATCCTTACGGGGTATGTGTAGAAAAGGGAAATTGGTGGGGAAGAGGGGAGATTGTAGAAGAGATTTAAATCCAAATGAGGGACTGTCCATTGATAAGAGAGACATGTTAGAGGTATGCACTCTGCTTTATTTAACCTTTTCCCTGATTTGTCCCAAAGTACAATGAGGTATAATGTATTAGATAACTATAAGCTACTTACACTCAGAAATGTGTTGCAGTGTATATCCAGCAACATGCAGACACAGGAAGGATCTCTGCATGGGATCCAAATGCTATACAAGAAGGAAGTAGAATATGATACATATATATGTATATATATATATAATAATGGTTACTAAAATTCTTACAAAATTATAGCTACTTGGATATGATAAATAGATCATTTTGTGGTATTTGAGGAGGGAAAGTCACACAAAATATCACATGACTGACAGCAATGGCAGCATCCAGGTCTGCAGATAAAGGAAGGTTATTGGAACTGAATGAGATAAAACAAGTTTTTTCAATGCCAACCTACATTACTGTATACAGCGTCGTATTTTATGTCCAATAAGATTTTTCTTCCATGGGACTTACCCTTAAAAGTAGGATATGCCACGGATATATTATACTGATAGGCCTCCTATCCCTGCATGTAAAGGGACAAGAGATACTATACTAATGTCCCGATATATATATTTCAGTTGTGCTTGCAGATTTAATAACTTAAATAATGTCAATTGATTGGAGCAGAAAGACACATTGAAGCCAATTACCCTAAAATGTTGGCTAAGAGCTATTCCAGGGTTACTGCTGGCACTATTGGGATGGTGCATTATGGGTCCCACTGTCATTGAATGAGGTTCATTTAGACCGTTTGTTAAATTCCATACTTTCTGTTCACACTTTCCCTTGAGCAGAAACCTATTTAATGTCAAAAATGGTTATGCTAAATGATCATACCTCTTTGCAAAGTGTTTTTATGTTCACTTTCACGCCTCATTGACTGCATTAGCTCAGACATCCTTATATATTGTCTAATCATGCGTTGGCTCAAACTGTAGACTAGAAGAAAGTCTTTTAAGATAATACCTTTTGTATACCCTTGCAGTTAATTTTGGGACAGAGAGAAAGGGGCATGTTATGTGGATGGATAGATCATACTCATGATATGGAGGGAGGAAGACCTGCAGTTGTTTCAGGTGGCAGAAAGAGGGAAATGCACATGATAACATTGGTTTATTGAATTATAAATTATATTTTTTTCAATGAATAGCTGTTTCTTCATCAACATTAAGTAGAAATTAGACCCTCCTGGGCCCTTTTGTGCACACACACATACATGCACATACATACTCACCTAACAAATCTTCCTATCTGACAGATGCTTGGATCTAGAACCACTCCTTGATGTAACTTTAGTAGTATGTTGTGGATACACTAAAATAAAACTGGATTAACTATTAAGGCATTGGGGCCCCCAGATCTTAAGAGGACATAGGTGTGTGCCTAGTCTCCCTAATGCTAATATAGCACTGTCTACATTAATAATTTAGCAAATGATGGCGTGATCAAGGAAGTCCCAACGGTTGGCCCAGGGTCATTCTTAAAGAAGCGTTGTTCACTAATGATATCTTGGTTTATATGGACTGAAGTAACGGACAGTAAATTGTACTATTTAGCAAGACACCAATATCAGGAACTATGTCGTGCACATACACCTCATTTCAGAAACTTTCCAGTTTTGTACCTATAAAGAAGACTGGAAAGTATACCGAGGTATTGTTAGGATTTACCTGAGGAATGGTGGAGTGGTGATGTCCCGCCACAAACCACTACCTATGTTGTTCCATTCACAAGTAGGCCGCATCCTGACCTAACTTGTGGTGGACATCTGCGTGACCAGTATGACATCACCACAAGGAGGGAGGGGGCACCAGAGGAGTAGTCCGCAGAGAGTGCCTGAACACTTATGGCCGGCCATCATGTTCTACCACTTCTACTGGATGAACTGAAGATGGTGAGATGTGGGGTATTTTAATCTACCAAGAGATTTACTTTACTGAAAGGGGAGGCAGCCTCCCAGTAGTGGCATGTATTCCTATGGTACATAAATGTAAACACGCGTGCCAAATTCTATGTTTCTAATCATGGGAAAGATGATCTTCGCCTCAAAATTTTGGCAACACAATTATCAACACCACACTGTTTTAAATTGTAAACGCTACATGTCCATCAAGTCAGTCCCAATATAAGTGATGTTATGTAGTAACTGTGGCCATATAACACTATGGTCTCATCCCTTAATGGGGACACTTGGGAGGTATGGGAAATAGAAAATAGAAACATTTGTTTAGAAAATACTTGTAACCCTACACTGTGTGGTTTACTGGACTCCCAGAAGGTGCAGGAGGGGAGCTGTGGACAAGCAAGGTTAAAAAGCAGGGCCAGTAACAGTAAATCAGTCAGGTAAGCGGAAGAGTACAAGCCAAAGTCACAATAATCAAAGCCAATGCGCAGTACCAGGGATAAAGCAAGCTCGAAGTCAGGGGGTAGACAGGTAATAACACAAAAGATCAGGAATCAGTACACCCAGGGTCAGAATGAGTTCCTTGCACGGGCAAACAGCAAGGCATAATGGGCAAATTAAATACCCACAAAGTGAGTACACCAGTGAGGAGTGAGTGTGTGTTCATGCTGGAGGACACACACAAGGAGGCTAATACTTAGGAGATGAGGACCTGCCAACCATGGTAGGAGATGCACAGCGAGCTCACAAAGCCATGCCATGACTACTATATGGGATAAGTGTAACAATACTATCTCTACTCTGCATTACATATAGTTGTATTTTCATTCCATTGTATAACTTTACAATATCTTCAATAGCCAATTAAAAAAAAACATGGGGAACCCTGGAGAATTGTATAGCAAAAGTTACAATTTTTCTTGTCCGCGACATGTAATTCTTAATGAGTTAAGTGTAAATTCTCTGTTACCCCCTTTCAGACGAACCAGGATTTCCCACATGGACACAGTTTAATAGTTACAAGACCTGGAGTTCCAAGCTGACTTTGTTTCAATCACCCGTTAAATCACCCCATAAATACCTTTTCTTCTGTTTTAATCCCCTTTGTGCCAGAGGGAAAACTCAAGGCTAAAACCCATAATTGAATGAGAGGCAACTCAGAAGCCAAGGATTCTGACACAATGGAGGGGATTCTCTGTGACACAATGCCACACCTGCAGTTTTGTCTGTGGCTACTAGTATGAGAATTATCTATAAATGTTCACACTGAGATCGGAATGAGTTCTGAAAATATAGCAATTACGAGAAAACATTAAAGATATCTTACGTCTCTTGTAAGCTATAATTAACTGCATCTATTACCATCTGAAAAGAATTCATTTTATCTTTGTTAATAAATATTAGCAATTACACAAAGTAGAGCAGTGGATATAGATACTTTAGATATTTACCACTGATCCTATCTTGATACATATTATATATATATATATATATATATATATATATATATAGCTGTCATATATATATATATATATATATATATATATATATATATATATATAGACAGCTATCACCCTGTAATAAAGATTAGATAGGGCCAACTACATGGAAGATTTAAACCACCAATGCAATATCAGCAGAAGTGGCTGTATATAAATATACAGTATCTGCAGATCTTGGAATAGACGGTATGGTACCTATGTATTGTTTGGCCCCACCAGGTACCTTTCGGTCTGTAACACAATGTTTTTGTCAATAATATTATATTTTACAGCGTCAGGCAGCCGAAGCTCTCACTGTTATCTTGTTTATTGATTTACTAATGTTCGATATTACATTCCCTTATGTGTTAATGTAATTTCTCTTTGGCTTATGTTTGGGCTGTGGGAATAGTCTATGTTTGATCACCCACCAGTAGATATCTTATGCAGTCGGGGAGGTGGCCCTGGCACTTTAAGGCCATCGGCTATCCAATGACGTAACTGCGGACAACAGCTGGATATGAGAGGACGCGTGTCACGTTTTCACATCCATGTATTGGGTGGCTGGGTGTATCCAGCCGGTGGCTGCGCAACTCAACACCCGTCCTGCAACTGGAGAGATAGATCAGGTGAGCATGGAGCGATGTTGGCCAGCAGCCCACTGTGTATTGCCTCGGATTGCATTAATGTCTGTATGTTATAGTCAGGGCCGGACTGGGGATGACTTAGCGGCCGTGTCTCTTTAAACAGTTTTATAATCATGCAGCATGGGGCCGCACAGTTTGAGCGGCAGTATTGGTGTACTAGATAGCCATTCCAGGCCTGGTTATATTCTGCCAAAGTGCTGCAGATGAAACAATGGCCAATCACTTTGTGTAAATGATTGCACTCAACCAATAGAATTACTGAAAGTCTCATAAACTGATGTAGTATAAGGATACGTGCGGAGAAGTGTGGGACCGCCTGTTTTGCACACAAATGGTTAAGTCATGTATGGGAGAAAAGGAGCATGCTATTCCATCTGATAACAGCCTGAGGGGTGGAGGGATTCCATTTTGCTTGCTCAGTGCCATTTTGCCTAGAGCTAGCCCTGATTGGCATACACATTCCACCATTAAGACTGACAGATGATGCAGCTAATCGGGAGGCAGAGTCAAGAGTGCGCCCCGGGTCTCGAGCTCATTACCTAGTTGGAAAGAGCATAAACAGAATTGTTAAGCGCTGATGGTCTATGTGTGCTGGATATATATATATATATATATATATATATATATATATATATATATATATATATATATATATATACTGTATATATATATGTTTCTGGTTATACTGATGGTGTATATGTCTGCTGGTTTTATATATATATTTATATATGTAGGGGTCTGCTGGGTCGCCAGGTGTGCTCAGTAACAAAGGAGATTGGGTCCTAATTTCAAGTGACTCATTTCTGTATTGCAATAGTTATATAATAAAATTATGAATTGCTGCTGTTTGTTAATACATAGTATATTTAAAAAAAAACATTATTACCTGTAGTAATGCCTTTGTACACAACTAAAAAACACCAACCCTTTACCAGACACTCTTTAATCTATAAAGTTTTTGCTTCCTTTGTGTATCTTGTGACACCAAAGCAGGCACTGATAGGTTGTTGCCATAGAAATTGAGGCAACGTAATTTTTGTTGTTTTTATATGATTAAACCTTCAGTAGATAGAATAAAATGCCAGGTCCCGTGTGGTTTACGATACCGGAAAGTAATGCGATGAATGTTTTGTCCAAGTGGAAGAGCAGCTTTAATATATTTTATAGGAAACTTGGACTGTTTCTCTTTAAAGCCCAAACGTAGTATCCTACAGGTGTTTGGATCTGCTTTTATTATGCCTTGTACATATTGCTAAACACTATAATAAATAAATAAATACAAAATAAAAAAAAAAAATATATATATATATATATATTAGAGCATTAATTACGTTTAAAATAGCTGCAGGTCCTCCCAATCACCAGTAGATGGCAATGTCGCACAGACTAGTTCCAGCCACACTGTTTCTTTCTGCAGGTCAATGTAAGTAATTTTCTTTCAACAATAGCCGAGGAAGGCGGGGCGCTTATTGATTGGAAAAGGGAGGTGCGTGTTCCTTTTGCTCTTTGATTGGCTGGGAGGTGTGAGGGGTGTGTAAGAACTCAGACAGGATGGGAAGGTGGGGGGGCAGCAGCGGGTGGATTTGGAGAAGGGGAGTTGTGCAAGTGTGCGGGGTTGGGGGGGGGGTTAGTTAGTCCCCCCCATTACAGTGACAGTGGCTTTCCTCGTGAAGTGAACACTTTATTGCTCCTTTGCAATGTGAAACTAGGATAACCTTCTCAGAATCCCCCCCACAACCCACGCAACATGCACACACACATACACACACACACTCCGGGGGCACACATTGCCTAGTGCACCCCGACACACACACACACACACACACACGCTGTCATGCCTGCATATACATCCATTCATCCAGTGCTGGAGCCAGCATCACCAACCTGGGATTTAAATGATGCTTCCGAGGAAGAGGACCGGATAAATCCACGCCACATTCGGATTTAACAGCATTATTTATGTGAAGATTTGGGGTTTTCTTTTATTTGCTCTTTTAGTAAATATATATTTTTTTCATTTCTTTTATTTCTGGTTGGTAACAAAGTCAGATATATCTCTGTATCCTACAATGGAAGTACATTTGCTGCTGCTTTTTTCCTTGGTCTGGCAAGTTCATGCTGTGGAAGGTAAGTTGGAACATTGTCTTTAAAATAATAATAATCAAAAAAAAGACAATTCTATTTGCAAAGATCTATAGTTATAAGGGGTTGGTTTTACCCACAGCTGCCATTCGTATCTGTGATTAACCATTTTACTGCCAGCATCCCTGGAATATGTTCAGGTTATTGTGAATTACAGATCACTGATGAGTGATGAGAGTTATAAGTAAGTTTACATTTAAAAATTAGATTGTATGCTCTTCTGCACAGCAAAACACAGCTGGGGAGCCCCTGATATGTAACGTATATGCTGTGCTGATTGGGGTATATTGCTGAGAGCACCTGTTATACATAAGCAACAAGGTATAGAAGTTTGGGTAGATGGTGGGCAGGTAAAGACCCCCAAGTAATGCAATACAACCCCCTGTCCCCCATAATATAACCCATTAATGGGCACTATTACAGACTATAGAATAAGGTGTTAACAGCATTTTTTGTGATTTATGATGGGGTCTGGTTTACAGAAATGTGTGATTTTTTTTATTTCATTTTTTTACTAATGCAGACTTAAGTGAATAAGAAAAATCCTTTTTTAATAATTATTTTTATTAACCATATAAGTGTCACAGGAATGAGTGAGTTAATTCATTTTTAGGAGAAAGGGTTAATGAACATTAGACATATGTGTAATTATATAGATATAGTGCAAATGAATAGGATGCCTGTTTGGATAATATTAACTGTTTATATACCAGAGAAGTGAATTACATTTCAGGGAATGGTTTTCTGCTCCGGCTCAGAACAGGTTAAGCGGATAAGCTTTCTACAGGTTATGGTATAATATTGGGGTGCATTGGGGGTTCTAATAATTAAAATGACAGATCTGTTTCCTTTGCCCAGCTGGTAACTCGCAGGGTACTAACCAGAATAACTAAAGCTCCAGTCTTCACCTGCCCCGCTGGTACATGTCCTCTCTTCCCCGTCCACAAGCCATTGCCAAAAAGATGGGAGCTGCATTGCAGTGCTGATGTTGTTTAAAAGCTCGGGGTGATAGGGATAGCAGGACATGAGTGGAAGGTGGAGGGATGAGGGAGGGTGTGAAGTGGAGGACGTGGTGACAGATACTTGCTTGGTGTCTGTGTCCAGCCTGCTGCGTGACCAGAGAGAGAGACACTGTGTACCTGCTCCGCGGGAAGGCAAATTATGGGAATCTCAGATGTTAGTCACCTGGGCATCATGGGAATTGTAGTTGATGAAAGCCAGTGGCTATTTCAGCTGGGCCACCTATGCCTTGGACCTCCTGTCACTGTTCCCACCTGGTGCACCCCCAGTCCCTTGAGACCCACTCATTAGCTATTCACGTCTTCTTGGAATTCCTCCCCTGTTCATATTATGTCTCCGAACCCTATATTTTCTTTTTCCTCTCTTTCTCCCTTTATCCGTATTCTTGTATTGTCCCTCCTTATCCTCACCCCAGTTTTAAAGTCATTTGTATTCCTATCCTGCCTAATCGCTCCCGTAATCGTTTCTCTATCCCTCGTTCCCCTCTACCCTCCTCTGTTATTACATTTCTCCTGTTACTGCTTTTTCTCTTTTCCTCCCCCCCCCGTTTTTCTATTCCATATTCTATTCATTCACTTTCCTTGCTCGCACCCCCTCCTTTACTAATTTACAGCTTTTATTTTATACGCTACCACATGCCATGTTCTTGCTACCATTTTCTGTTAGGAGTCAATCCTTCCCTTCTATACGTTTTTTTTACCAGTTTCCCTCTTATTTAACCCAATATTCTTCTACCCTGCCTTTTGGGGAACACTAAACAAATTCTGCTCCTTTGGCTCTAGAAAGCTTGTCTTCCAGGTCTGTGGCTCGCTGAACTGAGTGCACATAGGAGGCAGAATGAGTTTGGCCAAACCAGGGTTTGGCAAGTGCATTTCTCCAGCTGTTCTTGGACCACGACTGTTGCAACGTCTATTACATTGGGCCCGCGGCTGGTTGAGAGAATTTAGAGTGGCAGTCCGGTACTCCCGGTTGGCCAAGCCTGTGCCCTGAAGCCCTGTTCGTATTAGCAGGGATCCGTATAGCTTCGTATTGCACATGTGCATTTAATAACTGTACAGCATCTGTGATAGCGCACCGTACTGATATCCACATTGGCGGGGACAGATCCTGTAGCCCGAAGCGCTGTATTTATGAGCAATAGCCAGGCGAAGAGAGAGACGCGCGGCCTCACAGAGCCGGATTTCAGCAAATCTGTGTTTGTTGATGTGCGTCTCTCCTCCAGATTTATAGATCAGTCTTGTTCACCTCCGCTGCCCCCTTTTAGTTCTTGCTTTGTAACGTACCCGTGGATGCCCATGAGTAAAAACAGTACTGATCCGCACTTTCCGTAACAGCTGGAGTTTGTTGGAACGCCACAAGTTATTGTCTCCCTAAGAGCGTTTGAAAGCAAGAGATTTAAAGACAGATTGCTTTTTAAGTGTCTTTCGGTACGTGTGCACAGCTACAGCCGTCGCGTGCTAAAGGGGGATAGAATAGAAGCCCATGGACGAAGAGCTTGAAATGTAGAACATGACCAATGAGACATTAAAGACCCAAATGTTTACGGAAAGAGCGGATCCAATTAATGTCCATGGATGCAAATAATTGTTTGTACAGTTGATTAAATCCTATGGTTGTAAATGATTTAATTGAGAGACAATGGCAGCTCTATGGTCCTCTAGATGAGTAGATGAAGCCCCTCGACTGCAAACCAATGCATGTTGGGTCCAGTTTAAGGTTGGGTTCAAAGAATTTAGGGCGACCCGTGATCTACAGGTAAAAAAAAATTTCCGCGTAGATGGCTTCGTATACCGTGTCCCGGGAATGCGGGTAATGCCTGTGTGAGCTGGACGTGCACAGAGCTGTTTGTCTGAATATCTGAGGATGGGTGAGAATGAAAGCCCTCTCTAGCCTAGCAGAATGTATGGACAGATTGTGCTGAGCAGGAATGCTGGTGGAGAAGAGACTGTTCTGTCTGAATGTGACAAATTCCGTCTCTGTGTTAAACTGCTGCAGCGATCTAGAATGTGCGCTGAGACATTACAGCATAATTAACCCTTTTTTTGCTGCCAGATGGGCAGTAAACGCATTGACCTGCATATCTTAGCTGAAGACGCTTTACAGCAGCCACCTGCCGAAAAGTTCTTATCGTACCAAGGTCATGAATAATAACACAATCTTATACCAGTATACACTAAGTATTTGAGCTTGTTCCCTGCTTTTCAGTTAACCTGTCCAGAGGCACCCAAACTAACAGGGTTGGAGGATGTACCTTCCAACACGTCGAAGAGGAACACTTTGGGCTTTATTTACTAAAGGAGGGGTTTGCAGGAGAGAGTAGTTGTGTTAACTCTCTCGTGCCACTATTCATTAAGAAAAACCAAGACTAACGGGTTCCTAAAGGCCTGTATAATTGGTGAAGAAGTTCTTGATTTAACTTCATTGTGACATTTAGGGCTCTGAGGCTCATAGCCGGCAAACAATTCTGAACTCTTACAAAAGAGGGACAAAGGGATTTTGGTCCCAAAGAGTCACTGTCTCTCCTAAAAATGGACACAAAGCTTGAGTGCCAACTTGTTTAGCGTAATTCTCAGTGCAGAAAGTTAACTTCCAACTATGGCTTTTTACATAATGTACAAGGAAATTAAGTGAAAAAGTCACTTAATATAAACTTGAAAAAAAAGTTAATTTCTTTCAAAGACGTTTTGCACGGTAGTTCTGTATCTTTAAGCAGTAACGATTTCTATGACTAATAATGATTCCTTATTACCAGGTATAGGTAAGATATAGCACCCCGACAATAGACTATCAGTCCCACAGTGCTCATCGGCAGGCGGTGCATTTTGGTATTGGTAATACAAATCAGATGGCATGCAATCTAATGTCCGTCTGTGATGACTACAAGCTTGTCCTCTCCGTGGCCTGTAGAACCCTGTGATACACGCTTACCCATCAAACATTTTGAACCCCTTTGACAGGAGAAGCATCGGGGCAGATAGAACAGAGGGTACCTCCTGAAAAGGGACATTTGGGAGGTATGCCTCTCTCCCCACGTATACATATTAATATTTTTTGCCCCCGAAACAAGTTCTCTTGTTGTTAGGTACGACATGGATCGTTCGGATTTATATATTATAAGTATTATAGGTATATGGCCTCATTTTGCAATCGTGTGGAAATAGGGTTAATACAGCTTTAGCGGTAAGCTCTGAAATGTGGATTAATATGTGTATTTGTATTTATATGTGATTTAGTAGTGCTTTCCCATGGCTGAGAGCTCAATATGTTTAATCCAGCGCCAGAGAATTTTATTTTTTGGACTCTAATTGGTCGGCAGCTGTGATCTCTGCCCCGGACCAGTGTATGTTTCTACAAAGTATAGCGTTTGCTGTAATCTTCAGTTTTAGCGCCAGATGTTTATGTAGATTTTTGACCTTAGGCACTTTCCCGTGCGAAAATTGTGTTAATAAACGTTACATCAGAAACGTAAAAATTATTCAAAGGAAAAAAGCTGATTAGGACTAATCTGTGATCTTATCGCTGGCCTGCAGACTTGGAATGAGTCCGTTTCAACGTCAATTAATATGTCAATCTCATAAAAAAAAAAAAAAAAAAAAATGTTTTGGGATTTTTCTGTTAGAGGAGCGTCATTTTCCTCTTCTCTTCAGCACAAAAAAATAATCTCAGGTCGATGCTCTGAAATTGGTTTGTAATGGAATTTTTGTAAAGCAAGAAAAAAAAGATATATAAAAAATATCTAAAAAAAATTGTATTTTCAAAACAAGCGGAACATCCGTAACAAGCATACATTTTAAAAATAATCTGGGAAAAATTAATTATTCTAGCGTGAGATTGTTTGCTTGTCTTTGATTAACTGACAATCTTTTCATTGAGATTAACCCTTTATACGTGAGTCAGGGCAGACTTCAAAACTGAAGAATAAGGGGAGAATTGATAAAAATTCCAAGCTCTCACATAATATTCTCTCCTCGTTTATTTACACCTTCTCTTTTTGATTTTGCTCCCTCCTTTTTATACTCCTTGGGGTGTTTTTTCTTTCCTTCTTCTTCATTAAATGCACTTGCTGCTCTTGAAACATATGTTGCGTTTGTTAAGTCTTTGGCAGAAAAACCTTGCGTAGAGCAGTAGGGTTCTAAAAAACGCGTACCTTCTAGGGCTGAGATAAAGACGCCTATTTATAAAATGAAACATTCTCAGAAAGCGCGTAACCTTGCACACGGCAGGACTGTGTACCGGGTCAAAAAACTATTTACTGGCTTGTATTTCCAAATTGCGTTTTCTTTTCTTTTATTTCCACTCCGGTCGTAAGCTCGAGAATGAAATTGTAGCTGTTTTTTTTTTTTTTGTTATAGATGCATTTTTCTCGGGGGCCCATTAAAGACGGCTGCTATGTGGTCAATAGGTGTGTCAGGGTATTGTTGTCAGGTTGGACAAGTAATTCCGGAACTTAAATTAAAATATGAGCAGCTCTATAGAACTGCGTTTAGCACAGTTAGGGCAAATACAATTATCCGGAGAAAATGGTTTTGTTTGCAAAAAATACTGTATTTTTAGGCAGTCAAGGAAAAAAAAAGCAAATTCTGTGAGGTAGGTTTGTTTGCACAATGAAAAGAACATTAATATCACGGAAATGGAAAGGGGAATATATCACGTTTTGACGGTAACAGCAAAATAAATACTTTGTTGCTATAATCCGTTCCAAGCAGTTAATAGACAATACTATGACAACACAGAGAAGAATGAAAAGTTACTTTTAGACCCATTCTAGTGCTTTTGTCTGTTTCTGGGTTTTTGATCAGTCTAGAAGGACGTTAAAAGTGCCAAAATGGGGTTCACGTTTTTAGCACGGTTTTGTAATTTATTTGGATCATCTGAACCCATTTTGAAAGACTCAGACCTTAATCAGTCCTTGGTCTTAGGCCTTAGATATTTTATACATGCATCGTAGATCATGTCTATGCGCTTTCCATATATATATATACATATTTTCTGCATAATAAGCTGTTTTTTGAAAAGGATAATTTATCAGTTTGCCAAACGCTGGACCTGCTTTGAACATATTACTGGCAGTAAATAAGTAAATCAAAAAAGATAAAAAAAATCCAATATTTCTACAACTTCCATGAGGTAGAGCCTGACCTGGGGGGGAATTGCCCCCTAGGCTGGTCCAAGGTCCAAAGAAACAGGGCATTTCTGATTTGGGACAGCCTGTTATGGGGGGGGCAGGAGCTCGGTCGGGTCATGTAATGTGGTAATAGTGTGGCATTTTACACCAAAAGGTGCCAGCCCTCCACTTCATAACTAAACCCAAATATACTGCTATGCCTCAAGTGCATTTTGTACTGAAGGCCAAAATCCTTTTCTTGACGTATTTAATTTGAAATTATTCATGGTGACTGTGTGGGGGGGGATCTGGTCTCAGCAACCCTGATTCATAACAGGTCTGAGGGTTGACTAAACTTTTTGACAGGTATTCCATTTCCCGCAGGCACGGCCACCCTCAAACCTAAAAATACCACAGGTAGCACCAGATATAATGTCAGCAAACCTCAAACAAAATGATGTTGGCACCTTGACAGCTCCGAATATTACCATGTTACGATGTTCTAATTACAAAATGCATTCTTCCTTTTTACTGCTAGTTTATCATAAAGAGCAAGGTATCTGGCAGCAGAATTAAAGTCAAATTGTTTCTGTCGAATTGTATATCCAAGATCATTAAGGACAAATGTCTTATACCTGATGTCTCTTGTGAACAACCGGCACAGCTTTTCCAAGGGCTAAACATGTTAACATCTTTGTTAGCCAAGGAGACAAACTTTCTTTTTTTTATATACCGTAGTTCTCATAGGTTTAAAACCTGCCCTGAATTATGTTTTTGAATTCTTCTTAGAGACACTTGGTTTCTTCATTGCCATGAATTTGGTGTTTCTTCAGTTTCCAATGCTAAGGTCATAAATACTAACTTGACTCGCAGAACACTGAATTTTGTTTTTCCTATCCTACCGAAGATTTGGGCTGGATAGTCACTTCTAGGAACATTTACTTTTGCCCCAAACCTTTTCTGCCTTCTTATTTGTCCTGACCACCTGCCTCAGCCGTCGGTGTCTACAATGTATTAACAGCTGCACTATGCCCTTAAGACACAACGCTAGCGTATGACGTCATATCCCGGCCCGCCGTGCCTCAAAGGCGAGTAGCGCCTCCTAATGCTGTCTATGGAGGCTGTGGGCCGGTTGAGGAGATTGGAGATCTCCCCTGTAACCGGCCCATTATATAGCAGGACACTAGGGGACCCGATCACCCCTGCTTTTGCAGATGGGGGAATGCTGGCCCCTGGACCTTTCGCCCTAGGCCTGGGTCTAGTTGACCTACGCCAGTATACTTCACTGACATAGGTATGAATAGGTATGTGCAACTAGTTTGGAGGGTAATTACATGGTAACACTCTAGTTATTTTATATATAATTATGTATGTTTTACGTACATATAAGTATTTTTATATAGTTTTTTTTATATATTGTGTTATTTTTGTAATGTTTAACCCTCTCATATCTGAAAGAGCAAATAATCTCATTACCATGCTGATAGAAATGATTTATATGTCACAATGATCGCAGGAATATGCTTTGAATATATGCAGCTTGTTTCTATATCTTGGACAAATTCTGTTTTTTTTTTTTTTTTTCCTGGTGATATCACTGTGTTTCCTGGGAATTGATGGAATTAATATGCAAGAGGGGAAATTGCATTCTGGGAGAGCTACCAGCAGTCAAAATCCCGCTATAAGCGCATCAATCTTAAAAATGAGATTTTTTTTGTTATGGGTTACATTTTGTGATTGGGTCGGTCAAAGAGATTTTAATATATAGGAAGGGATCAGTGACAGGCCTTGTTTAAATAGCGCCATGTCTCTGCGGATGTAAAAATTGTTTGGAGAAGATTTCTGAGCATCTCCGTTAACCAGAAAGTAGAAATGTCAAGTAAGCGTTTCAGACGTGCACCATGCAGACATCCAGGTCAGATGGGTTTCGAAGATTTCCTGTTTATTTTAAGACGGCGTAACAGTTTCTAGGTGTCTTGTAATCCCGGCTTGTCCTGCTACACAGGAAATATCGAAAGCACAGTACAAACAGAACGTCGTGTTCGTGAGAGTAAAGGGAATATTTGCCTTGGGTAATTGCAGTGTTCTATGGATATGTTAGGTTAGCAGAGCTTTGTAAGCGAGATCTTGATTTTCTGTAAGGCACGCGTAGGCAGAGATAGGCAAGCGCTGCGTCTTCTGAGGATTACAACTCCCATAATCCTTTAAGTAAACTAAGAGCCTGTGAGTGCGTTTCAGAAGAGAAATGGAGTCCATGCCACACCTGGCAATGTCTATCACTGGCTATGGAAATGTGCTTTTTGCTTTCCTGTTGGAACAACGCAGCTTGATATGAAATGTCGTGCTGGACTTTGGCCAAAGTATGCTTCCATAGCCATTATAAACTTATAATGGGTTATTCTGGTCTTCCTGTGGCGTTCTTATCTGTGACGGATCTGGCTTATGTGGTGATGCCGTTATCCTGAGCTGCGTTTGTGGCGTTCGCCTTTCAGACAGCGTTTTTATTCCGATAGGTGAAGCACATCTCTATGTACTGTGCTAACATTCTGTGCTGGCATGTCTCCCAATTTGCTATGGTAATGCAATCATTTACTCATCTCATTTTTCAGCTGCAAAGAGGGCCAGCTGGCCTAAACCTCAGATGTATCCCGTCTTTCCCCCCAGGTCCGAATAGCCGATGAATCTATGGGAAGGCCAGAATGTGTTCTGTTCTCTCATGCAGGAAGCTCTGCTTGTTTTCCTTATCCTCCCCTTCTTCCTGATGTTATCTGGATGCAGCTGGGGGCTTTTCTCCCCCCTTAATTATCCGGCGCATACTTGGACCCTTTGAACCCTTCGCTAATTTTCTAAAGTCTGGAACGTGCCCGCTAAACGCCTCTCAATGGGTGTGTTGACATGTTCCTCTGCTTTTTAACATCCATCATCTTATTGCACAGTCAGCAAGTATCCTCAACCCTGGCTGAAAACGGGTCACATTAACCCTTTAACAGAGGCCTGCGATGCACCTCCAGCACTGATGAGTAACTAATTTGAATTGAGATAGTAGGGCTATCTTTGTGCCAAGGAGGTCACTTATTAACTCTTCAGCATAAAACAATACTTTTTTGTCTCTGGACAGAGTTCCAGATTTACACCTCAGGCATTGGATCCAAGGTGTCCTTTATCCCCGCTGAGTTCAGATGTATGGAGTAATAGATCACATGTCAATATTTAAGCCCATCTAGAGTGCAGAACCGCAGGTCATGGTGCTGACCGCGAAGGGGCGAATTCATTCTAAATAATGAAAATTGGAACTTTTAAATGACATTACTGTTAATCCTAAAAGTGAAAACCTTATTACCAAATATCTGTGGGACATTTCTATCTCTAGTGTATATAGTCACCCTACACATATATCTATTCTAAAGGAAATCGTAAGATGGAAAAACAGTTTTCATTTAAATACTCCAGACCTCAAGTTGGGCGGATGCCAAGGGATCTCAGGAAAACTTACCATATTGTTCAGTGATACTCTGTTTCCTCGAAAGAAATACAGCTATAGGTCTGCATATACCGATCCGATGACCATCCAGCTGATCAATGCTATGCAATCAGATAAAACCTTAGAATCGCTTAACAGAATGGCAGAGATAAGAGAAGTAAACACTGTAAACACTACTGCGAAACAACTAAACAACACTGCCAAAGTGTGTAAAACAGATTAATGATCTCCATCTTTTGGCCAATTACATGTATGGAAGAAATATGTGTGTGTGTGTGTGTGTTCAGGGCTGCCATTGCTTCAGTGTTCTGCTTCAGGGCTGCCATTGATATAAACAGGAGGGAAGGGAGAAACCTATATGTATGACTCCTGATTTATTGTAATGTTGCATCACTCCAAAGTAAAAAGAGAAATCTAACAAAATGACTGAGTCCGTCAGCTTATATAGTCCAAAATCCATCACTTATTTTAGAGATAGGACCCTAATTTTCTTGTCTTAGAGCCTCTGAAACCTTAGAGCTGCCGCTATACCACTAATGAACACGTTGGCAGGTCTCAGACTAGTTATCTTCGCAGATAACAAAGATGGCTGTGAAACAGGTTATCAGGCGTACGGCTGATATAACAAGAAATATTTTCACAAATGAGCATAGCTGGATAGTGTGTATGTCAATTAGGCAAAATAAGATAACAGCTTTGTACATTACTGTATTATTATATTATCTTGTACATCACAGCCACCGGCTACGCAAATCGTGTACTGACTGAGGGTTGTGATTTTCTGAAACTCTCTCCGGTGTTTAAATCTGTGTAGGAGTCCTGCGCTGAATATTGCACTTCCTTACACAGGCATTGAGCTCTCTGGTGTCGGCCAAGTTATGGCTACGAGAGACAACATCTGTTCAACCTCAGGTCCTTCTGGATGAACCGGAAGACAAGGCCGTGTCCCTGGAAATATGATCAAGTCCAAAGTTTGGGGTTCAAATAAAGGCTAGGAAGCAAGTCCTGGAAACTTTGGAAAGGAGAATCAATCAACAGCTTCTGTCTGTTTTCACTTTTTTGGGGTATATTGCCCAATTGGCAGACAAAATACTTATGTGACTTTGTGTGACATTAGTGTATGTGGCAGAGATAACCAAGAAGAAACCTCGCTTTAGTCCGACGGCCAATAGGGGAAACTTTTTATCTTTCTGTTCTGTTTGGTAATACAGTTCTTCAACATTCCTGTCTTGGACCTCAATATTGTCGTGGCATCCAAGCCTTCCTGCTAATTGCATTTTTTAAAGATTTTCACTGTAAACAGATAAAATGAAAATATGTAAAATACACAAAAACTAGGTCTGAATTGCGTTAAGCTCAAGAGATGAGCTAGGTCAATGGATGGATGCCATTCAAGATTAGTTGAAAACTGCTATAGTGACCTAATACATTTCATTGCAGCATCCGGTTTTTGTGCTGTATTTTAACGGATGTGATAACAGAGGCAGGTTTTTGTCCCCGTCACCCCTGATGTTGATGACTGGACGGAGTTGCTGGAAATCTTCAGGTTGCCCCTGCTGTATTTGAGTAACGTCTCCCTGTTACAGATACCCGGTGCTTGTCTGTCCTGACTGTACCTCTGCGTCGTGTACCTAATCTTGTACAAACCCCCCAGGGCTATTACATTGTTGATGTGCCTCACTAAGCACTGGCAATATTTCTTATGATTTAATAAGCTTGCAGACGATAAGGTGAAAACGCCTGAATTTCATTGCATAACTCCGTAAAACCTGAAAGTCAAAAGGAGGGACGTATTTTTTTCTGGAAAATTAGGTCAATATTAGTTCTTAAATTAAAGCGTCGCTTCTAGATTATGTGGGACTTCTCATGTAAAATGCCAAAGATCCAAGACAAACATCAGGACCCATCAACATGATGGTCATTCTGTAAATCTGACCCGGTGTCCACCTACAAATACTTTATCTACCTGGGAAGATACACTATAGCCAGTGTTAAGGAAATACATCAATTTAATTAAAACACAGAAAATCATTTCAAGCATTTACAAAATAAACACGTTGGATATTTTTACGACTATTTTCATGGTCAGTACGATTTTTAAGTGTATGAAAATGGCAACAGTTTGATTTTAGGGTCACCATTCTTTTTTGCTATTAAATGGTATTGACCAGTAGGCTGTTCTCTGGATATAGAGACCTTAGGGTGGCATCTATAGAGTGTAGAATGTATTTGCAAATACCAAAAGAGCTGTATGTATGTTTGTGACATTGTCACATTCATTTAATTACCTATTTAGGTATTTAATTTAAAAGTAATGGAGACCAAGAATACTGAAATTCTAAGCAAAATGTAGCAAATCCAGCAAAGTCAGTGACTGTTCTGTTATGCGTCTCATCAATTTAAAGGGATATCTCCTGGGGGGGGGGAAACATTTTTCTCCTTGAGCATAAAATACAGAGATGTTGGTCAGCGTTGGCAAAAACCTGGTTTTATTTCCTTTTGTTCCAATAAAGTTCTTTATTAGCAGACCTGGAGGCTGCCATTGTTCTTGGTCATTTGATGTTTTGAGTGACTCTCGTGCACCAGTACCACGCTGAGCTGATTCTTTATGGCAATGCTAATGAAGTCTGCTCCTCCATAGACCTTCATTAGTCAGAATGTCCCACTTGGTAATTAAGGCTGAACCAATTCCATTGTTTACCCCAGGCCGTATGATAATGAGTTGGGGAGTTTGTCTAGTAGATTGGGCTAAAATAACAGAGCCACAAATGGCTAACATTATTTTATGCAAAAACTAGAACTGCTTTAAAAAGGCAAAAAGCCCAATCCTTTTGAAAAGTTATTTTTTATCTGGTACTAGTGATGAAAATTATTTGGTGGGTGTTCTCCTTTTAATCAGAGGTTAGCAATAACTTAATGGAAGTAGAATTGTGAGAACGGAAAGTTAAGATGGCTGATTTTCCGGCACACATAAGATGGGTTACTAATACGAATAGAGAGGTTATTTTAAACTGTTATTACCACCATTCATAGAGAATTGAACTGTAACCGGTAGGATTCGACAAAAAGTGACAGTTCCGCTTTACCATCGCATGATAAAACGATAATAAGCCGTAAACCCGCTACTGGAAAGAGCATCAAGGATTTAAAACCTCCCACGTCAGCAGGAAGCCGGGGCAAGATGTCAAAGCAAAGAGACTGTCCCTGACAATAGGCAGGTTTACCTTCCATGCCTCGAGTCAGAAGAGTTTAATCTTTCATTGATGTACGGAAATGATATTTAGATGCCTCCCGGGCAAAATTCTCTGAACAAGGCAACATTTCAGGTTTCTCGACAATCTTTTTGAATGGATTCAGGCGCGACCATTGTACAACCTGTTCCATGTATACTAATATTATCAACGTTGTTTGCTTTTTAGAAACTGACTTCTCTTCCGGCGAGCACTTTCGCTATTATTTGAAGTTTATTAATTTTGTTCACTCTTTTTATTTTTATTTTATGATATTAGATGAGATATTCCGTTTGTTGAAGGCCTCTGTTTTTCTGAGGACACATTGTGTCAGGGATGGGTTAGCCATCACTGCATTACAGTATGAGTTCCTCAAACTCTGCTGGTAAAGCCATATTGCTTTCTATGAAGCACACTGTGAGGGCGCTGATTGAAAAGCTCATTGCTCTTTTGAATCCATCATAACGAGAGGAAGACAGTAATCCTTCTTAATGAACAGAGATTCCCTCTGAAGATAGGTACAAAAGATCAGAAGAAGATTACGTTGCATTTGGATGGATTATGCAGAGCTAACGTCTACATGTCTCTTCACCTCCTGGGATAATCCTTTTGTTACTTTCCACCGTAAACAAACAGGTGGGTTTCGTTGGAGATTGACAGTCGTTCACAGTTCAGGTATTTGGCGCTCGCCTTTCACCGCGTTCTGGTCAGACTGGACCATCCTTTGTGATAAATGTAATTTCTATATGGAACAAGATAAGATTTCTGGTTTTTTAAAAAAAATAAATAAATGCGGGAAATGTAAAATATGTCTTGTAAAGGAGAGCAAGGACTGCATAGTCTAGAAGTGTGTTTCAGCTATCTCCTAAGTCTTGGACAAGCTAACTTTGTAGTGTAGGAGCACCTTCCATGGTGCATGGAGGAGTAGACTCTAGTAGTGTATTGTGTCTTGTATTGACCGTGATATGTGGGCCTTGTGGGTAATAACAATTTGATTGGTGGGTGGTTTATTGATAGACTGTGGGGAGTAAGGGTAGCCTCTAGTAGCACATTATGGACACGTGGGGTGTATGGGTAGCCTCTAGTAGCAGCTTATGGAGTTTTAGGGGGGTTTACTGGTAGCCTCGAGCAGCAGGCTATGAGGGTATAATAATATACTATAAGGTGTCTAATAAGCTTTAGTATATGGACATTATTTTTACTGATGTTAGCAACAGTGGATAATGTCACTGTGACCCCTTTTGTTTTTGCAGTTTACGTAATTAATGATCCAAACCTTATTAGAGAGAGCAGTGAGCCTGATTATTGATACAAATTGCCGCATCATCAATGGCCATGCCCAGACAACCTCCCAATGAACCTTTAACTGGGGACTCTGAGAAGTGTTAACCCTTTGAGTTGATCCGGTACGTAGCTTCTGCACAGTAGAGACAGCTTCAATATATCCATGTTAGGTGCTTTTGTGCGAAAGAACACTAGTAGGTGAAATATTATTTGTTGGATCAGCGTACAGTGTATCGGTTTGTTAATATTAAAGCATGCCTGGTGATTAAAGTGGCAAAACCTGACAGAGGATTGACAACTTCCAGGTGTGATTCTGGCTGTGTGCGTACAACTAAACAGCAGCCAAAAGTCACTAAGAGGTTTTTCTTCTCCCATACTATGGGGCTTATGTATGGGGGGGGAGTTTTTGAAAGACTGTGTAGTTACATGTATGTGTATATATATGTGTATATGTATGTATGTATAAATATATGTGTATATATATATATATATATATATATATATATATATATATATATATATATATATATATATATATATATATGTATATGTATATTTTGTGTGTGTGTGTTTTTTTTATATACTACACACATGGCTATACTTCCTGGCTATGTACATCACACCCTGCTCAAACAAGCTTACAATCTACCGATATATATAAAATTAACATATAGACAGATGTACATGTTTATTGATTGTAGGCTACCATTTTTCCTGGGCTTCACACTTGGCAGGGGTTTTCGTGCTACAGTAGCAGAGTCGGAGAAGAAGAGCCTGTTCCCTGTTATAATGGACTACGACCTTTGCTTACCGCAGGTTTCCACTTCACTGAATCACTCTTAAACTTTTTAGCCGTGAGGCTCGGGCTGCTTCATTATCGTACCCAGTTGGGTCCTGTTGATACAAAGATAATTGCTTTTGCTCAGGAAAACATGAAAAAACGCTGCAGTAACCTAGGATCTGTTGTGAATTTCAGTCTTCCATCGCCTCTGCTCTGCTTAGGAGAAATTCAATTATATTTTTTAAGGCAGTAATTGAGTGATATGCAGTCTTTAAGTGTAAAAAAAAAAACAGCTTGATTCTCTCCTACGAGCTTAACTCTGTTGCAGCTGGAAGTTGGGTTTCAGCTCTGATGTTTTCAGACGTATCTAGTTAGACTTTATGCTTTTCCCAAAGGATCGATTTGTATTGTTTTAGATATACTGGCACCCTCTCTATTGAGAAATCAATGATGATATTTCCTAACCTATGTTTTTTAATGCGATACTTTTGGGGGTTATATACGATGTCTTGTAAGCAGACCTGGACTGATCATTTGGCAAACCACCGGTCGTCGGCGCCCCACACTCTCCCGGCTGCACACAACGTTGCAGGGCGGCCTCGTGATCGCATGTCTGGCTCTGCTTGTAAGTTGGAGAGCACAAGGAGGTTTCTGAAGATTTTTCTTTTAGACTATGGAATTTATTGAATTTGTTTATTGTAGAGTTTACTTTTATTTGTTAGAACATATTTCACTGCCTATTGAGTTTCTCCAGATTTCATATGTCACTATTACACAATCATGATAACCCATGTGCGGCTGCTTGGTGTATCCCCACTGGTTCTGTGTCTGTACAATGAGTAGTTTAAATTAGCACATAGCTCCATGACCCAAATTAATTTAGATTGTAAGCTCTGCTTCTGTATATAGTACCGTATATATATAGTGAGCAGAATGCTTTGACGCTATAAAAATAAATCTTAAGATGGAAACGCAGTCTGTTGGGTCTTATAGTAAATCCAATTCTCCATTGGATTCTGTTGGTAGAGCGGCCATGATGTATTTAATTGGCCCTTGAGACTATAATTTCAGTCATACTAATCATGTGCAAGGGATAAAAAGTTTAGATTTTAGCTACTCACAAGCATAAGCTAACATCGATTTTAATGTATATTTACTTTTACATGGTATTGCCAAGATTTCTTTGCCCCCCCCATCTCTTGGAGGTCACAGCAGGGCAAGTAAACTGTTTGCAATCAATCAATCAACGATGTCTGCCCTTTGAACTCTGGGTCACATAAGAAATAGCTCTCAGATACTGCACTTCTTCTACTTACTATAGTCACAATTGCGACTGATAAGCTTTATGGTGTTGATGGACGAGAGTCCATCAGTAATAGATTTGTAACTTTAAAACAAATGTATATTTTTCTACTCATGGGTGTGATATTGTCTGAACTATGCCCTACAAAGGTCACAAGTTATTAGAGTATACCCAAACCCAATGCTGAAGAGTTTAATTTTGTCTACAGCCAAAGGGAGTAGAGTATGGACCTCGGGTGGGTTCATACACCTACACTTTTCTGCCTTTGGTGCCACAAACCTTGGGCATATAAAGTCTACATTGTTACACAGGCTTAACATCGTTGGAAAACACAGGCTGACCCTGAGTGGAGAGTATCAAAAGGATTTAATTGACGTGAGCAGCACGGACTTAGATTGCGCATGACCTGGAGCTATACAATAATTCAATGGACCTGGAAACCCCCATTTGACGGTGCATTTAAAGCAGAGCTTCCTGAGCTATCAGCCATGTGCTCAGACCCGGTTATTCCCATAGGAAGATCCGTACGTGAGCCTGCTGAGCATCATCTGGACTTCTTACGCATACAGAGAACTCAACTCAAGTTTTACTAGAAGAAAGGGGGCTGCAATAATATTTATAAGCTGGATTTATAGAGAGTGACGCCACTGAAGCAGAACGTTCTCCTGTTCTATTAAGAATAATTATGGGGGGGGGAAACGGAGAAACGTTTAACTCACTCTCTGCCAGCAGTGTTCTGCTTCAACTATATAATGTGAATATGTGTATATATATATATATATATATATATCATAATTTTTATGTAAAAAAAAAAAGGTAGTGTGGCCCAGCAATGTGTTGTTTTTTTCCTTATTACACAACTAACTATTCTGTAGAGCAGGGATCAATCATGCTAGACTGTTTTTATGTGGACCTCTGAATGTATCCCTGTATATATTCCAGTTGTATATGAAATACCATTTCCATTAGCTGTTTGTTATGTTAAGTTGATGCATTATCTATCACTGATATGCCTTTTAGCTGTACAATACCGTGCCGGTAACTTTATATGGGGGGGAAACGTGGCTTTGCCCAAAGACTCTTGGTCGAACAGGGATAGTTTCCAGGTATAGATGACATCATACATCAACATTCTGTGAGTCGGCTAGATGTGTAATGTCGGTTGATTGTCATAGCCCTGGATCTTAACATGCCCCCCACCGTCTCTACATACAATCCCTGAAAAACATACAAATGTAGAGGATACATTGTGCGGGGTATGCAATAGGCCGCCCAGCACATAGGGGGTCCCCTCGGTGTACTCTTGAACCCAGCCAATGTTTCAAAGTGTGGGCACAGAGTTGTGTTCTTACCGACTGCAGCAGCTGGGAATGCAAACAAACCGCCTTTCTATGTAAAATGCTGCTCGTTTTCTTAAACTCTGGGATCACCAAAGCAAATACACTTTGCTTCTCTGATCCCTGAAGAAACAATTAGTCATTACGGCTGCTTCAACAGAGATTTAGACAGCGGCCTGTGCTATTTGTTGAAATAACCCTGTTTTTACAAACACAAAATGACTGTTAAACATGTTATTTCTGGTCTCGGTACCGTTGGAAATGTAGCTGCTGTGTGGCTTAAAAAATCTTTTTTCCAGCATTTTCTGCCTTTCAGCAATGTAACTTTCTTAAGCATTATTAGGGCGGACATGGCTCTATGAGCACATTCTATATTTCTTTGGATCAAAAGCTGTATCCCGAATGCGTGGATGTGTTAATTAATGTCTGGGCCAATGTTCAGTTCTGTTTGACCTGTTTTGGATGTGTGCATTTTGGTAAATAACTTGTGTAATTGTGTTATTGTAGGCAGTAATTGAGGCTAACAGACAAACGTGATGATAATTACATTGTGGAAATAAAGAGGAGGATTCTAGTCCCTCTCTATTATCTGCTTTACAATGTATCCCGCCTTTACACGAAGCGTGTTTCAAAACACGGGAGGTTCTAGCTGCCAGCAGATTTGGGAGAAATGCATGTTTCCAATCATGTTAGTAAGCAGTCGGCATCATGAATAATATTTCTGCAAGGAGTTCGTAGGTTATTTGTAGATGTTGTTACCCTGATTTAATTATTTCCATGCTTAGAATCGTAACGAGAACATGTCTCTGGCATCGACTGGGTTCACCGAAAAGACAAAGCCTGTCGGAATCTCAGAGAACGGTTAGAACATTTAACCAATTTACAGCATAAAAGGCAAAATAAGATTGGCTCGGTAAAGCCGTGTTAATCTGGAACAGGTGGCTCTATTAATTTACACAGAGATCCAAGTCGCACATGAATTTCCTCCCTTCCCTAATCCTTTCTTTAATTTTTCTGGGTGTCTCAGAGTTTATCTCCTCTTTTAGCTACAATGTAAATTGAGTAAATTGCTCTCGGTGTAATTACTTTGAACTTGCCCCAGCTTGTTATTGGGTGTTCTTTTACTCTTTTGTTTGTTTTTGAGGAGTTGTAGTAAACAGGTCCGGACAGAGGTACGAGTTTCTAACATGGACTGGGAGTTGGGAGTATCATACGAGATCTACACGGATGTTTAATGATCCTACGCAAACACCTTACCTCTATGAACACACATCACGCATGCCCTACACATTGTAAATTTACCTCTCTACCCCAAGGGCATCTTAAGACATAAAGGGGCTTTGGCAAACTGCCTCAGTGGCCTCCACCCTGCGTGCCCAATTGTATATGAGTAGAGCCAGTGATATGCGTGGCTGCTGACACAGACCTCTCCGCTAACGGTTTCTTCGTGATCTCTGTGCTGCCTGCTGCTGACTCCACAGCAAGGGATGCTCCGGATCTAAAGAGGGGGAAGCATTAGGAGAGGTCTGTATCATGGTGGCACAAACCTCTATTAGACTGTGGTGACTATTGCAGTGGACCCCTACAGTAAATCTGGGCCCAGGTTAAGAAGACCACCCTTCTCCACCTGATGTAATCTCTCATATTCATGACAGATGAAGTTTATACCAGGTTTGAGATTGCAGCCCTTATAGCCACCCCAAAACAAAGTTGTGTGAAAGAAGCATATATGAGTGTACAAGCATATATATATGTATGTATGTATATATATATATATATATATATATATATATATATATATATATATATATATATATATATATATATCTTGTGTGTGTGTATTTGTAGTACAGCATGCCTATGCAATAAGTTATATATACAATTCTAACTTTTAGCTGTCCTCACTTGACCGGCGCTTTCGGCTGCCTGAGGTTGTTGGAGAAGTTGTTATTGAATTCCACTTTAGATTGTAGATAGAAGCAGGAGGGTGAAGGTCATGAGTAAGGATGATGGCAGCTTCCCCTGCCTAGGGCTTGAAGACCAGCTACATGACTTGTGAAAGAAGTAACACAACATCAAGTCATTGTGACAGTGTTATTGAGTAGCAATGCCAGAGAGCATTTATCTAAATCACACCTTCCCTGTTATGTTCATTAGCCTTCTTTTAGCCCTGGAGGGACAGAAATTGTTTGTAGAGTTAAGTAGAACATTTCAAATACTTTTTCAGTGGGGTTGGCTGTCAGATCCCTGCCCTGCCGGACGTATGCGATCGGTTATTCCGTAGCTTAGTACACAAATGCTCTACTTGCCTAATGGGCAACAAAATTCCCACAGAAACACCCCAAAATCTTGAACACCTTCCCAGATAAGTGGAAGCTGTTATAGCCCAGAGGGGTGGGGGGGGTGCAAATCAATAATGAATGCCCATGATTTTGGAATGGGATGTCCAAAAAGCTCATATTATATACTTGTACTTCTCAGGTGTCCACATAGTTGTGGTCATTTAGTGTATGTAGCACTATGGACTATTTGGGAATAAATGTAATACATTTAATTCCACCTGTTTTCTAGAAAATGATAAATAGGAGGGTCACCAGATTTCACCTTTAAATAGGCATATATTTATTTCAAGGCTGTATTAACATTGTTTCTGCCATTCCTCGTGCTTTTTTTCTGTTATGTATCCCTTTGTTAAATAGTCAATAAGGTGAATAAGCTGAGAATTCATGGGCTGTGATTTTCACATGAAGAGCTGCGCTATATATTTTTTTTATAGAAGGTGATGGAGGACCTACACTGCAGCCTCTTGGGTCAGACACTAGACGCTAAGCATTCCCAGCAGACCGGTCACAGGAAACTTAAAGAGTTAACTTTCTGGAGAACAGTTTTGACCCTCGTTCTATCCCGCTTTGTTCCGTCTCTTGTTGCTCACAGGCTTCCTGTGTGTTCAGAGCCTTTGTCTGATCTGTCAGAGGCTGCTCAGCCCTTTATACCAGGCCATTCTCTGATGTACAGGTGATGACAGAGGTGAGGTCAGCTTGAGGTTCTTATTTATCTAAACTGCCTTCAGAATAGAATGGAATTTGTGTCCTTTTGGTCTGCAGAACAAAAGCAAGAATGAGGAGTCTTCAGACAAATTACATATTGCCTCCTGTGGCACAGATTATAGGATAATTTATTATTTATATTTAATTGGATACATTTCATACTAGAATTTAGAGATTATATATATAAAAGAAGATGCCAATTGAAGTTATAAAGGTGTTTTTATAAGTACTAAGGAACATGGAGTCCTACAATTCTAGAACTGTCCCTAATGATTTTTATAATTTACTACCAAGATGCTTGTCGACATATGGCTGGCTTATTTGTATAATGAGCTTAGAAAGCCAGCGCCCCGCTTTTTTGTGTATACCACGTTCACACGCAGAATGGCGTCCCACAAGGCAGCCATTTTAGATTCCAAAATACTTCTTAGTATGCGGGGGCTGCGCCATTTTGTAATACACCATAGCTATTTATGCAAAAAACGTCCAGTTTCAGAAAAATTTACGAGCGTGACAAGGCATCAGTCAAAATGCCGTGATTGATATTGCCCCAGGTTGCCCCAGACTAATACATTACGTATCACTGTCATTTTATATATCCTTTTGGCCAGTAGCCCATAAAAATGATTGGTAAATTCCCAAACTGAGAATATATTTAAAGGTTACAATCAGATCATTAGGTGACGTGATTAGAAAACTAGTTTTGTGAATAACTAATTAATATGAATCCCTCTTTGGCACTCAAATTTCTCAGACCCGCTTAGACTTAGAAGGTCTGAGGGCACCACAGTGTTTGTTCTACAGCACTGTAAGTCGCAATATGATACCTTCCTTAGTTTTTTTGCTGATTTTTGGGCATTTCCCCCCATCATGTCCCGCAGTTGCAGACAGCAGGGATAATGGGCGGGTTGGAGATGTCTTCTGGTCTCTCATGACCTGCCCAAGGAGCTGTAAAATTTGTGGACGTCTGTTCTGGTGTGTCCTCAGGTAAGGTAGGTGGATAGTACCCCACTCTTCCCCAGCTCCGGCCACAGTTTTCAACAAGGGTGCCCCGTCTTGGCCACCGAAGACGTATGCTATATTGTGTAGTGCAGGTGTGCCTGTTTAGTTTTAGATCATTTTTGCCCTAATGCAAAATGCCTTTTATTGAATTTGTATGGAATCTCTTTCGATAATTTAGAATCTGGTCTGCTCTTTTCCTTTATACATTGCTACCCTTTGTCTGTAAAGGTAATGTCAATCACGACGGCTGGATTCAGCACAAGCCAGACGTCGGCATAGAATACATGCATTAAAACCGATACAAGAAGACTTTCACTGCACGCATCTGCAGGCTGGGGACCAGGAGACGGAAATTTTATAGAGTTAATTACACCAAATGTAATTTATAGATATAATTTCCCTTTTAAAAGATTGCTTTTTATTGCAGATTGGTGATTTGAAACTCATCAAACCTTTTTTTATGAGGATTCCAACATTAAAGAAAAAAAAAAATCTATTCAGCAAAAAACGTACGCTCTCTCTTCTACGGAATGCCTAGTCATTCAGAGAACAAATTACTATTATTCGGAGAGACTCGGCCGTGTGTCCTGTGATGGGATACTGCTTTGTTTTAATTAATATTTTCCGACTTGTATTGTGCTGGAAGAACAGCTCTGGCTAAAAGAGATTGCAGATAGGAGTTAACATTTAGCATGCTTGATAATTGCGCACGTCTTTTGACGTTTTAATGTCAAGATCATGTCAGGCCCTTTTAATATCATACTCGTGTGTCTTGGAGAACAGTAAGTTACACCTTGTACTAAAACGCATAGAAAAAGGTGATAACGTGTTAAAGATCCCAAATGTCACTGATGTAACAAAGCTATAATCACAACCAAAGAACATTCAATTAAACAATGTCTGAAATATTCAAACACTGCCAGTTCTACTGTCACCTTTACCAGAGCATGGTAGGAGTGATGAGAGTGATAGTCCATAAGATACCATTGAAAAACAATTAATTGCCGCCTTTGGCGGTTCAAAGGGTTAGGATTATCAAATGATTTTTCAGCGTCTGAATGTTGGACTTCTGTCCCCGAGGGCCACTGTTGAACCAGGCTATCAAGATGCCATTTATCACGCTGTGCTGTGATACAGAGTGTTAATTGTTGAAGATCCCCCTCCTGCACAGCCTGCTGTAATGAAGGATTTAGCTGCTTGTAGTTTTTTGAGGTATGTGAGGACACCCGGGGTCAGATATCTTCATAGGTCCATCAAAAGGCAGACAGGACCATCAACATGGACTTATGCTGCTTTCAGGCACAATGGCCAGTTTAATGTGTGACCAGATACATGCCGCTGACTGGTGAAGAATGCGGCGCAACAGATAGACAAATCAAGTGAGGGAACGGTGCAAGAAAAACAAACAAAGGGAGAAGAAGGCAGGTTTGTCCCGGATAAATGATGAGCTGCTGATTGCCTTTCTTGTGTATAATGTATGTCTATGACAAACTTCCTTTTGAATTCAGACAGAATCGGATATAGAGGAGGGGGTGAGGATATGAGGGCCACCGGGAAGAGACAGAAGAAGATAGAGTGAAATGGAGATAAATGAAGGTGAGGGGGGAATGGGAGCAATTTGACAGCGAGGTGGTGAAGTGAGAGACACCCAGCATGCGCTTGAATCACTTAGCATGCAGAGCAGGAAATTAATGTATCAGATGCTGGCTACCTGGGAGCTGATTACATTCCTCCCAGGGATTATATACAACTTGACCAAGATCATTAATAACTAAATAATTTTAACATCACTCCACAGCTCCATTTTTTAATTCCTCTCCTTACCTAGCGGCCTCATCATTTCAGTTGATTTGTGAAATCATGGCACGCTGGATCAGCATCTCCTGGATCCTTTGCTCTAGCTCATACTAGATTAATTGCTTTCTCTCTTATGTTTCTTGCCGTGTTGATGCATGCCTGGCAAAGAACTGAGAAAATGATGTTTTTCAGTTGTCTGTGGACTACGACTCCCATCAGGTTCGACACCTGGTCATCTAAGGATAATAATGCAAAAAAATAAACACAAGCTATCAATTCCGTTACCTGTCTAAAGCTTTTTGCTCCCGATTCTAGAATTTTTCTTTAAAGGGCTGGTGATCCTCATGGCCGACAAAGGGTTAAAGAATGAACCTACCTAAAGTTATATTTAATATAAATAGGGAGGTGGGGTTTTTTTTGCGGTATGTTTTTCTGGATGAAGAGACAATTTATCCATGTGTAGTAGGCAGTCTTAACAATATCCATGAGCCCAATGGGATTATACAAACACCACTAGATTGTCCGATGTACATCTTCGCCCCGGGCTTATCTGTTTTCATTCTGCAAGCAAATATGATCCAGGATATCTGTGGAAAACACACCGAAAAACAGCACTGGGAAACTTACATGGGGCTCGTCAAGTTTGTACCCAGAATCCTTTGCTGTCTTGACATGACCCAGTGTAGAACACAAATCCAAGGTGGGCTTCTTCCACGTCCCTTAGCTCCAAAGGAATGATTTGAGGTTCAGAGCTCTACTCGGTATTGAAGAGGGATAAGAGTGTGTGAAAGTCTACGCCTAGTCATCTTAAAAAGGTTAATGGATAGGGATAGGAGTCTGCTCTAAATAAATCGTTTGGTGCCCACATAAGTCTCCATCTCGCTATCTGCTAATGAGCACACAGCTGCCAAGTGTCACCGCTAATGACTGACACAAGCAGCATGGATGGAGCTTGTTTACAGCCTGAAAAGTTTTTAATGGTCTGACCTATAACTCGCAGAGACAAACAAAAAGCCCCATTTCTGACAGCCTCGCAAAGCGATCCTCCACATTATAGGACAGTCGTTAGCGAGGAATATCTAATATTTCAAATAGGTGCTGAACACACATTTTCTGAAATCTATCCATAGAATATAATCACCTGGTCTTTAAATTTGTTTCACAGAGCTGGCCTTTTTTTTTTCTCTCTCGAACCTGCATTGGAAATAGTGCTACTTATTGGAAACAGCCTCATTTTACACATTAAATAGACTTGGGTCCATGGAGTCCAGGTTAAAGGTGGGCCACCCACTGTGAATGTAGGTTTGTGCTGCAGTAGTCACAATCATCATTGAGCATATGATCATTAAAACTTTTCATGTCTTTTTTTTATTATAAACTCTTCCTCCACATTTCTTTCTATTTCTTTATTTCTTGATTGGTCTATTTAACATGAACCCTCTCACCCCTGGTGTATATCTAAAAGCCCTGCTTTGCATTTTAAATTTCAAAAAAAAATAAAAGCCCTGCTTTGCTAGTCATTAGATCGTGCTGCCATCTAAAGTTTCTCGGTTTCTCTTATTGTGGACCTACTGTTCTTAAACTGGAACTTGTTTGGCAATGCTGCCGGAGTGAAATGTAATTTGGGTCAAGTATGAAGCAGGGTCATAGAGCGCCCATCACCGAAATCATTGCTTCATTCTTTCCTGACAACACAGGACACAATGTTGGTAACTTTGAAACTAACATAATGAGCCACCAGCATTCACAAGAAGTGGGCATTTATTGCTTAATGAGAATTGGTCCTCCACTACAGCTTTTGAGATGCCTGTTTACTCCCCCTATTCTAGATAGTAGGCCACCAGTCGCCTCTCCAGATAACTTATTTGGTTGGATGAACTTAATTCCTGTTTGTGTAGAGATCCTTTTTAAATGGTATTATTACTTTACGCTCTTTTTTCAGTTTCTCTCTTTCACATGTCATGACGTTTCTTTTTTCTCTGTGGGCCTCCTCCTCCTCTTGATACTACATTTTTCTTTGGCATGTGTCTGTTATTTCAACTTTCCTTCCTGATGGGATTATAATAAATGGATTGGTTTTCTTCGCATGAGCTGATCCTAATACCACTTGTTCACGTTAGGTCATGCCGTAGCAGTGTGAGAAGAGGAAAGAAGGGTGAGATAAGGAATTAGGTTGGGAAGGGTAGAAAGGAAATCAAAAAAGAGATGAGGTCTGGAAGCTTGACTAATTATCCAGAATTATGTTGCTGCCTACATACCATACAGATCATGTGTACTGAATCACGACAAGCTTGACAAAACCATGAATTCTTTAAGGATTGTTTAGATCTTAAAAGTCATTTGAACTATTCATTATGCAGGGCCAGCCCCTCTTGCAACAGAAACATGCTGGGGTGGCACCTCCTAAGTTGGCGTTTCATGCAGTATCCCACTACAGTGAAGCCCCTTGGTCCTCGCATTTTACACCCGGTTGTAAAACATGTTGTAAAGATTACATAGAAAAAGTGGTCAGGTGCATTCTGGGCAACATTAGCCATTTACAGGGTTTTTATATATATAATTTTTTTTTTACCAATGACAGATCAAATTTAAGAATTTAAGGGATGCGTTGGCTGCATTCTTTTGGGCCTCTGATTATGTTGGGTTCTGTGTAACGATTATAATATTAAATTAAATATTATGCCACTAGAGTGACTTCCAAAAGACAGCTGTTGGTCTTCATGATCTTGGCAGCTATGCTGAACTTAAAATGAGTTACAATCTGGAATCAAGACAGGAATGTTTATTATTAATGATATGAAACAAACCGCTTAAAACTCGAGGGAGTGTAAATAATGGTCCAAAGTAAATATGGTCTTCCAAGTGTGATACTGAAGTCTGGAAATCTATGGGGCAACAATCCTGAACATGATCAGCAGCTGCTGGACAAGTTCCCACAGGTATTCACGGATGGGACTGCTGTCCTACACATCCAAAAGAACCAGGCACAGCAGTCCAAGAGGGGTTTTCTTGGAGCTACCTGGGTAACAAGATATTAAGTTAGTGCTAAGTCGATATCTTAACTTTACTTGTAAACGATTACACTATTCTTTCTCTCTGGCCAATCCATGAATCGGTTGCCTACGGCTAAAGATATTTATGGAACAAGATGTTAGTTTACAGGTTGCTGGCTATGCCAAACATGGATTTACAAAGGAGACGAAGTAAGACTAGGGCCTGATTTATACTTCAGACACCACTAGCCGCAAAGACAGTTGGTGCCCACATGTAGTAAAAAAAAAAATAATAAAGGAAGATGCACTGCATTGTTTTTCTGGTGGGGACATGTACATATCTGGGCTTCCCTCTCCTAGGAGGTAGCAGGGGTCCCAATGAAGAAACAGCACTATCACTGCTTAGAAGTATAGCTACACCTTAAATTAACAAAATGCAGTAGTGGGTATTACCCAAAACTCAATTCAAAGGCCAGGTAATTAGATCTTGGTCAATGGAGCAAAACCTCGAATTCCCAGGTAGAAAATAGACAGGAAGTCTATTGAATCTTGTTGAAAAATGATCACGCATATGGTGGTAATAGATAGGGCTAGTGTTCAGCTTTTTTTGCCTCTGGTGACCACCCTAAAAACACAGTACCAATAATGCCTTAACTAACCTGTAGGAGAAATAAAAGATTTCTGCTTCACTTGGTCAGATTCTGGGGCAGAGTGAACCAACCTCCAGTTACTGTTGGACTCTTTAAGCCCTAGTGGCTGTTGGCTAATCAAACCTTGGTGTACGGATTGGCATCTCCAATTGCCGCTTCCTCCTCTAAGTTTGCAGAACCCTGAGAATCCCAAGTTCTTATTCATTTGCCAGGAGGTGGGGTTATTGGATTAAAACAAAAGTATTGAGCCAGACCCATTAAGGAGGTTCATCCATAATTGGAGTCAGCTTCTGAGCAATCTGACACAGAATTTCCCTGTAACCTTTGCTTGATATTTGCAAGCAGACGTTTTACATGAGTTTCTGCTCTGTCTATAGCTATGTATGTAACTAAATAAGGGCTGAGATGCATTTTGTCTGTGATTTAATGTAATAACCGATTTTCTGCTGTTTGTATACATATTAATGTGACCTTTAGGGCTGTAGAACCATGTGATACACTCATACCCAGCAAGCATTCTGACCTCCTAAAAAAAGCATAGAGGGGTTTCGGACCCAGAAGAAAATGTCTCTCCTAAAACATCTAGTTCTAAAGATAAATACAAGTTCTTGCCGATAAGTGCCAAGTGGCAAACTTCAGACTAGGTTATTTACCAGAGGCAATCAATGGCATCAAGTTCCAGCAGAAGTTAGTACAGAAAAACACACAGATCAGCGGAACACAGATTATACTTTGAAGCTTTCAAATGATACATGAAGGAAATTATGAGTTACGATTACTTTACAAACTGATCCGTTTCTAGAATACGCATACCTTTTTTGGAGTCTTTTGATCATTAAACCATGAGTATTGATGAGACAAACTTAATACGCTATATTTAAAAAGACCCACATTCAATGTTTAGTAAACTGCTGTAACTTTTCAAGGAACGACAACTGGTCTGACCAGGCTGCGCCAGTAGCCTGGACATTGTCATGATGAGCTGTTAAATTTAGCAGAACTTGGTATAAAACTCTGACTCCGCAAACCTCTGGGCAGGATTATCTGTGCAATTTAGGAATTTTGAATTTACTTAGTTGGATTAGTAATTTGATGCATCTCATCAGTTTATCTGCGTATTATGTAGGACCATCTCTTCCCTTCTCAGAGGAGGAACCCCACAGGAGAATGACCTCTTTATAATGCATAGTTCACCTTAACGTGGCTCAACCCATGTACATTGTTTGCTAGAGGGCTATTCAGTGTCTCTAACCTTTCTATACACATGTTAATGTGTCTTATACAGAGTAATGCTATCTGTCAGAGAAAGGCATGCACAGCTCGACGCGTCTTTTGATAGAAGAACATTGCATGTTTTGGTAGAAGAACATTGCATCTTTTGGTAGAAGTGCTAAGCGGAAGTAAAGAGTTGGGCAGTTAAGGAAAATCGCATAATTCCGCCTGGTACTAAAGTGTTGTTTGATATAAACGCGCCCTTTTGGGTTCTGCTCGCATTCGATGGTGGGAGGATAGTCATTCTTTATTTATAGTTCAATTGATCTGTGGGAGGAAAACAAAAATGCAATCCCCGAGTGAAGTATTTTATAATGGAGGATAGTCTTTTCCAAGTTTGCTAACAGCATTTCCCCTGAATTTATAACCTCTTTGTTTACAGGTTTGCAGGAATTCTCTGTTCCTTTTCTATTTTTCTGTTCGCTGCACCAGGTTTTAGAATTACTGTAACAATGCTGTCTTTTGAAGTATTTCATCCTGTGCATTGAGCCGTGGTTGCCAACATTTGTGTTTGGTACGTTGTTCTTATAGAGTTAATACTAGAGTGTGTTCCAGGGTAAACAAGTCACTAATCGTGTGCAAAAACATATATACCGGTATTTTTACTGTTTTCTTTAAACCTTTGAGTGTTGCTTTCAGTAGTGACAGATAGATATATATATGCCCAAAAAATTCCGAAGCCAATTATTGTGCCCTATGTTCAATAGACAATGACCCTTATATCCCCCTGTTTGTATGCACTCAAAGATGTGGACCCTGTATGTAATGGCTCATAAGTATCCAACGAATGTAGGGGCTTACGTTAAAGGTAAAAATAATTTGTGAAGACTAGATCTAGCGCTTGCTACCCGCGTTTTCATGTTGTCACCTCAACGAGTTTAGCAATTCAAGCTTCATCAATTGACGTCTAACTTTTAATTAAGTCACTCATCCTGTTGTCAAACTGAGGTTCAAAGAAAACTGTTCTGATTTTTACATGACTGTAACATCTATGTAAATATCACATTGTTGAAGGCCTCCCAAGTGTCCCGTAGTCTTGCCCCGTTGGGTCTGGTGACACACATTGCTGTTGAGCAGCCTAGTGTGACATTGGCATGAACGGGTCTCTTCAAGGTTTAGCTCTGAATCCACAGATAGGGGATAGTGCACCCGGTGGTGGTGCACTCACGCAGAGATCCAGAGACATGTGTAGAAGACCCAGCAGTGCCATCCAAGAAAATTAACAAACTGTGTGTCTCCTTCAGAAGAACAACGGGGACTGGCAAGGAAAACACAGATTCCATCTTTAAAAAGAAAACAATGTGGCTAGGGCCTTGACTTTAATGTTATTATGATTGATCAACCTGTTGCACCATTGTACATTAGGTTCACAAATACACTGACAGTGAGCATTACATGTACAAAAATGTGTTGAAGACCCTTCATACAAGAGCTTTCATTGTACCTTAAATACCGACAAAGGTGGCAGATGTTTTAAATAATAATAGACCTGGAGATTTCCCACAGACCAAGGGCGGAATGAACCAAGCAACTGACAGTCAATCCATCGATCAGTCAACGTGACCTGGCTGGGAAGTGACAGGTGGCAAATTTAACACAATATTCTTTCACAAAGAAAGCAGCAAGTTTGTGGAATACACTTCTAGTAACTATTATAATTAAATATTAAAAGCAAAATGTAAGATTATGGGTGGAGAGTTAAATGTAAATACTTTGTTGGTGAGCTGTGCAGAATATACAGAAGGTGGCACTAGTAAGGATCATCGCTTTATCGGTCAATGGATTGCTGCTTAGGACTTGCTTGTAGGACCATGATGTTCAGCCAGCGGTGCCCTTTTACAATGTACAACAATGTCCTTGTCTATTACAACAACATGAAAGTTTGTTCCATCTTCTATAGAGGAGGAGGTAATTAAAGCGAAGCGGCAGGACACGCGTTCCTAAATCAAAGGACTGCAGAGGGGACTGCGGTGCTTTTCAGCTGACAGTCGGCATCCAAGGGTTGGGATTTTAACAGCTCGCAGGTCCAAAGGACGGATAATTTTAGCTCATTTTATTCTGTATCCATGGCTTTGGCAAGAAGGGCCCCTTTGTGTAAGAAGTGCATTTCCTGGTAATTACCTATCAGTTATCAGTAATCTATTAGCAGATTACTGTTTATACAAGGAATACAGACTCTGGGGCCAGGCGCGGCAATACGCTGCCTCCCTGCGTTTCACGCTGGTGTAATTGCGAGCTGTGCTTTCTGTCCTAGTCCTAATTAGGGAAGGGAACAGATGGTTCCAACAAAGGCTCTTGGAATTAAAGGAAGACATTCATGAGGGAAAGGCTGCCAAAAACCCAGGCATCTGTGTCAGCTCATCTCGCTGTTCCTAGTCTCTTGTGCATTCTGGACAGAACAGCGTGGATTTTTTTTCACTTATGCTAATGCAATCTATATTACATTGAATTAGGGCCTGTACGTTCCCATCACGTAGCGGCGAGGTGCAGAAGAAACACAGCGGGCCCCCGAACACGCTTTGTGCATATTTGTGCTCGCGTGTATAGGGAATGTAAAAATCATATACATTACCAAAGAACCACGGCTTAATCAGATTGTTCACGTTGCGCCGAGAACAAGGATTTCCTAAATGTAAAGACTATTCCGGCAAAATTACGTACTAATCACGTGTGTGCAAAAGCTGCACCTCTTACTAAGAAACTTTAGGCTTTATTCAACGAAGGGAGAGTTGTCTGGAGGATTCCCATTTCATCTTCCTCATTCACTATTCATTATTAAGGGCCAAGACTGGCATGTTTTGCCAGGAAAAGGCTGGGCTGGCCATGAAGAGTGTATAAGTTAATATATTAACTATACATTATACAGGGCCAGCCAAGCTTTTCTTGCTGGAGAAGCTCACTGGGGTTGGACCTTCATAATGAATGGTGAGGTCAAGGAGCTGAAACACAATTATCCCGCAAACTCTCCCTATAGCTCTACCTTTGGTGATTTGGCCCCTTATACGTGCCGTATCAGCCAAGAACAGCAAGTATATGGAGGTGAATTGGTCATTTTATCCAGGAATCGTATGCCTTTCATATGTCGCTGGCCATCCCCTTACCAAGTGCCCTTCTTTAGGAGTAAAAGTCCCTCTTTGGGACCTAATGACACTTTCCTCCTTTCCTCCCCTAGGAGTTGTGCTCTAAATCCTTACAAGGCACAATAATGTATATATGAAGAAGGGGCTTATAAATTAAATTGTGAAAATAAATTAGTCTTTTAAAACAGCTACTAATTGGTCCCCGTGTCACATATAAAGTCTTAGAAAAGCCCCTGGACACACATACACTTCAAATACTGTTACGCAGGTCATGAAGTGGGATATTTCCATAAACCTGAGCATTTTCTGCATTTAATAAGTTGTATTCCCTTTCGTTGATGTGTTTTTGAGTATGACAGAATGGTGTTCAGCCAATGTAGCCAACATTTTCACTTCTAAGAAAATAAATACTTTTTGTAACTGTTATTCTATTTCCAGGAATTGGGGAAGGCCATTTAACCTAGAAAAATGTGTGTGTGCAAAAAAAAATATAAAAAAAATAAATAATGATAAAAATATATATATATATATATCTATATATAGTGAGCTCTGTGGCCTAGGGATCAGTTCCGGTGTTTTATCAGCAACTAATTAGTAATAAATGCTTTTAATCAACATTATTAATTAAAAGTGTGAGCGGAGAGGGGATATAAGAAACGCAGTGGGACCTTACTCCAATCAGAACGCCATACTTTCTTAGCCAGTCTGATTAATGAGTCTCTTCTACATTTTGTCGTCAGCCCCTCATTAACAAGGCGGGCGATGTAATATTACACGGGCCCTTGACCATTTCTCCTGAGTGATTGATGCAATAATGACTGGCCATGGCTCTTCCACTCGCAGTAAATCTGAGGCATGCATTGCAGAATTCAGACACTGATGGCGTTAATCCTACCAATTGGAGTCTCTGACTTCGCTGTATTAAAGCAGGAATAGGCGACCCCGATATGGAGAAGTGTTTTCGATGTTTGCCGTCATCACCTACCCTTATTTGTTTTGCAATTAGTCTGTTAGCTTGGGGATTAGTTGCACAGATAACCCATTGGGAATGCAGAAATATTAGATAGAACAAATTAAAAATGTATAACCTTAATGGGCTAGTGAGATCTCCAGTTTTACTTTTAATTACTCTGGGAAGAAATTTTTTTATCTAGAGGTTCTAACCTAGTAAAGTTACTTGTAGAATGGCTGCCACAAAACACTTTTATATATATATATATCATCATTTTGGTAAAAAGCATGAAATTCTTGCCCAGTTTGCCAAATTGTGTCAGAATTGGGAGAATACATAAAATAAGGCAATGGCGTGATTTAAATGTATGTGTAGATTTGTGTCAAATTTGCAATACCCCCATACTGGACGGACCTGGAGTCTCCGGATGAAGCGCTGCTTCCCCATGTCTCTGGGTCAGTTACTCTCATTTCACCATGCCCCAGTCCCCGCCTACTTCTTTCAAACCCCTCCCACACTTACAGATTTCTAGTGCTAGCCCAACCCCCACACACAAAGCCACTCCCCCAGGCTCCGTAGTTACAGGTATGAATATCGGTAAGTGAGACCTGGCAGTGTTTCTGCATAAATTAACCTGTGACAAGCAACTTTCAGAAGATTCCAAACTTCGTCGCGCCATCGTTACCAGTACGAAGATTTGACGTTTGGAAAAGAGATCTTAAAAACTGGGGTCCAAGTGTTTTTTGTTTTTTTTTTTACATGTGGATATACAAAAAACAAAAAACTGTCTACGCTTCTTACCCTAATAAAGTTGGCAACAAATATATAAACATAATATAAATGAGAGGTTTTGGTTATATGAATTGGCCAAAGCATAATTAAGCTCACCCGCCACGTCAAGGCACACTCTCAATAGGGTGAGAACCTACTTTCACCTCCTACTGTTGCCAACTTTAGTAGGGTAAGAAGCGCAGACAGTTTTTGTTTTTTGTATACATTGTACAGCCAATACACTGTTTTTGCAGCATTCTTACACCTGTTTGGTAGGCCTCGTACTATACATTTGTATTATTTGAGCCTGTGACTAGCTTAGCACCGACATTTTTTCTTTTCCATGTGGATAGACAGGCAGCATTCTACCTGCAGCAAAGTCTGCATTAAGTTATAAGATGATGGCTGAGTGTCTTGGGAGTCATAGTAAACACTGCTTGCGTCTCTTATCCCTAAAAAAAAAAAAAAAAGAACATGACGACAAAACCACAACCACTTTGCTTTCTTGTCATTGAACAAAAACTCCCATCACTCTTACCTACCTGTGTTTGAGCAGACATGTTCCTAATAACCATTTATGAGAGTGCTCTAGAACTGAAAATCCCTCTTAATGGATGTCTCTTGGATGCAGGGCTTTCGCATGTCTCTTCCCAAGGGCCCAATTAAATATTCCTGCGCTGTTCCATTCCACATCACCCCTCTCTCCTTCCATAGACTAGAGTGACTGCGAGAAAATAAGCGAATCTGTGTCTTTAATTAAGTAGATACTATGTGAGACGGGGATACGGGGAGATCGGAGTTCTCGCAGCTGGGCCGCTTATGACAATCTGTACATTATTAACTCGGTCAAAAAATAAGAAAAAACAAATAGAGAAAGTGAATGAAATCTAGAAAAACAAACCTTCAGGGTACGATCCATCGGCTCTTTTATAAATGGGGGGCTTTTGGACTTGATGGGCTTAAAGATCTCCTGTCTTATATAGTATCTGGTCCCAAAAAATGTTTCTGAATGGCATGTGGCCCTTTAAATGTACACTTTTCATCATCATCATTATTTTACTCCCATTGTGCCAACGTATTTTGTACAGTGAATTGGAGAAGAACCATTCGCCCCATTTAGTCTGCCTGTAAAAACCTGTATCTTATATTCTGGTCAAATGCCATAGTGGGACAGTCTTGAATTTCTGCCTCTGTCCCTGTTTTTTTCCTCGGTGTCCCGCTTTGGCAGGGGATCCTGATCCAGTTGGAAAGATCCCCTGATTTCCCCTTACTAGCCCAGGCAGCTGTAAAATCAATGCAGGTCTGAGGTCACGGGGACCCCTTGCAACACTAGCGTCACAAGGTGGCTATTCAGGTATGGTGGAATGTGGCCACCATTCTGGGATGGCTCCTGCTTAATTCCACGACCAGCCCTGCCTTTAGCCATGGCCAACAAGTGTTCCGAATTGGTCCCTGGAAGTATTGATGCACTGTGATGTGCTGATCACATACATGTTTACTTTTACTCACTCTATTAACGGCTACCACTTCCGCTGGAAGGCAGTTTTTACCTAAGTAGTAGGCTTAGGAGAAAGGCTTACAAGGTTTTTGCCAAAAAATAGGAAGTGTTATTAGGGCTAAGCCAGACAGGCATTGGGAGCTGGCTGGAGTTACCCGCCATACATAATTTAGCTTATATGCTTTCATGGAACGGCACCATCACCGGATGCATTGGATGTAAAAACATATTACAAAGCAGTTCTCTTTAGAGTTTTGTTGTGGCAGTGCACTAAATGCTCTACAACTCCCATGAAGCTCAACCGGACAATAGGCGTTACAATGCTGCAGTGCAGATGGCTCTTGTCCCTTGAGAAGCTGAAACGTGCACTATGGACTTCATTAATAAAGAAGATGTTAAGTTACTGAGCGTACATGTGTGTAAGTGTACTCAGCTGGTGAAATCGCTCATAAAAAGGTAATAATTAAAGGTACATTAAATATTTAATGGGATTTTTAAATGCAGCAAATGCAATTATACACTAAATAACGTGAAATAAAAAGGTTTTGGATTGTTGCAGCACCTGGTGCTCCAAGTGTTACAATAGCCAAGATTCCGTATTTAGATTCCATGTAAAGAAGAGACCTCTGGGATCCCCAAAAGCATCTAAACTTTTTATCTTTTTCTGTGGTGGTCCAATAGAAAGCCTCAGCCTTTTTTTTATTTCTCCTTATTATGTCTTCTGAAAAGCAGAACATGTCATTTATTCCCATCATGTACATTTAGTTTAGGTTCCATATATATATATATATATATATATATATATATATATATATATATATATATATATATATATATATATATATATATAGTATATGTGTTATTCTTCTGTAGAAGATACGTTCTTTCTGACAAGTTGACTGAGCATAGGTTTCACAAACTTCTGGTTCCGTAGATGTTTCCTGGGGACCAGTTTGAGAAAATTGGTGTTTTTTTTCACTAAAGCGACAGCAAGAGAGTTTTCAGGAGAGTTGTGCTTTCAACTCGCTGAATTCATTAAGCTTGATGAGGGGCTGCATTTCCACTACAAGAATAACTTAGTTGACCCCGTAAAAGCGTAACAGGCAAATCTATTAGGGGACCTTCCGAGAAACTTCCCGGATTTAACTATGCGTGATACAGAGCCTCGATTCAACAGCCTGTCTAAAATCTAGACCTTTGATGAAGTTGAAGGTTCTAGTTCTTCTGGAGGACGTGCCTTGGAACTGTTGAGTATGTTCCTTGGTAATAAATGTGGCGGTTGTGTTTCTATTCCTTTTAATGATTGATATGCTACAGAAATTGGATCTGAATATTGGTTTTGGCTTTAGTACACCACGCTCAAACGTTATTTGGTTTTATTAGGTACTATTGACTGCTGGTGGTGGTGTTCCAGGTTATTTATGGAGCCTTATATGCCTTCTTTTTTGGACCCTTGACAGTATATGTCTAGATAAAAAGCCTCCGCTATGGAGTTGACTGTGAATTAACTACAGCCATGAACCTCCTAATTCAGTGACGTATACATCAGTGTAGGCGTATACATTAGTGTAGGCGTCTAGTGGCTTTTTATTCCACGGGCATCGAGGTGGTTGAGATGTCACGAGCATGCTGTGTTCTGCCTGTCTAGGCATGTGCAGGGTGTTTATTTCAGCTTCCTACAGGTGCGTTCCATTTCTTTAGATGCGCCTCGAGGATTCTAGACATGTTTTTTATGGACTGGAATGTATGCGTTTCAATTGTGGAAAGAGCCTGCACACCCCATTGAATCACTTTGTGCAAGTTGTTTACCGGTGGTTTCGACGTAGTTCTTCTCAGCGGCCACAATCTAATTCCCCGCAGTCGCTGTTTTGGGGTTATATTAACTTATGTTATGTTTATGTTTATACTAAGTTATGTTTGGACGGATCGTTGAATAGACCCCTATAACTCGCCTACCAATTTAAGCTCCGTTGAATAAAAACAAAATTTTAACCATTTCTGGACCAGAGGGATGAATGCAGCGGATAGTTCTCTGTCACTGAACGGTTAAAGAAAATGGTGATTGTTGGAGAGTCAATATAAAATAATAGAAAATATATCACACCATGCGCTCGAATGCCTGGGCCTGATTTTCTATTGCATATTTGGAAGGGCGATTGGTACGTACTGCATAGAGACATAGAATTTGATAGCATATAAGAACATATAAGAAGATAAGACTCAGACCTTAATCAGCCGATGGTCTTGTCTTAGATTCAGTATAGCTTTATGCCTACCCCATGCATGTTTAAATTCCCTCACTGTATTAACCTCTACCACTTCTGATGGGAGACTGTTCCATTTATCTACCACTCTCTTGATAAAGTAAACCCAAAGAAGTTACTTTAGTGAGTCCTCCAGCTTCTGCATCATTATAAGAGTCAATGTTAGTTATGGGATGCTCTAGTTATGTGTGTGTGTGTGTATGTATGTAACCATAACTTATGTAATGGTATATGTATGTATATATTCAGAATCTTTTATTGAACGTTTTTCACTTGTGTTTCCCTGAAAGCACACCGTACTGCATGTCATTTCCCATCTGCAGCTGTGACCGTGGGGACTAGCCTGTTTTCAGCAAAGATCATTAGGAACGCAATGATTAACAAAACGTGCTTAATTACCAGAAAGTAAACGAAAATGTCAGCAGCATGGAAAATCTGATGAATATTCTCTTATCTGTATGTGTATATCATCAGCTACCTGATTATATTAGTGTTATTTCTTGGTTAAAAAAAATAGGTATTTTGATTGTTAAAGTGCTTTGTTTACTGGCGTAAATAATTTACTTGGCAAACATTTTTCTGTTTTCTCTTTTAAACAGAATTTCCACATTCCTAATATAATGTCATTGTGTGTGTGTTTTTTCCCCCACGCATGCTTCACACCCACTTGGCTCTCAATAAATGTGGTGTTTCTTTTTGAGAATGACTCTAAACAGCATTTATACAACATGATTTTATTGACACTGAATGCATTTGCCAATTTTTAGACAGTTAATGGCTTGAGCTGAAGAATTAAGCTCTGATATACCTGCAGTTCCAGATGTGGCCACGGGGGGAGCTAGTGGTAAAAGTTCCAGCTGATCCCAAATACTTTTTTCCCAGCTTCTTCCTTTTATTTATTTATATATATATCTGTGTTTGACTATTTTCTGATTATAATTGTACATTAATGACACAGAGGGTTATGGCCAAAAAAAAGGCCCAGTGCAAAGTGGACCCATCACCATAGCACAGCAGTGGAATGCAGCAGAGGAATGTTACGTCTCTATTTTCACCACTTTCTGGGCAAGAATGTTGATTACCCCCCAGTAATGGTTCTAAGCATTCTGTTCCCCTGGGTTTCCTTCACAGAAATTAAAAGATTGTTTTGCCAGCCAAGCTTCTTTATTAGCCGTCGTGATACCCGTCCCAGGCTGCTATCTTCTGTCTGCAAACACACCATTCTATACTCGAATTAGCATGTATGGCAGATAATATCTTAAGCCAATATTTGTAGTTGGATTTAGCTGTGTTGTTCTGTTTGTAGACGCATAGGAGTGGATCGTGAAGCATCATTTTATGTATGCATCTCACTACCTTACCAAATCCTATTAAAAAAATAATAATAAAAACCCAAATATATTATAATTTTGTTTTTTGGTATTATTGTACTTTTGTTTTGCAAAGATCAACTAACCACAGTCGACCTATGTAGAATCATCACAACAGCCCTGACTTTGTCCTTAATTTAAAAGCGAATGTTCTGATTAATATTGCAGTGTCCTGATATAATTCCATACTAACTTGCAGTAGAATTTGGTCATCACCGCTTTGTTTAAAGAATGTATCTATTTTTAGATATCATATCAAATATATCATTCAATATAAAAAATGATTTCCATAACCTAGAAAAAACATTGAGCCAATTTTGTTTTTTAAAAATAAGCTTAGTGAGTATTGAAAATATTAACCCTATAATAAATTTAATATGAAGTAGCCTACAAATTATAAATAAGTTACCTGTGTGTAGACAGAGGTATCATAATGTAAAATGGAATTTATTGTTATTTAATTTATTCTGGATTTCAGACAAAATGCCCAGTTTGTTTAACATTGAATGCTTTAATTTGTCTTTTTTATATTATATGTATGTATATATATATGTGTATATATATGTATATATATATATATATATATATATATATAATTTATATTCCATTTAAACCTGCCATCAACTGCAAATCAAATGGCAAATTGACACTCCACAGATTTTTTACAAATTTTTTTACATTAATTTAGTCAAACAACAAATCTAGAAAGAATCAAAGCCAGGGTTTATTCTTCCTGCTACATATTTCTCTACTCTACCAAGCCGCGTTTGTTTCAGGAGCTTACAATCCGGTGTGCGTTTACGTTTTTGTTGTGATGAATAAGAGGGATACTAAAAACGAGAGATGTGGAAATAATATAAGAATACGGCAAATTAGAAAAAAAAAAAAGTCGGCTTCAGACAGAGACAGAAATGGAAGAGATAAACAGGCAGTGGTGTGTAAAACCCTTCATTTGTCATGCAGTAGCAGAGCTGTGTGACAGGTAAATGTTGCTAACACTAATCCCTAGTGTATTATAGTTCTGCTCAGGAGCACAGATAAAGAAAACTACAGCACTGGGGAGAGAAACGGGAAAGAAAATGCTTGAAAGCCCCCATCTTGCTTGTCAGCACGGAGGAGAGGGGGTGGAGGGAAGAAACAATATTGAGGGGGGGGGTTCTTGTGTATTTCTGCAAAAGACGTTTCTAGACAAAGACAGTATGAGGTATACCAGGCGCTAGCCAACAAGCGCTGTTATTTAATTCCTTTCATGTTAAAATTATTGGATACGCATTGCTATGGCACTTAATGAGTTCTTCTGGACCAAAGAGCTTTAGTATTGTGTCAATGAGCCGGTGGAAGCCCTGCCCTCTCTCTTGTCGACTAAGGTCATATTATTATGTTGTAGTAAAGTTGACATTTGTAAGATTGCTCTGTAAATTTACCTACTCTGGAGTCGGCTAAAGGAAGAGTTGGCAGAAAAGTTTGAAGGTCCAACCCCAGTGAGCTTTTGCTGAAGAAAGAGCTTGGCTTCCCCTGTACAGTGTATAGTTAAATTTGTGTGATTTCTTCAGAATTGCCTTGCCGATTACATTATTCATTGTTCAGGGCCAGCTCAGTCCTTCTTGCTGGAGAAACTTGCCAGTCCTGGTCCTCCAAATGAATAGTTATGAGAGGATGTTGAAACCACGGCTCTGTTGCCCGCTGTGAACAGACCCCAACGAAACCCCCAATGAAACTAAGAAAAGGCAAAACATTGCCTTGGCTTTTTTTTTTTTTGGTGCTACACTTTTAGTTTAACAAAATGTGCATGCGCTATGTAATACAGCTGCAGAATATTCTTGGAATGGACATGCGACATCTGGAGAAAACAAGCCCCTTCTTGGTTCTGGCTCTGTAGCCTCTCTTGGTATTTCCTAGTTGGTGCAAATCTGGCCCAATATGTAAAATGCCTGGACATCTCACATCTTTCTAAATTCTTTTTTTTCCAAATTCTAAGTATTTAATGCTTGGTTTTCTCCTGTTTACATCCTTGAAGAACTTCTGGCAGAACTGCACTGTTCTGGGTCCAGGGTAGGCCTTGCCAATATTGTGCTACACATGTTTGCCAGCCCAGCAATACGACACAGGTCTGCGGTGCTAGGAGACGTTTAAGCTAAGACTTGTTAAGGCAGAACAAAGTGTTTTAATGGATAAAAAGTGTGCTCGCGAAGGCAGGGTTATGTTCCCTCTCCAGCCTTTGTTGATTTTCCTGATACAGCTCATGCCAAGCGATGGGACGAAAAGAGAGAGAGCGGAGTTACTGGTGTGCGGAGTGATAATGAAACGGGAGGCATTGAACCATAATTCTCTGTTCCTCGCCAGCCATAATCGAAATCCATAACTCAGTCTGTTCCTGCATTATCAGTGCATCAAAGCTGACATCCCAGGTCCATTCCTGTGACCTCATCCAGCAATGACTGCTAGGCATCCATGATTGAATAATAAAACATTATAGACCTTATTTAGCACTGACCCTACACTCTTACAGGGACTTTCTTAACATTCTTTCTATTAGTTAAAAAAAAAAAAAACAGTGAATATATAACATACCATGATTACTAGGTGTTTTCCATATTTTTCTAAGAAACATGGTAGAGTAAATGATTTTGTTCAATCTCAGCTGAGAAATAATTCAGAGTATTAGCAGCTGTCTGTATGAGCTTCTGGATATAATGCAGGTACATGTTTTTAAGATATTCCTCCTTAAGCATAGGTGGGGTTGGACAATTAACCTCACTTGCCATCTGGCCTAAAATGGCCGAGTTGTAATAAATCTAAGACTTGACATACCATAGCTTAAAAAAGCTTAGTAATTGCGGTCTGGTTAGTTTCCTTCAGGTTGATGTCTTGCGTTGAGTTTGCATAGAAATTAATAGGGATGTTGGAACCAAGCCCTTCCTCTCACAGGGACCCCAATGTGCCCCCAACCCCCCCAAGTCTAAAACTCTGCAGCTAATAAATATATAGCTCTCCAAATGTTATCTACAAACTACCAATTCTCTTTGCTATTGCCCACTTTTTTGTTGGAAAGGTCCTAAAAGTCCCCTGTTCTGGGTCTTTTTTTCATTTTTAACATGGTGAATAAAATGTTTCAGAAAATAAAATGAAACATGGTTTTTGACAATCATTTAATGTCTGCAGTAATGGCTTTTGTGCAGCTCGGGGGCCTACACAAGTGAAAATGATAGAAATTGCCACCAAGAACATTTCTGCCATGGACAATGTTAATAAAAATCAAAACAAATGACAATAAAATGTAGGCTGGGTAATGATCCGTAATACTCTTCCAGGTTACATTGAGTGGAACTAAACGTATTGAATTTAAAGACACCGTCACTTTGTCTCCACTAAACTCTTGGTGTTTGTTCCTTACAGAGACACTGATGGATACTCGGACGGCCACAGCAGAGCTGGGCTGGACAGCCAATCCTTCCTCTGGGGTGAGTATATATTTTCTTAAATAGCGGTATGCAGATAAAGGCATTGTTCCATTGGGCTGTGCATTCATGTGTTCTTTTACCGAGTTTTACCGAGTAAACCGTCTTTCGCTTATCTGCTACAAAATGCCACATGCTGTTTGGTTCCTGACCTTTCATTGTATATGCCCTTTGTGTGCAGGTGTTCCTTAATTTACAGTTGTGTATGATCCTCTCTTTGTTAGATAGTGGAATCCCCATGTACACCTCCTCCTCTTTTTTCCTGTGATTTTTCCTTCCGCAAGTCTCCCCCGAGACTCCTTCTTCCATGTTCAGAGCATGTGTCTAAGCCCTGGAATATATTTCATTTAACTACCATAGAGCCAGAAGGTTGTGCTACAAAAGTGGTTTGCAGTATGTTCTATTCCCTCGTAGGATTAAGTGTATGTGCTGACTGCTAGAATTTTTCCTCTTAAAGGTTCCTTTATAGTCTTTATATACGCCATGGTTGAAACTTTAGCAGCTAGAAGATGAGAGCACTTTCGAGAAGCAAAGATATTTAAGAAGAGGAGCAATCATTACGATAAGCCGCATAATTGATCAGAAGGGCAAGAGTTAGATGTCTGAGGACCTAGGGGTTACCTACCTAAAATGCCTAGTGCCACCAACACTAAAAGCATTGGAACAAAATGCTTGGTATGAATGGTTGGAATGGCAAGCAGGCAGCTCATGGACAATAAATGATACAATTAAGCCACCACCTGGACCTTCTCTAGACCTGTGAACTGTTCTCCAAGTCTGATTAATATTGTATCTTGAGCTTCCGGTTTATCTGGAATTAAGAAAAAAAAAATCATGTTTATTTGAATGGGAGTATCCACATTTTAGAAGAAAGTACAGACTAGAATTGGACAACCCAAAGCACTTACTTATTACTAATTAGTACTAATTACTTATTAGTACTTATTTTTGGTGTTCAGCTTTTAGCGGTGTTCAGTGTGATCAGTGTTGTAATAGCTGCACCAAGTAGCTGTAATATGAATTCAACGAGTTAAGTCTTTGGAAACCTTTGTCCACTTTTTCACATCATCACGGGCTCGGGACTAGTGACACACATTTGATATATTACACTCTCCCAGGGCCTTGACCCGAGCAGACTTTCCAAGTTATTACCACCGAGTACGTGGGCTCTGGTAACTGTGCTGCAAGCTGCCATTTCACAGATCTGCAGCTCGCCAGGTCAGCTTCCCAATGGAATCTTTCTTACGCTCCATGAATCTTTAGTGGGGTTTTTATGATGGACATTAATGCAGAAGCAAATATTCACTTTAATGGCCCTATTGTGTGCAAAGGATCGCGGGACAGAAAAGTTAATCTGTAAGATGGATGGAGCTTGAAAAAAGAATACGAGAGATGTTCTTTAACCCCACTGAAGCTGAAAGGGTATCACAGGTCCCACCAATGGAAGCTGGCAGCACCTTTGTAAATGTAGAGAGCATGTATGTTAGTATTATACTAACACAATCCGATCCTCTATTGTGCTCCAACTATCAGACATGGGAAAGGTAGGCGCCTAATATACTGCCCTTCTAATGTATTTACCAGCTGCGAAACACTTCCACCAGGATAGGGAACCAGGTGCATGATATACATAAGGATATAGGACTATTTCAGAGACCCCTGGAACTTACCTCTGTCTCTGGAAAACAAGCTGCTTTTCAATGCACGCTTGGGTTCTTGGTAGCTGCCTCTAAACCATGATAAACCCATTGTACTGTATATGTTTCCTGGAGACGGGGCCTTTACTAGGTCCTCTGCCCCACTTGTTATTTGTCACCAGAAATGGCTTCTGAACCCCTTGTTAACCCTTAAGGTAAAGTTTACTCGAAAAATAACTTTCTTTTTTGCTTTAAGTGTCAGAAAACGTATCTATCGAAGTCACTATATAAATCCCAACAGAGACTTCTTTTATTGAATATCTTGAGAAAAAATGCTGCCAAATTCCCTGACTTGGGTAATTACTAAAGATATGATATGCCACACCAATTATGCCGAGTCCATGCATCTTCATTAACGATGCGTTAAAATGCCACCAGGTCACCTTACCACAAGGCGTTCTTCACTAGCAGCTAAGTTGGGGTAATTTCCACAAGAGTGAAGATTCCAATTTCTGTATATATATAAAACAGTCATGGGGGGGGGAATGACAAGACGGTCCTTAAATAATAACTTGTGCTGAAAAGGTAACACAACTACCAATCAGCTTCATGGTCTGTTGATTAATGTAACACTTCTTTAAAGACCGTCTTGCTATTACATAGGTTAGATGTCATTCTTCTAATGAGGAATTCTTTGAATAGCTCATGCTGCAAAACTCTTGGTCTTCAGTCTTAAAAGGGACCTTAAAGATGGCAGTACAGCATATCACCATACTTTGTTTCATTCCCTGACGTCTTTTGTTCTCTTTTAATGCATTTTGGATCTCTATACGTTCTCTTTCTTCCTACCCCCCTGCGTCTCTCCTCATTTTACTCTGGCATTCCCTCCTCCATCCTATCCGGCACACCTCCCTCCTCCCTCTCTCTCTTTACAGTTGAGATCTGTAATTAGGAAACATTAGCAGCCTGAAAGCAGCTTTCATACCTGAAACATCGGCAGTAAATGCACTCAGCAGTTCTCTTCCATGGCTATTAATGTCACTTTTATGAAGTAATGAAGAACAAAACACCCTCAGGCACTTTAAACCGTTGTTTTTTTTTAATACAACGTGATCCTTTTCAGTAGTGAACAATCTCCTTGTTTGCAGCCACAATGCAAGCTTTCTAACAAACTATGTGAAAGACCCCCTTAGAAGGAAGCATGTGGCTTCCTCCTCACCTTGCTAGTGGAGTTCAGGCTTGTCCTCTTGTCTTCCAAATATAGCCCATGGTAACAAGTAAAAGGTACATTTATAGAATCCCTTTAAGAAGCAATAATGTTTTAGGCATCAGCGGTTACATTTTAGGAGCCGGGCTGTTTTATACTCTGGTTAGAAGCCATGCGTGGACGTTGGAGTTTGACGTAAGCATTTATAAAAATTGTGTCTTATAGCAACCATTACCTGGTATATTCACTAAGGCTAGAGCTAGGTGATTATCTCTCGGTAAGCCTGTGGACGGGGGGCAGAACATCCCCTTACTTCTCCATGTCGCTGTTAGTTGACTTGCCAGTGAGCTGCCGAGAGCTTCCTATCATACATACAACTTGCTTAAAGTTGAGAAAGTCTTTAAGGACCCATCAAACTTTTTAGTCAATGCCCTTGGATAAAAAAAACAACAAAATATTGTGTGAAAATTGTCTGTGAGGCCTCTTTTCAGGTTAATAACCCCATTAATGTCATTTATCTCCATCCTTACTTATATCATTTCACTTCAACTTTTCCTAGAGACCAATTGACCACCGTGTCCTACGCCATTCCTTTAGCCAGGGGGTATAAATGCAGACAGACTACTTTGTACACGTCTGTTAAGTATTTATGGATATAACACAAAATTACTTAAAGTAATTTGCTTATGCTTCTGTGTTTATGCACAAATCTAACCATCGTTTTTTTCCAATTGGTAGGAAGATTATTTGGTTGTTGTGAGCAAGGGGCTCTTGAGTGCGATGAAAGGCTTGCCATTCAGATATTAATATAGACTTGACCTGTGTAAATACGCAATACCCTGGAGTGTTGTTTTCTGTGTATATACTCGGTTTTTAAAGAAGTCCAGAGTGTCCCAAATGAATACTCAAATGATCCAAGCATCCCAGCTTGTGCCTTTCTCACTGGTGTATTGACACCTGCAATTGCTCCTTGAGTACAGGTGACTTCAGTCATCTTTCATATGGACGTTAGAGTCACTACAATATAATAAACATAGAATTTGACGTCAGATAAGAACCACTCGGCCCATCTAGTCTGCTCAGTTTTCATGATTCAGACTCAGACCTTAATCAGTTCGTGGTCTCATCTTGGAGATAACCATATGTATTAACTTCTACTACTTCTACTGGGAAGCTGTTCCACTCCCCTACCACCTTCTCTATAAAGCTCCTTCCATTGCATCTAAGCCTCTGATTTGAGATTATCCTCCTACTTTGTTTAATCCCTTTATGTACCGTATTTAAATGTTTCTATCACATCCCCTGTCTCTTCTCTCTTCCAGGCCATACATATTAATATCCCCTATTCTTTCTTGATATTTTTATCCTGTGAATCGGTTACCCTTTAGGAGTGTAAATGTCTGTCATTTAACACTTGGTTTTTGGAATGAAGTTTCCTACTTGAAATTGTTGACAATCACCTGTTGAATGATATACACGTTTAATCAACGCAAGCCTTTTGTACGTCAGCGAGTTTCTCAGTCTGTGCTCGGTGCAGAGTGGCTGGTGTTGGCAGGATTCCCCCGAACATGCGCTGCTTCTGTGTGTGTGACTAGATTGTCTTTTGTGTCTGTGGAGACTTTGTCTTTTTCTCCCAGGGCTTGTGACATTAACTCAAGGACCCCTGCTGAGATTAAACAAGCGCTCCCTTGCTAGAAAGGACATCAGAGAGTGAAAGTGAGCTTCATAATCAAGAGAACAAGGCAGGGATCATTCTTTTACTGTTTAGTGGGGTAATTGGGATTAGAGTGGCATTTAGAAACATACCTAGGCTCCCACTAATGCCTTCCTCCCCCACAGTCTGCAAACATGACCTCACTGATTGAAGTGAGCTCGTGTTTAACCCATCAGTTGCCAGGAGGTATTTGAGGTATTGCTGATTAAAATTCTGTCGCGGCACTGCTTTTTTTTTTTTACACGAATATCCGTAGTTAAGATCCCATGCTCTGATTTCTAACGCTTCTTTCTCTTTTGGAATCCTTGATACGCAATCCTTGCAGCCATTTTTGGCCTTAACTAAATCTCAGTGCCCGGATCTCTTTGTAATCATTACTTCATACCCTGCCTTTATCCCTTCAGCGTTCCTCACCTTGGCATTCTCTCCCATCAGTTGTGCCCTCTCAACCTACCTGGTATTCTGCATCATCATGTCTCCTGAACTTGCCCTGGACATTTTTTGACATTTTCCTTCTCTACATGGCCATCTTTAACACAGTCAAATACTAAAGAGGCTGGTACGATGGGGCCCACAACAGCTATCCTCTGGGCCTCTGTTGGTGTCCATTTGCACAGAACTAGCATGCTGTGTGAACAGAGTAGGCAGCTGGTGACAGGACCCATGAGCATAAGGCAGGGGCTCAAGGGGAGGTTTGCCCAGGGCCCTTCTTCTCTATTGCATCTATCTGCTCCTTCACCCTGTCTTATGTAGTTTGGTCTCTTCAACTTTTATATTAAATAGGAGAATAGGATCAGAATTTAGGGAATATATGGCATATCTGGAACTAGTGGTGATGGATTTCCAAAATAAATATACAGATTTCTGACCTAAAGGCAAGATAGGGTCTAGGTTGGAAAACCTGCCTTTGTACAGCTGATAACCCTGGAGGACCATTTCTGCAGCTTACAACCACATGAACCTTTTGGACATTCTATTGCATTGCAAACTTCATAGTTCGTACAAAAAAACCGCCACTGATTTGAGGCGAAAACTGTCGCTTAATAACGTATATGTGGAATGCAGTGCTGACAGCTGTACATCCGAAGCAAACGTAACCTTGGTTACTACTGGAGCTGGAATGGGAGCCTCCCCTGCACAATGGGGCAAGAAAAGCCTCATAATGGGCTAGCCATTGGTGAGGCCTACAGAGCTAAGCCCTAAAGCATGGAATGAAGATTTTTTTAGCTATAACATGGCCCCTGTGCTGTGCATCAAAAGTAACGGTGGTATTTTTTCTTCCTGCTTCTTCAGATATTTAAAAAAAATATATATATATTTATAAAATTCTCCCAAATCCCATCTTGATGGACTCTATAAGACTCCTGCTGTTTTCCATCTTTGCTTCCTGTGTTACAGCCCTGCCAATGCCGAAGTGGGTAAAAAGTTCCACGACAAAGCACTCTCATATGAACCATAGTATATGTAGTTTTGAAATATAAGGTTGTGGGCCACAACCAACACACTCCAACAATAATATGTTTATTACACCCCTTCCTTGACCAGAGGTCCCTGATTTCTTCCAGGTGAGATCCAAGGATGCCCTCGGACATCTCATCCTCTAATGCCCCCATCCAAACCCCAAAAACATGCCTAGATTTTAGGGTCTAAACCTGGTATATATGTTGCTGGTGAACACTAAACAATCTTTTCATTTATGGACAATTTATTTTTTCATTAATGCCTCTCTTTAATTACTTGAATTTGCAACTAGTCAATCAACAAAAACATTCCACTGGTTTCTATGGTGATTACCTTACATTTAGCCCTTTGCTCCAAAACTACCCTTTACAAATATGGCCTACTGTTTTTTAATGAGCCCAGGCAATGGCAGTCTTGAAAAGGTGTTACGGTTTCTTCCTTTTTCGTCTCATTAGGGTAATGTGATATTCATTATTGATAGGTGTCTGAGATGCTGCAGTTAATCTGATAGTTATTGTTGTCTTGGTGAACACTTTTCCTTCCACCACTGCCTCTCCACATGCACCTTATCCACTCTCATCTCCTGTTTATTTCATTATCAGAACAATAACATTGCATTTTTAAGATTGGGTTTTAATTAGTAACCGCAGTGGCTTCCTCCCCGGAGCTTGCGGAGCGCAAATTTCTAAAGTGCTATGAAGTGCTATCCAGTCAAATTAATCTTTGTGATTAATATCACTTACCTTTGTGATGCTAGGGAAGCAGAAATGCAGATAATGAGAGAGGAACGGATAAGATGCCGCTAAGTGGGGGATCTGCTTTATGCGGAAAAATATTGTCCTCAGAAGACGAGTTATGCTTGTATGGTGCGCGATGCTGTACGCGAGAATTCTCTGCGGGGATGTAATACAGAACATGGAGCACGTTTAGGCTATTACAGACAGAAGGTAGAATTTCACTGCAGACTAGACCAGTTTTTTTACTGATAAAAAAAAATATATAAAAATATATGTCAAGTCATTTGCATGTAATACTAAAATAAGAGAGGGATAATATAAAAGGGAATCATTTATAGGAGCTTTTTATATGTGTTTGTTTTGTCTCTCTGAATGGGGTAATTAATCACTCGGAAACGCGGTTACCAATGTATATCAAAAATGTGTTTTCTGGATTTTTGCGAAGGCGTTTTGTTTCAAGATCCACACACTATTATAGGGACGGTTCCGGGTTGGCCCCTAAACAATCAATGCATGTAAAATACTTTGCAGCTTCCCACCCTCTCGGTGGTCCGATGTCTTGCCTGATGCAGCCATTGAAATCAATGGGGGCACTTAATGCTCATGTGCACAGGGGTCTTGTTAGCCCCCTACCGAGAATGTTCGTAGAGCTGGAGCTGGCTGGTGGAAAGTATATGACGTGCATTGAGATTCGTTAATCTCCTGCGTTTGCAAGGGTGGCATCACATAAATTTAATGGGCCCTCAACACTATCACATGCATTCAAGTGCATATGATCACTGGGGTGTCCCTTTAATTAATTTTAAATTATCAGCTTTCTGGTTGTTGGCAGATATGCAGGTTTTCTGCATGTCCCTCCAGGACCCAAATCCCTTTTCTTGGTGATGTCCCTCTGAGAATGTTTGGTGATTGTGAGCATATCATGGTGTTCTACAGCCCTAGGAGTCACAATAATGTGTGTGGAAAAGCCAGAAAATGTGTTTTGAAACTAAATTGTGTAAATAAAATACAAACAATTCCAATTATCCTTCTTAAAATACCTTGGTCATTTACATTATAGCTACCCGTGGATCACAGAGTCACATTAACTAAGTTGGTTGAATCCCTCTCCCCTGACCACATCCCCAAAACAAGAGTCCATCTTTGGCCATCTGAGTTGCTTGGAGATCTACTATCAACCAAGACCCATGTGCATCAAGAATTCTTGGCTTTCAAAGAAAATCTGGTTGGGTCTTAAAATGTCTGCATTGACCTGTAAACCCTGCAAATACAGGAATCTTTAAAAGCCTGTTATTTTTATAAAACTATATATAAATTTGTTATTTCAGGTGTAAGTCGTGGTAGACATATATATTGAGGAGGAACTGTAACTATTATTACAGTACAGTTTTGTGTGGGATGTCTATAAAATGAGTTAATGCCTATTATTAACAGCCAGAGTTTAGTTCCTTGAGATAAGGCATCATAAAGGATAGGTAGTGTATGTATAAGATGGCCCTTAAAGTTCCACTTATTGCACTTTATAGTGTGTTTAGCAAATAAACCTTATCAGATCTGTCATTGTGTTTTTGTCTTCCTGGTATTTATTCGCATCAAATCAACTTGTCAGTTTCTATGGCTGCTTTTGTGTCACATGGAAATTAAGTGCCCCCTGTAAAAAAAAAAATAAAAAAAAATATATATATTATTTCTGGGAGGGCTTTGGCCATTGAAGAGTATTGTAAATAATATTTACAGTGGAACAGTATATTTGATAACGTGTTTAATCCATTGCCTTTATGATTCTGGGTTTATAGCATTAAAAGTGTAGTTTCACCACCAGTTCTTGTTTTTGTTTTCCCTGCAGTGGGAGGAAGTGAGCGGCTATGATGAAAACCTCAACACAATCCGTACATATCAGGTGTGCAACGTCTTTGAGCCAAATCAGAACAACTGGCTTCTTACTACGTTCATCCCGAGACGAGGGGCCCATCGCGTTTACGTAGAGATGAGATTCACCGTTCGGGACTGTAGTAGCCTTCCCAATGTTCCAGGCTCTTGCAAAGAAACATTCAACTTGTACTACTATGAGACAGACTCCAATGTTGCTAATAAGAATTCAGCCTTTTGGAACGATGCCCCCTACCTTAAGGTGGACACTATAGCTGCTGATGAGAGTTTCTCACAAGTGGACTTTGGTGGGAGACTGATGAAGGTCAACACTGAAGTGCGTAGCTTTGGCCCATTGACTCGTAGCGGCTTCTATTTAGCCTTCCAGGATTATGGAGCATGCATGTCGCTCCTCTCCGTCCGTGTTTTCTTCAAAAAATGCCCTAGTGTCGTTCAGAATTTTGCAGTCTTCCCTGAAACCATGACTGGTGCAGAGAGCACGTCCCTTGTGATATCACGGGGTATCTGCATCCCTAACGCGGAGGAGGTAGATGTGCCTATTAAACTCTATTGCAATGGAGATGGGGAGTGGATGGTTCCTATTGGTAGATGCACATGCAAAGCTGGATACGAGCCCGAAAATCACATCATCTGTAAAGGTAAGAATTTCTAATCTATTATTTTGTATATGAAATGCACTCTTTTTTTCTGAAAAATTTAAATTTTATAAGGAAAATAAAATAAAGAACAAGAAAAATATAATATATATATATATATATATATACATACAAAACAATGATGTCACATGCTTTAATGCGATGGCGCTCCATCGTCAGTAAAATGTCTCCATGATTAACAATTTCTTTCTGGTAAGCGTGTGGCAGAGTCCACGTCTCGTTGGATTGGATTGTTAATGTATGTAGATCTGTTGCGGCTTACCCTGGTCTCCCGTGCGTTTCTCAAACCACACAAAGCCATTGTACTTGGCCCGGACTTGCAGCGTTCCGGGAGTGCCAAGGGGATTTGCCTGGCAGCAAACAGCACAGGTTTATTGAAATAAATGTGACGGGAAAAAATTATGAGCTACCGTTTCATGAAAAAAACCATATAAGTTTGAGTGTGTGTGATATGCGGCTGCCGCGCGTTGCCACATTATTATATGTATGGTAAAGGGTTTTCTGTGGCGATATGTATTATTGTCTTGTGTTTCTAAAGGGACATTACAGCCATCCCTTTAAATTTTTGTGGCTTCCCCTTGTAATTATATAGGCGGAGGGTTCTGCAGAACCCCCGCATACACATTTGCCATTCTCCCCATCCCCAGCCCTTTTCCCTGTTTCTGTAGTTCACCTGAATGCATCACTATATATACTTACGAGTAGAGAGCGTTGCAGGGGGTCTAATGAACTCCCGTGCGCATGCACAGAAAGAGCTCCTATCGATTGCAGTAGGAACTCTTTCATGCCGCTGATCAGTGGTGCAAAACATCGGGCCAAGTTGGTTGTGTTCTGCTGTAGCTTCTTCTTGCGGTAAGTATTTAGTTTTTTGTATGTTTGATAAATTCATTTACGTTCACCCGTCGGGGGCCTTGCGTTGTGCATTACACGGGCATTGTTCACAAAGGCCATTACCATCCCATCCTGGTGTCCCTCTTTAGGACCCAGATCCCTCTCTCTCCGTGTCCGCCCCAGCTCGTCCCTGTTTTTTGTATCTGAATCTTTAGTGCGGTAGAAACGAATCCTTGTTCTGCAGCCCTGCAATCATGTATACACAAATAGCATGAAATGTGTTTATAAATCAAAATGTGTAAATAAAATGTGTGTTTGGAGTTATGACCTCATATAAACAGTTGGGTGTGGTGGTTCCGACAGGAGACAACATGATATATCTCTCTGCATCCTCTTTTAAAGGGTCCCTGTGGATAGTGGGAATTGTAATCCTCCTAGAGCCAGGCATGTATCTGTAGGCCATCTTTGCATGTTTAGTACATGTCCTGTATACGTTTAGTGTATAGTTTCATTATCACAGTACAGACTTAAAGATTGGGACTGATAAACACTTTGAGATTTTTGTTAAAATATCAGAAAAAAAAGTCTGCTTCTTCATTGATAAACCCTTCCGCCAGAGTGTGAATTCAGGATACAGCAATGTGATACTTTCTTTTCGTGTTAAATGCACCCTGGCCTTTTGGGAAGAAAAAAAAAACATCCAATTACGCATTCCGAGGATTAAAGAGGGGCATGAAAATGGTGAGAAAGCATTTACACAAGGTCAATACAGCAGCTTTGTAGCTCTAATGGAAGACCTGCCAGGCCCATCATTCCTAAGCGGTGCTACCACAAAACTCGGAAGGCAGGATTTTTAGCTCTGCGCTGCTTCTCTTTTCCATATAAAGGTTTTTACCTATATTAATATATCTCTGATTGTAACTGTGCATCTATACATATGCTGCTTTTTTCCAAGGAAAAAAAATCCAAGGAAGGACTAGTCCGGAACTTCAAGTAAATTTACTATGTTAGGTAGTTTGATAGGTCACCTGTTAGGGAAAAGATCACAAAGTTATAATTCAGAAATGCACTACTGATGTATGAGTGTAAAGACCAATGTTATACATTAATAGAATAATCCTCTACATACTCATATACATGTCATTATTTGGTTATTAGTCCATACTAGAAACATGTTAATTTTCTGGAAAGAAAATTTCACAAAATACTCCAAATAAGAGGCATGCAAAATGTGCCGGTAGCATTACACACTTCAGATACCAGAACAAAAAATGTGTGGGCTCCGACTCCTTCATGTGATACTGAGCTCATCTTCTGCATCGTTGGGTTGTCTTCTGCTGTGGTTTTGATGCTATTGGAATTAGCACCTTGACTCCTCTCCAAAGAGGTCTGTATTATATTTCTTATCTTATCCTACCTGGACATGCTTTGCTTGCACCCCAACATTTCTTTTCAATCAGATGTCAGTTTCCTGAATAGAACTTGGCTCGCTCTCTTCATGCATCGTCCATGACCGGAAATCTCGGAAATGAAATGCTTGCGTGGACGTAACACCAGCTATGTGCAGCAGCGTTTCACACAGATATTGTCTGCCATTTAATTAAGACAGCAGAGGGCATCTGGACAATATATGAAGCTGTGTATAAATCCGTGCTCACATGTGGGCATGTGAGAAAAACCCTATTCAATAATGTGGTTCATAGCATCACGACCTAAAATGTGCATATTGAAAACAATGATTAAGCACAGCAATAGTGATACACAGCATAATCAGAAAATGGTTCAATTCACTGATAAAGGCTGAAAGTGAGAGGAGAAATCTCGCTCCCCTCCGCCCCTCCATCCATATGAGATGAATTTCAGTCTGTGCCAGGAGGAATTGAACTCAGCAGGTCCACAGGCACTCAATGCTGAAAACAACATGACATGATCAATTTAATAAGAGTAAACATTGCAGATGGTTCTGCCACACCGCCTCGGTGATGTCCGATCTGGAGCCCAGTGGAGCAAGATGCATAGTGAACTCTCATAATGATGGTGCCAGAAGAGAGGTTATTAAAAATTGATTCATTCTGCGGTGATGATGCCGAGGTAGCAATGGGTCCGTCTCTGCTGAGGCAAATAGATCAGATGATGTCAGGATGAGGTCACTTGTCTAAAGAAGGGACATTAGCCACCAAAGGATACTGGTGATGTCGTAGTCCCAAGACGGGAATTAAACAGTGATGTTATAAACATTTTCTTATTATTCTGTATCAATGTTACTTTGAATCACTATTCCAGGATGCCTTATATATGATTCAGTTGCTGCCATTCTACCGCTGTTTTAACCCCTTCCATCTTGAGCTGCAGTTGGGAACACTGATTTCTTACCCATCTTCACCACCATAGCGTAGTGTAATAAGCAGACTAATGACCCCGTCAGATACATGCATACAATATTCACCTCCATCTCTGCAGGCCTCCAGTGAAAATCATTTCCATTGATATCCCTATATTTTAAAACACAGCGCTCATTACCACTTCATCTCGTATATAATTTTGGACGCACTCATGGTTTTTTCCAAGTATTCTCCCAATAGGAGTAATCAGTGCACTGACTGTAACGTTCCTTCCTTCTCCGAAATGTAATATTTGTAGTCTGTTTAATAACCATACACAATGAAATGTTCCTCTGATGTATGCCACAATGCTGCTCCTATAATGTACATGGCAGAAAGCTGGGGAGATGTTGCTTGGCTTCAAGCTGTTCAGGGCCTTTTTGACTATTAATGGGTTGCTCATTCGTATAAACAGGTGAGCGTAAACTCATCCCTCTGGATGTGACAAAAAGATCGTTCATCATAAAGATAATTTAATTTTAAAAATGTAAATTTAACTGATGGCTTTTTCCACATTGACCAAATTCCAAACGCCCCCCCGGATCTTTGGAGAGATATGCCAAAGACCTGGCCGATATAACCCTGGAGTTACTCCTCCATATCGCCTGGTTAATTAGCATTTGTAAATTGAGCCTCAGGTTCAGGCAGAGGCCACAAAACCGTCCTGCGGCCTTCAGCTTGACAAGGTAGTTGGTGGTGGGTACCTCCTTTGAGTCATCTAACTATGCGCTGGTATCCAGTATCCTCTTGAGTTATTGCGAAACCTCCCATATGTTGTTGGCTTGTATGCAAATTATTGTACATGATACGGAGTAGGAGTTAAAACGGAATACGTTGCTTATTGAAAACACCGTATCAATCATTCCATGACTAATCAGAGTTCCCTTTACGCCGGCCAATTAAACCGAAACATGAAAGAGTTGCCGCTTCCTTTTGAAGTAAGATATTTCTCGCCTCTCTGGATGTAGCAGCTGCTGACAAGCGTCGTCCTTGATATTTTTTTTTCTTCTATTTTTATTTTTTCCCTTCTTTAAGTTTGATAGAATCAGAGCAGCGAACACGTAGTCATACGGCAGTATTATACTAAGGGTGACATCGGTATCTTCTTACCAAGCATGGTACAGTTTGACAGCAGGTAATAACCACATGTCTTACTCAAAAACTGTGTAGAAGTCCTTCAGCATGCAGGTTCTACTTAGCGTGTCAATCTCTACGGGAAGTCACAACAAAAATATTCGATGCCGTCTCTTGGAAAACCCTCCTTCCTAGGGCTGAACCGCCTCGTAGCATTTATTTTAAAGGGACAATCAGTTGTCTCTTTCCAGGTTAATTTCTTCACTGTTTTGATGCCCCTGAATTCTTTTCTTCTGTTTGTTACCTGCGTCACGTCTGTAATATGTTATCTTGGCCAATGCTAAACATGTTTTTTTTTTTTAATATACCTTTAAATATTTTTCCTGTTCTATACATCTTCGCTTTTTAGAGTGGTCTGGATTATTGCTGACCAATATTCTTGTTCTGCACGTAATTATGATGGTTTATTTATGCATTAACCTCTGTACAGCAGAAAGACCTGGCTTTGCATCTCCCCAAGTGACCATTGCATGAGATGCTTTAATGGCCTTCTATTTGGTGCATTGTGACAGTCCCTCGGCAGTGAAGGAATTGGATTTTTACAGTAGATTCTGGTTTTAAAGTCTTTATGATTCATTAAGAGTCTGTGTTATATATCTTAGATCCCTGCTTATTAATACTTCATCAGGAGTGCTATCACTTTGGTTTTTATCATTGCTTACAACGATAGCACCTGTTTAAGAAATCGATTAAATGACGCGTACTTAATATAGTTTGCATACGAATAGGTGAACAGATGAATGTAGTATCTCCTAATACAGGGAGAGAGGTGTCAGAGGGATTTTTGTAAGCATGCATACGTAAAATAAGGGGTGTGTGAGATTAAAGGGGGTAACATCTGATCCAGGTTATATATTGACCAGACTGGATGCAACAGTCAGGTTGGACAGAGTCTTTTATGAGCTGCGTGGTGTCATAGGGAAGAATCTATGGATTATCTAGGTGGGCTAGAAGCATTTCCGAAATCTTTGCTAGCCAGACAGCAGTTCTATTTATCAGTGTAATGGTAGAAATGTAGCGGGTACCATACTTCCCATTTAACCACACGTACACACGCTGACAAAACGTCGGGTGAAATCCATTCCTGTTCCAAATCAAAAAACCATAATAGGTGCTGGCTAGACTTAGTAACATGACATTTCTTTTTTCTCCATCTGAAGTCTGTTACATAAACATGTTATTTCAGTCAATCGCGCACACAAAGAAATCAACGAGCGCCGTGGAACGTGGAAAGGTGAGAGAGTAAGGAAATAGCTGTTGGTAATAGGGGCGAGCGAGATTAGCGGAAAGGACCGCAGGGGGCTCGTTCCCTGCAGGCTGATGTGCTGTGTGAACATGTGTTAATGTACAGGCAGAAGAAAGCACTGCAGCCATCAACAAGTCCCACGAGCCTCTCTCCCCCTCCGCCAGCAATACTCTGCAATCACGGCAATTCCTCCTCTATCACATCAACGCACAACCTCAGCAATTCCTGTGCCTCCGGACCTTGTAGCCTGCTTAGCATCATGGGAGTTGCAGTTCATAGCAGCTGGAGTACTCCGAGAGTCTCTTTTTTCACCTTTTATTGCCCAATCCGGTTGCTATTTTGTGAGCTCTGCTCCCTTGTATGAGCACTTGACAAAGCTTGATTTATAACTGTATTTATTTCTTACACTTCTGCAAAAGCTACAATAGAAACAGTGATTAATGTATCACGGAAAAGTCTAAGCGGCCTGCTTAGGAATGCTTTATTCTCTCTTTTTTGTGTTTTTGTTGCAAATGTATTTGGTGCTTTTCAGTTGACATTATGGTTTCGAATTAGGAGAGCTTCAGTAAGGGCAAGTAATACTTTATAATGGATACAGTAAGTATGCTGTTGGTGGCACTTCTCCCATGTTAACCGTTTCTGTGTTGATGGCACTGCTGGCACACCAGTGAATGCTCTGGTTTACTGGTTTTGAAGTTACCAGACACATCGTGCATTTAACACGGAACCAGTTGGGATGCCGGTAGAAATACCGGTGGTGTTTTTCCAATATTGCGGACAGTACTGTCAAACAGTGTCTTGCCGGTATCCCCTTTAATAACACATGGTCGTGCATACAATCCAACAATAACGCAACAAATCTGGACCTTCACGCAGTGCCAAGAGTTTCGGTGGAGTAAATCAATGGGAATAACTTGCTATGGCTGAAGAGGTGAGAATAACGTGTAGGGTTAATGAAACCTTATAATTATCTTATAAAGTAATGTATCGTACAGCAGACTCGTATTTTCCATCACCTTTACATTTAAATAGGTTTACCACTATTTTATTAAAAGAATATTAAGAAGAATCACAGGTTAATAAAATCAATGATGTGCTTTTGACTGGAGTCTTGTGGAGAAAATGCAGCCCCATAGGTTTTGTTCCAAAAAGTTGGGTAACACAGATGTGGTGTATATAAGATCAATTGAGTGATGCTCAGAATATCTTCTAACATGAGGGTCTAGTTGTCAAAACCTTGAGACTCTGGGTCAAACCTTTCAGGTTTACAGGTGTGATTGGAATCATGTATGGGTCTGTCTGGATTTGGACCAGTATGACACCTGATCACTCCGCATCTCTGGGAAGGGGGAAGATGTACTATATGTAGCTTTGTCCAGTCCCTACTTGGTCCCATCCCACCCACCTGCTTCAGTTATGACTTCTGGATTCTGCAAGTCCAAGATTTGAAGGGGAAAGGACTCTTGGATCGTTCCCAATACCATGAGATGGGGCTGTCTTCTATTAGTCCATCAACAAGAAAGTTGTACCCTTCTCATAGGAGCTATACTAGGAATGCATATCCTTACTGTTATGTAGATGTTTCAGCAACATTATAGCTGGGACAATGAGGGGTTAAATCTGCGGAATTGGCTATCCATAGATTAAATGCTGCTGAAAAAACAAAACCTAAGTGCAGATCTTCTTGTCAGAGTCAAAGGTGTTGTTGACTTTATTCATTTTCATCCATTCAGCTCTGCGGTCTGCCTTCATTCACTGGGAAATTGAATTATTTATTGATTTTTTTCCCCCTCTACCTCTACAGTAGATCAAAGTAATTGCTCTTTGTTGGTTATCCCTCCCTCCTACAATGGATCCACAGTCTTCCTTTCATCTTTCTTTTTATTCTCTGCTTTTTAATTTCTTATTTTCTCTCCTTGCTCGCAATCTTCCAAAATACCCCCATTCCTTGGTTACAAATCTCCCACCTGGCTATGTGGGATTATCTCTGCTCATCCGGCCTTCTTCCTGCCTGCTGCTATTAAACCTCTGACCTTGTCTGATCCTTCACCATTTATATCAAGGATGGCCAGGCTTGGGAACTTTTTCAATAAACTGACACTAAGACCCTTCAGATTAGTAACCCTTTAATAACCCAACTTTCCATTCCATGACTCGCCAACCCTGGCAACCTAGTGCTTCGATAACTGGCCCTTTACGGATTTTAAGCAGATCTGTCACTTTTCTCAAATTGCAAATGTAGCTGTTGATTTGTTTTACACATTTAAGTTTTATATTTCATTATATGGCTTAGTATTCTACTTGATAGTTGCTGATCAGCTCGAGTATCTCTCACGTAGTGCTGGAGTTAGGAGGAAGAAAGAAAACTTCTGGACAATAAGTTGATTATGGTAGTATGTCACCTTTTGCCACAGTTCTCGTCTTCTTTGAGGTAAATTATTACCATAATTACAAACTAAATATCTCCCAAAATCACCTTTTGTACAAGCAGTAACTTAATATATTCCAATAAGAAAACTAAGCAACCAGACTGGAAAAGAATCACCCTAGGAATTCTCAGGCGTAGGTTGAATTAAGCCGTAGATGCAAAGCTTGACTCGATACCATAATGATAGACTTCTCGTTGGAGAGGCAATGTAGGGCGCCATTGTAGGCATAATGGCAACCACATTCATACCAGATGATCTGATGGCCCCTCACGGCCCTGTATACCTTATGCACAGTATTTGATTTCCATCTAAAAAGAGTCCTTGAAAACTCTTTGTTTTTTATGTTGGCCTAATAAAAGGCATCGCCTTTTGGTCCATCTTCTCTTGGGCCAGTATAGATGTATGGATGTATCCATTTTCATATACCCTTTCTACAAAGTCTTCTTATTTATGTTTATTATTGGATCGCGGCAGGACTAGTGATCATTATACTTTAATGTTGATCCAGCCCTAGTGATTCAGGGACGATCTTGGGTTACCGAGCATGAAAAACTAATGTCCGCAGCCCTTGGGGGGGTATAAAGGAATTTAGCATAATTTGTTTAGCACATAATAATTTAGCAAACTGTTGCAAGCATTTATGGATGATGTGTCCAATAATTTATTAAAAAGAACTCTTTAGATGTACAAATTGGACGCAGCAGCAGACAGGCTACATCAAAAATTTTGCTACAATGTGTTTATCTATTCAAGTGACTGCAGTTCCATGTCCGGGAGTGAGTCTCACGTCTCTGATTATAGTCCGATATCAAATGAAAGAAACACAGACCTACTCGCCGTGTGCTGATTGTGTCTATCTACCATGCCAAACAAATAAACCTCAGCAGATCTGTCATTATATTGTTTGCCCTTTATGTTTTAAACATATACACACAACACAGACACATTTAGAAATTTGTTTTTGCTTTGCTTCTATGGCAACAACCAATAAGTGCCTACGTCCGTGTCACATGATGTTTAAGCTTTCCCTGAAAAAATCCAAATGAGGCAAAATTTGACGCAATTGAAAAATTCTTTCTTGGACGGGTTTGGGGAGTCAACAGCACTAGCAATGGTTTCTCTAATTGTGAATTAAGTTATTGAGTAGGTGGAAAAGAACCTTTAAGTAGCAGGAAATCATTTCCATCTGAACACAATAAAAAAAAAGAAAGCTTACTACTGGCGACGTGAACTAGCCTCAGAATATTCACTGCGACTTTAAACGTTCCCTCTACAATATTCTTTTTACAATAGAGAAATTTAATAGACATTTTTGCCCACGCTTGGACCCACTCCAACAATTTAGCATGAATCATCGCAATTAAAAGTATTAAACCTCAGAGAGGTTAATATCTAATTTGAATTAAGCCGCTAATATTATTATGTCCACTAACTGCAATATGGGTTTATTATATTCATTAAATAAAGATAGCTTTCTTTTCCTCCTTTGCCATATCAGCTAAATAGCTTCGAGAATTGATGATGTAGGAAAGATAATGGGCTAACGTTATTAAACATGGGGTGAAAAATCTATTTGCTGTAACATGGAATGTTAACGGTTCAGTGCAGCCTCGTGATTGGAGAAGGATATATTATTTGTGCAATTTGGTGAATGTTCTATATTTAACTATTTTGGAATAAATATGGGGAGGCGTGAAAAATCATTAGGCAATTAGGTATGGGGGGGCAAAATACCAAAAAAATACAAAGAAAACCTGTACCGTGTTTAAAAAAAAATAATAAAAAAAAATAAAAAAAAAATCGTGATTTATTTTTATATAGTTTTAGATTTCACACATGCATTTTTTTTGTGCACATTAAAAATAATTTCAAATTTCTTCTAAAAAGATTTGTTTTTATTATGCTGTAAAAATTACACCAGTTTATAGAAAATTTAATAGGAAGACATAAGAAATAATCCCACAAATAGTCATTTTTATATGCAAACTGCAAAAAAAAAATACATTCGTGATTTATTACTTTTTTTTTTTTTTTTAGTACCTACCTGCAATGACTCTTGTAATTGAGAATGTGGTAGATAAATGGAACCACCTCCCCGTCAGATATTGTAGAGGCGAATACAGTGAGGGAATAGAAACACATTCATGGGACCGGCATAAAGCTATCCTGAATCTAAGATAACACCATGAGCTGGAAAGTGAGTCTGTACATCAGGAATAATGATAATAATAATGTCTTGACCGATATAGTCCTGCATGGCTCCTACTATGGTCTTCCTGGTCCGCCATTCATATTTCCATCCCTGTGTATTGCAATATCACAGGTTGTCTATTGTTTCTTACAAACAATACATTTTTCACTTCTAAAACCACTCAAGTTTCACAAGACTTTTCTCTTTGTCTATATCCGGTTATTTTGAAAGTGATATTTTGTTCATATTTATCGAGTGGAATGTTTAGGCTGCTAATCACAGAGTCGAATTTCCTTAGACTTGCCAATATCAATGGCCTCGGTATTGTGACTAGGACAATGTTAACCGTAAGGAAGCAGTTTCATTGCTTGTTTATTCGGGTACTTAAGTACCAACCAGGTTGGACTTCATTGTTGGAGTCGGCTCATTTGCATTGTCGTTAGTAAGCGGTTCCATTGACTATTGCTTTTATTCTTCAACTATTCTTAGACTATTAGAAAGCCTTTTGGGTAATGTTCATGCAATAGCTATAGACAGTCCCTGTAAAAAGGGTATTTACTGGGACCACCAACACAGTAGGGGCGTAAGATCAATTGTTTGGACTTGGAAGGCAAATTCTGGACTGTTGGCAGTTATGCAATAACTATTCTACACGGTTCCTCCTCAAGTCTTCTCTATCTCATGCATTTTGTCTCCCTTTGAAACCACACATGCTACAAGCTCCTAGTAAGTACTTATTTCCCAGTATTTTGGTATCCCCCTCCCAGGACGCCTAATGCATGAAGTCTGACCACATTACATGGACTATATTTGGGCACGTAGAATTCTCCACCGGTTTTGAGCATGCATATCAGCTGATGCTGCCATGAATGGATTCTTCACGCAAAGCTTCTGACATTCCTGATCACATAGACCCCTGTTAAATCAGTGATAGTCTGGACATGACGGGACTGTCCAGTCAAACTCATGGCTATCGGCAGACCGCTATTCACCATCCACTCCGGCTATTCAGAGGCAGAACATAATACCCAGTTATTCGCAAGAAATTGTTCTGCGGAGAGTTAATCATATCATGCAGAGATTTCACACTCTCCCCTAGAAATTTTGGGCACCGTGTAGAATTCTCCTGCAGTAATATGTAATATAGTAAATAGATGCAGTCACCATAGCAACCAATGGAGTTTTCTTGCTCATCGCTCCACTGTTACCAGAATTCTTTATACATAACTCTTATTGTGAACATAAATTATCACCGATCGGGAGACGCCAACATAGCCTAAAACATTATGTCTTCACAGAGCAGTAACTGTACACATTCTCTACCAGGAAACCTGACAATTAACCCCTTCTTTGCTTAAATATCCGAAATAAGCGAGAGAATGGCAAGTACTGACCCCTTTTTAAGAGAGGGCGACGTAGAGCGCTTTCATAATCCCTTTATTCCCTGGGTAAGCGGCCTTGTGGATGTTGTTACCGGAGCGCTTGTGCTGTTGTAGGTGTTTAATGTATATACAAAGGTCTAGGTTACCCCGTTTGTGACGCTGTGAGCGTGGGTGTACTTCATCCTGCAGTGCTGAATCGCAATGGCAAATAGGAATTATTGAATTATATTACATTCTGCGCGTCGAGCCCGTTACTCTTGTGTAAATAACAGTTTCTTAAAGCAACTGCTGATTTTTGTCATGTTTGCGAAGTTAGACTAAGATTACCCAATGATGCAGCGAAAGGGAACACATTTATTGTCAAATATTATGTTTTCCTGTCGGTTACTCCAGATTTTGGAGACTTTCTCCAAATTTATAGAATAAAGGCTTCATTGTGTTTATTTCAAATTTCTGTATTTAGTTTTTTTTCTAGGATTTGTTGTCTATTTACAGTAACGTCTTTCTCTCTGTAAGATGCTAGAACCCCATTGCTACATATGTTCAGATTATATGGCTAAAAGCATATAATAAAACCATAATCGAAACTAATATCGAAAACGTTTATCGCTTGCATTTTTTAGTTATTCTGGTTTAGCTTTTCCATCTCAGATATCACATCTGCCTCTAAACAAGGCATCGCTGGGAGATTTCATGCAAAATTCAGATGCAGTCACCATAGCAACCAAAGCGATGCTTACGCTGATTGATCATTGATTTCCCACGATCCCTCAGCGGTGATAGCAGAGCAAGTATTCGTTTTGAAGCGGTTACCGTCTTATGTCCTAGAGATCGATCGCTGATGTGATGTAGCAGCAAGCAAGCAAAATTACCAGCCCTCAAAACAAACAGGCACACGGAGTGATGTAGAAGGTTTAATTCTTTGATTTGGACCCATCACCTGTCAAAGGTGAACGTTACCCTATAGAACAAGCCTGACAACGCCCCGTATTAAATAACCATTCACGGCTACTGTGCTGGGCTTTACCCGTACGTTTTTATGTTACCCGGTAACCTTTTGATTGTCGTGGTTAGAAAGAAACAGAATATTCTGTTTGCACTGTGATACCCTCTTACCTGCCATTCAGAGCTCCTGGAAAATAGGGATGTCAGAGAAGGAAAGAGAGGAGCACTTGGAGGTAGGCTATTGGTGTGAGAATTTTCCGGAATGGATCGAAGAATAGACATAGGGAAGAAATAAGTGTGTGTATGTGTGTGTATATAAATACCATTTGTAGCTAAGTTTTACTTCTGAAGTTTTCTTGTAAGCTTTTAGTTCTCCATTATGGTTGGACAGGCAGTCCGGCTTCAGCAGATGGGCCGTTGGTAACCGTACGAGTAGTCTGTTGACATACGTGGCACCTGTCTGCCCCGACGCGACGCAGGTGCAAATATTGAGCTGTCTGCTTCCGGGTTTAACGCAGATGATTTCATTCCAAGCGGCTTGCGTGTTAAACCTAGAGCATTTCTGGGAAAATAAATCGCTAAGCCTTGGATTAACGTATCCCCATTTTGTTTACAATGAGTTATATATTCACGTTTGTAGGTTAGTCTGGACATTTAATCTCATAGAGGGTTATTTATACAGGTAAGCGCAAGTGCATGATATACACTATATGTAAAGAAAGCCATAATATGTAAAATACACCGTATAAATACAAAAAAGGACCTTTGTCCCACTGTGGTAAGAAGAAGAATCTCTGAGCATGGGCACACAAACCCCGTTTCCATTCTATGGACTATAATAAACACCAAGGCTCCCTTGGAGCTTCACTGTCTTTTAGGTCTAGCTAACCGGGTAGACAACTAAGCCACTTCCCACCATCATACTGAATGTCACTGCAGCTCTGCCCTGTCTTCGGTCTTCCGTCCTTCTTTCTCCACGACTGGAATTTAAAATACGAGATGCCCTGGGAGCTCTGGAGAGTCTCACTCCCAAAGTGGGCTCTCGGAGTTGACCTCACTTTTGTGTTTTAGGAGCAGTTGATTGAGATGCCTGGCTGCATGACCGCTCTCCTCCTCCAAAATCCAGCCCAGATCATGAGCGTAATAATTTCTGTCACACTCGTACTCAGCTGCTCCGTGTTAAGCAATGGCACAAAGCAGCTTTTTGTTAATTGGGCTATACAGGTGTGCTTGGTTTTATTTTCTCTCGATTTTATTGCTGGAGGTTTGCAGATATTTAGCAGACTTTATTGCTGGAGATATTCCAGATTTTTCGCAGGATAAACTTCCCCCATTGCGCCTTTAATGTAATGTCGGACATTTCTGTTGAGCTGGTGTGCGCGCCTTTCGGCATATCATTTTAGCTGGGTTCTGTCACATCAGGGAATTTTTATTATTTTCATTTTCACAGATCTCATTTCCACTTAATATAATATGTTTTTAAAGGCACTAGAATTGTGCTGCAGTGCTGTGCAATGATTTATTGATAAACCCTTTCTTTCTGCTCAGTACGTTTATCTGAAATCTGATCCATAAAACACGGTAAAATTCAGTGCTTCTCTCTCTTTCCTTTTCCTTTCTCTCTCTCTCTCTCTCTCTCTCTCCTTTTCCTTTCTCTCTTTTTTTTTTTGAATCATGATAAAGCGGGGTTCACTTTACATTGCATATTACACCAGACACATCTACCCACGCATTGCAGAGGGCTGGTAAATTGCCTCCGAACTAGGTTAACCCCCGGAGAAAGTATGTCCCTTCCATGCCTACATCGTGACAAGACGAAGGGGTCTTAGGACTGACCTAGTAGAAACATTAGAGGCTTTTCTAAAATTCAGCCACCCTCATCCTTTCCATTAATCCTTCCCAGTGTTTGCAGCGGGGTCACCCGGGTGAATGGACATTGATGTACCACGCCAGCACACTTCCCTTCTGCTTCTCCCACTGCTTGAGCCGTTCTCATTAATCACTTGGAGTGTTAATGAATTATTGACCCCACGGGTTATTGAGTCACGCTGTTACCACATTGAAATGTTAAGTAGGTGACAAGCAGATGGAAAAGCAAGAGAAGGTGATCGAGGCCTGGCCTTCGGAGTAATATGCTTCTGTATACAGAAGGTCACAGCAATAATGATCACTGTGTATTAAAGACGGTGACGTCATCTTACTTACATTGACCATCCTATGACATATATGTCATATTTATGTAGTGCCTAAAATCGTGGTTTCATTTCTACATGTGCATTTAGAGAGCTAAGTTAAATAAGGTATAATATTCAAATATATGATTTAAGTAAAGGATATATCAGTTGGCAGCTGCTTATCAGACGTGATTATTTTACAAAGCAGCTGAATATTGCTGGCCTTTTGGTATCTTTTTTTGGGGGGGTGGGGGTTCTTTTTTTAAGGAATCTGAAACACGAGGATGCTTTTTAATGTGTACCCAATACGATTGCTCGAACAAGCTGAAAAAGACATTGCAGACTGTCAGCAGGTGTCATTTAACTCCTGGCACTGAGCCATCAAAAATATCTCACAGAACACATCTACAAATCTGCTTAATGGACGTTTATGTCGCCGAAAAACAATAATTCATACAGAATCGTTCCGCGCGAGCAGCATTAAACTCATGTTGGAAAGGGCATAACATATTATTAACATTTCAGTAACAAGCATGTTTACAACAAAGCACAGATTAAAAAATGCTTTTCCCGCTACTCTAGACAGTAATCGAGATCTCTAATGTGTTGAGCAAACACAATTAAGCAGCCTTTTTATTTTATTATCTCTTTTCTTCTAAGCATGTACAAACAATATGGGACATTGTTTCATGCTGTATTGGCAACAAAGGGTTTCAACCTATCAGTGACACCCCCTTGGGTCACTAAAGTGTGGAGACTTGAACTACACTGCCGCTGAGAATATATATTAATTAAACAATGATGCAATTTAAAGAAATGGCCAGGACGTTTCATTTTCTATAATGTAGTTTTTCTTTTCTGACTCATTACTGTCCCTTTAAGTGGATCATTAATGCACACATATGATTAGCCAATCCCTTTGTCTGTAGTGGGCGTGGCATGGAGTGCATGCAGGAAGAACACTTAAGTATGTTTCCTGCTTTCATTCCCAGCTTCCAGGGAGGAGTTAAATGAGAGAGAATCCTCAGCTTTTAACCTCCATAACTAAAGAACCATTGCATCCACTTGTAAGCCATAAAATGCGTTCAAATCCATGCAAAATGGACTCCAATATGCATCAATCAAATTAAAAAGAAGATTTCAGACACTTGACTATTCCCTTAAAGGGGCTGTCATGAGAAAAACTGCAAGATGAGTATGTCTTTCACCTGTAGGGTAGGACTCTCACTAGCATGACATGTAGTATTAACAGCAACACAAACTATCATAGTAGAGGTGATACACGTGTGAGATTATCATAGTGGCCAAACAGTGAAGGCTCTTTTAACAACTGGTATCACGGATTTCTGTTTTTCCGCACAGGATTTATTCACTAAAAGTGAGTAAAATCACCTCTCACTGCATTTACTATAGGTTACAAATGATCTACCTGAAGGCTGAGTGGTCCTTAATGACGCACAGTATGAGAGCGAGATGAGATTCATTGTTTCACTGCAGGTCACCGTTTAGTGAATAAACCCATCTACTCCCTGCGTTCCTCACTAGGCAGTGCATTCGATTAACCGGTTACAGATGTTGCTTCTTCAAATCCAAAATCTTGGGAGCGGGTAATGCTGACCAAGCCTCTGCTTCTCTGCGTTATCATTTGTGATGGAGAAAAACACTTTATCATTATTTTCCCGAAATGTAAGCCTTTTTTGTTTAAAAAGAAAGGGTAATCCATATTTTCGTCAGACAATCGGCTGTGTAGACAGGAGCGTGCGATATTGATAGAATATCTGATACGCTCAGCAATGTGATTGCATTAGCAACATGATTGATGGGATTCTTTAACACTTTATATTAGCTGTCCATGTATAATTTAGTTGGAGGGTCTTATGTGTGAAGGCTCGCTGCATGGCTGCTTCATCCTATTTATATACCCAAAGCTGTATATACGATCGTTTATAAAGCACGCAGTCGTTAGCAGCCCAATTAGGTGTGGTATATTCACAGCGTAAAGCCTAAGGCAAGGCAGAAAGGGCAAACTGATTTAGAAGAAACAAAAGCCATCGTTTCAAGAGCTTACAATCTCTTTAATTACAGGTAATGGACGGGGCTAAAATGGAGCAGCCATAAATGCCAGGCAAGTGGAAGGAATAGCGCTTTTCAGCGTGGTTACAGCCGATAACACTCAGTTAATAATCCATCAGATTCCATTGAAATATTAATGCCGTATCAATTTATGATGTTAAGCTGGACTGGTGAAGCGTGCTGCTCGGGGGGAAGCAGTGGTGGAATACAGAGGAAGGAACGGTGTTACTTAGGTATTAATAAGAGCGCCGCGGGCTCGGTGAGGGTCGGCACCCATGCGCTGTCCCATTAAGCTTTTTAATTGGCATCATAGTGACAGGAAGGAGAGCCAGCAGCGTGAAGGAGTAAAGTCAAGTGGAGAGCATCTGGTCAGCAGGGAGAGAAGGCTGGATACCATATGCAGGCTGCCAGCTGATAAGATGGTATTTGTGTCCCTCTCGCTCTCCCATCTGATCTCCCATTTCTGTCATGTCCTATCCATCTAATGGCATTAACACGTTACAAGGGGCGGGATGCTGCGTGATGTATGTATTCTTCGGAGATTGTTCTCCCAGCTATACCGCAGCACACGGGGTCTATGGTATCCTTTTATCTTTTATATATATGTGGAGTATGAAGGACAGTAAGAATTTTGAATCTGGATTCATAGCTTGTGATAGAGCGGGGAAGACTGAATAGAGGGTAGAAAATATTAAAAATAAATGCATATGTAACATAATATATATATATATAATCCAAACCACGTTGTTCGTTTATTGCAAATGGTATCAGATCGGTTTTATGGAAGGAATTGGGATGATTGGGATTGACAGCCCTACAGAAATGTTAAAGATTGATGAAATAAATGCTTTAATTAAGCGCGTATGATGCCACCAGCACGATGAACCCCAAACCCTTGATAAGGGTTATCACTCCTGAACCCTAATGTGTCTCAAGAAGTCTATAGCATAAAATGTATATCATTCTGCACTGTGTATCTGTCATTACATCATCAGGTGACCTACGTAAACTGTTGCTATATCAATAAACAATAAAACAGGTATTATCTTTACTGTTATAGTTGCAGAAGCCCTCGTTTTTAATAAGATGAATAGTATAATATCGCTGGGGTTTTTGTCTCTGTGTTCTATGTTTAATGCGCTGCCACTGTGAACAAATGATCCGCATTACGAGGAGGTGATGAGCGATAATTATCCAGAGCAATATATTTGATAAAAAACATACACGTTTGCATACAAGGGTTTGAGACAAATATCGCATGAGTGAATAGCTGCGTTTTGCAGGCGGCAGTAAATAGCACACTATAGAAAACAATGAATGATTGATGATAAATGTGGTTTCGTCCCCGAAGAGGGAGTATGCGATGAAATATACTTTATATTCGATACAGGGATCTGTGCTCCAGCTGAGAGAGCTCCCTTTAAAACGGGGCTTATTTATGGCCAAAGATACTGAGGACTGCATTTCAGATCTGCTTCAGGGAGATGAATACGGTGAGGAAACATAAAGCATATAGGACGGAGGAAGCGAGTTGTGGCTCTCCAGCTGCCCATGATGAACAACTCCTATATCCGTCTGCCACCTCTGGTGGTGGATGTTGGGCGTTGAAGCTTAAAGACATCTACAGAGCAGCGGAGAATTAAAAAAACAACCTGCAATTTGTGATAGGTTGGTGATCTACAACTCCTGCAGGGATCGGGGTTCAACGGTAGGAAATTTCCAGATTTAATCATACATTGACAGAAGATGATGAAGGATAAGGGTTCGTATAAAACTATCAGGACAGTGTTCCTCCTATACATCTGCGTAATAGGTTGCAGGCTCAACTTTCAGAGATTTGTGTCCTCCTTAAAGAGCTTGCAATCTTCCTCTCTCGATTCTTTGTGGATTAATATTCCACTTCTTTATTTCTCCTGAAAACAAAGGACTATTGTCACCGTAGGGATGAATGCAGTCTGGATGGGCACAGAAGACCTGAACATTAACACTCAAAGTGCCAGGATGTGTAGCAGTGGAACATGGCATTTCAGATATATGGCTAGATAAGTAGACCAAGTGTCTTCTGCCTATAAATCCAACATGCGGTTTTACCTTTGGTCTTCCTTCTTTCCCACAGCCCAATCCACAGACTCAAAGCTCCATATGAGATGTGCTTATTCAGTAAATGTGTTCTTGCGTCAATTGATTTACAAGCAGGTGAGCTGCAAGGAGTGCGGACTGAGATTTATGACTGTGGGGACTCCGGGCTCTTGGGGAGGAGAGGAGGCAGGGATCAGGGCCAGCTCTCCGCTTATATCTGATGATCAGATGTTTTCTGCTCTGTTCCTGGATATTCCAGGATTTAATTAGAGCAGCAAATCACAGCCTTTCTGTGCTGCCGTCCCTCCGCTTCCAACTATCTGCCTTTGTCTCAAACATTGTTTTCTCCTTTTCTCTCTCTCTCTCTCTGTTCCTTCTTCGCTTTGACGTTAGGACTGCCTATGTCCACCGCCTTTGCAGAAAATAAGAATACCAGCCAGATTATTACTTCAAATATATTCCAAAATATTTTCCAGCCCGTCGGTGACAAAACCAACCTGGTGGCCGCTGTATCTAACATGCTTTCTGCCTCTCAACTCTTTCTTCATCTTTTTTTTTTTACTATGTGGTGCCATAAAATGTAAAGGGATTTAAATGCCAATTACCTGGATTGTAAAACCTGATTGCATCGGTTTGTAGAAGCCCCTCACTCTCAGCTGGCCTTTGTCGAAGTAATACTGTATCACTAATAATAAAAGGTAGATCTATTACTACAATTTGCACATCTCAGGTCCTTGGGGCTCCGTTGATTTTCCGGGGCAAAGCGGTCTGTATTAAGCGTGACGCAGGTCAATATAGATGGTACATTACAGTGATTTATTTCGAATGTGTACTCCTTATTTAAATCCAGAGCTTACTTTAAAGACCCATCAATTGGCTAAGTGCCACTAAATACGCAGAATCACCCTCTAGGGGTTCCTTGTCCTTTTTTGCTGTATTAGGACTGTGAACCCTAAACTTCTATACGTTTCCAGCTTCTGCCCCCTGCAGTGGTAGGTGCGATACATGCCACAGTTTCTCAGATAATCACTTGGCGTATTTACCTTCAGCGCTGCCTTAGGATAGGACTGACCCCAACGCGGCCACCATCCTCGCTATGGAGTGCCGGCATATGACATCATAATCCGGCTCTTTGAGACTTAAAGGCGAGCTGTGCCTGTTAATGGAGTCTATGGAGGTTGTGCTTGCCGGCACGGTCCGGCCTAGTGTAAATGGGCCAGCTGGGGAAATCGGAGATGTCCTCTGTAACCGGCCCATTGAGCAGCTAGACGCACCCAAGAGGTCGATCTACTCCCCGCTTTGCAGCAGACGGACTGCTGTCGTAGAAAAGAATGTTTCTGCTTGGAGCGTTTGCAGTAACATACAGTTGTGTAGGCAGATTTATCACCATGGTTAGATCCTTTCTTTGCTCCACATGTTAAGTTTTCATGGGGTCTGTTAAGTTGGAATCGGTGCTGTATAGCACACACTTTGATATACTAGTATTTACTATTACACAGGGCGTGACATATTACATATAACATATAACTATTGCAATCCAGTTAGAGAGCGGGTGACTGAAGCTGATTTTCACAGTAAGTGACGTCATGACAAAGCTTGAAAGAATCGCGGTATCTAAAATATGATCCAAAGCCTCAACCTTTTCAGATGTCAGCCAGGGGGACAGAATACAAGACACAGCGTCATCGCCTCTGCCCGCAGCGAACAGACCACACACACGGTGCTTCGGGGCAGAAGCAATAACCCCCCTGTGTGCAAAACGTAGATATATCTGCCCAAAATCACCAACTCCTGCATATTTATTGCATATCGAGTAGGAATATGTACATACAGACAGACCGTGGAAAGGTGCATCGTATCATTATTGGTTAGTGTTTTATATAGCGCCATCATATTCAGCGGCGCTGTACAATGGGTTAACCGGACATGACAAGTTGACTTGCAGAAACAAGAGGTAAGGAGGGCCCGGCTCCAACGAACTTACAATCTAGAGGGATCTTATAAAACTTTTGTTCAGCCGGATTAATTTCTTTCATTTGTTTCTCAGCGGGACCCTGCTTATAAGATCCTTCCGTGTTCAGGTGGTGCAACCGAGATATAATTACGTCTGGTGTTAGGTGGCCTGTTTTTATAAATCACCTTAATCTAAACAGGCTTTTTTTCTGCTTTTTGATGTCCAACAAGAGAAGGATAATAATGTTTCTGATGTACATGTTCTTTCTTACGGAAAACTAACAAATACTGTGTTTTATTATACAACGGTGGCTCAGTTTTTCTCATTCCAAATCATGGTGAATACCTACTAAGTGAGCCCAAGCAAGTATCTGTAATGTAGTGGTGTGGTTTTACTTTACTGAAAGAGTGATAGATGAATGGAACAGTCTCCCAGCAGAAGTGGGAGGACTGATTAAGGTTTGAGCTTTTGCATCAGGAGAAATGGGTAGACTAGACGGGCCAAATGGGTCGTGTCTGCCATCAAATTCTATCTTTCTATGGAAACTGGGCTTGCTTTTATATTTCCATAATTTCAGCGGAGAGCTTAGAGCCACAAAACAGGTAAGATGGTTTATACACCCCTATGGACTGTCTTAATTATTCACATATAGAAAACTCTGAATCCAAAAAGGTTTGGCTTGATTCTCCCGCACCCTCTATCGAGGCGAAGCAGTCGAGCTTCGCATGAAACGCGTCTCTTTCCGTTTTCTGAGCCCACGGTTTATATTTACCTTTAAGATCTGTACCTGGGGGAGTTTGCAGCGAGCCGCAGAGCCAGACAGTGTGAGAAGCTCCTGTCTGCGCGGAGAATTACAAAGACATGAGGGAAATATGAAGGCAAGGAGCGATGCATACTGGGAGTAATCAGCAAGCAGAGTGCCCTGAAACACAGAGACAACAATGTCACCGAGACAGAGCCGAGGGACCGCTAAAGCCCAACTGCAGAGCGTCGGCTACAGAGAACGCTTTGCTGCCCTCATGGCAAGTTCCATTTAGTATATGTAGCCCAGCAGACCTGTGCTGTTTGCCCCCCCATGCCTTTTTGGCCCTTATGATGTTTAATATAATATTATTGGCTTGTTTTGTTTATTTGCCCCAAAATATAACTGCGCACAGATACATGCGGGGGGAGAAGGGTCCCAGCATTCTGCATTATGCCGCTACACGCACGAAATAACAGTAAATTCTGTAAAGCCGTCATTTAAGGGTTTCGGTGCTGGAGAAGCTTCCTGCTAAATATAACTATTTTCTTAACGGTTTTGTAACCCAGGATACTGGTTATACACATAATGTAAAACATGGCAGTGATAGTATCAGCCCTAAGAGATCCATGCCATAAGTTTATTGGGCTATGAAGACTCTGTTATGGTAGGAACCCTTTGAGGAGCTGTATGAAGGCCATACCCATTAGAGGAGAAGAATGAGTCCACCGCTCCCTTGGATTGTCTCTGATTATAACCCAAGACACTCAACATTTTCTCAAACAATCCCTTTTAGTTAGAGGTTTGAGTAGCAGATGGGAATATTTGTAGCCGAAGGACATTTAGTTCCGTCACACGTTCTGTGTCTTGGCCGTTAAAAGACTTTACACGTCACCTGGGGAGAGAAAGATAATGTTTATGCGCTTGAGTGATTTTACCTGTGATTATAAGTCAGGATCTCTCTGTCAATTCAGATGCATCAAATTCTTTCCCCTCCAGCGCCACAGTTGGGTGCTGCTTGGGTTTGCTGGAAAGCGAGTCTCCTTCATCAACGCTTTGAATCCTTTCCCAGTTGGGTGTTTTCCAAACCCACTAATTGGCCGTTTTCCCAGTCAACAAGCAAGTGGTTTTTCCTATTTTGTAGGCAAGTGCCTTCTCTGTGCATTAGCTGGGAGCGTTCCAGTTTCGACGGCATTAACATAATTCTATAATAATGCCATGCAATAAAGCATTTTCATACGGTGCAAGGAGAGACAAGCTCAGGCTGCTTTGTACCAGTATGTAAATAACTTCATTTTATGCCGACATTTGTTTATTTAACATGGGGAAATCATAATGTCCCATGGCTTCCAGTCTAGGGTGACCAGATTTCTTCTTTATCAAGGGCTCTTATGAGAACGCATGCCACGAGTACATTCACTGCTGCTTTTCTGTGCATCCCCTGTTAGAGGACATCTGAGAGGACATCTGGTTACCCCCATCCAGTTTTATAACACCGGCTCTGCAACATGGGCCGTGCCGATTCATGGCGATGGATCTTTGCCAGTGTTGATTAAATGCCAGTGAATCATCAGTGAGTAGGTTACCTGGAACAACTCGATATTAATCAACAGAAAATCTATATCTTGTGTTTGGTTAAAGAGGGCCAATTTTAAGTTGGAGTGTAGAGCTTTACAGAGACTTTTTGACCCATTGGTAACTTTTTAAATGACCAAATTAGGCATTAAGTAGAATAAACAAATAGTTTATTTAATTCCCAGTGTTTTGTATTTACATTATTTTAACTTCTAGGAGAAATGCCTTTATGTCTAGGTTATTCAGCTTTAAGGAACTATTTTGTAAATTCATTGTGATTGGATTATAAATTATTTATTGGGTAGTGAAGGTATCTGAAGCATCTCAGGATTCTTCTTCCTAGCTAATGCCCAGTTTGTGGTATTACTTTTACTGCAATGTTTTTAGACTTGGGAAGGAGACTCGTTTTAATTCAAGATTGGGGCTTTTCCATGCAGTCACAAATCTGGCAATCTGGAATTTATTATGAGTTCTTGTAAAAATAGATTTTCTTATTAGCCAGTAATTTTGCGCAAAGTTGTTTTTAAATGTCAGGTCCACTTAAGAGACTATTATGTCACCCATTGACAGTCTCTTGTTACATAGCTTGTAAGAGGAAAGGATTAAACATTTCTAAATATGTCGGCTGGACACATTCTAAGTCTACACCTCAAAACATAATGGAATGGGGCACAAGAAACTATTTTAAAGACATCATCTATGATCCTATGAGAAGGTCTCAGTACTCGAGAACATTTAGTCTAGTGAGGTCCTGATGGAATAGAGATGTGTAGCAGTAAGAGCAAACAGGTCCTGACACGAGTCCCATCATTCATGGTGGACGCTAGTGAGATGGGGCTTTTTTGTAGAGAGGAGCTCTGGTCTTATCACTATGGCAACTGATGCAGTGGTCCGATCATTAGGAACAGTCCGTTGGTTGCTATGTTGATAAGGACACACTATCACAACTTTGCACAAGCATTGTTCTTTATAGAAACCCCCTATCGTTTCAAGTCCATAAAGACAGGAGAAATTACAGGACGATGACTGGAAAAACTAGATAGACAGGCAGGTGGATATGATAGATTGATAGATATATTGTCACAGGATCTTCTTCTTCTTA